>NC_087516.1:61967776-62270733 GCF_963921805.1 Phalacrocorax carbo
GCAGGCATGCCGTAGCCGACCAAATAGAAGTACTTCCTCCGGGAGTGTTCGCTCTCAAAAACCTCCACCAGCATGATGTAGAGCTGCACCCCCTCCAGGAACATCCAGGTGAAAGCCGCCAGGAAGAAGAAGTGCAGGAGGGCAGCAAAGACAGCACAGGCAATCTGAGTGCAGATTGAAAAGAGCAAGGGAAGGTGTTTGTACCATGCTGAATCAATGCAACAGTCAGGAATGCTCTTACTGGGAGCTTTAATACAAATAAGGGACCTCTGCTTTTCTCTTCTCTGCAGGAAGAACTTGGTTTTCACTTGGAAAATGTGTGTGAACTATTTTAAAATAGAAACATCTCTCCATATATAAATTATATTCAAAGATGCAAAGGTAGGTATGTACACAGTCTGGCAAATAAACACATAAAGATGTATATAGTATAAGCACATTTTTACAACCTGCTTATTAAACATACACACTTGCATTATTTACAAACGACGCACATACAGCCTCTGAAATCACAGCAGGCATCAGCATTTGACTCCCAGTTAACAACCAGGGGCTCAGCCCTGTGAGGACTCATCCATGGAATTAAGGCAGTACAGGAATGTATCTCCCTGCATGGTCAAACATCCCATACCCGCTAAGACAAGATCCTATGGCAGGAGTAGAAATTGCTTTGCCTCTTACCGGCTGGTCCGTCCGGTTGATGCCGATGAGGAAGAGGAGTTCTGCCACGAAGAGGCTGATGCACAAGTTCTTGTGAATCGTGTTGCGGTCGCTCTGCAGCCCACGGAAGAAGCAGAAGGTGAAAATGCAGATCAGGAGGCAGACCAGCGAGAGCAGGATGCCAACCCACGTGATAAAGTCCAGGAGCAGGTCATGGACTGCATCGCTGTGCTATAGATAAAGCAAAACAAAAAAAAATCATCAGTCACACACTGTATAAACTCTAATCCATCCCGGACACAGAGTGAGGTTGTCTGAGACCCTTCCCCAAATATTTGTATCCACTCACCAACCTGTGGCACAAAGGACCAGTAGCAAAAAGACTAAACAGACCTAGACTTGAATCTTGCACCAAGAAAGCTGCAACCTGAAAACAGACTCTGAAGTGTCTGGCAAGCTGCAGGTGCCCTGAACAGACTCGGAGCCCGAAATATCCCAGAAACAATGATGCTGCTGTTGAAAATACAAAGATGTCATAGCTAGCCTTGCGTGCAGCTCCATCTTTTGCAAACACATCAAAGGAGCAGACACAGTACAAAGAACCATCGAACTCTGTGATTCAAGTGTAAAAATGTTTCATGCTTACAACATTGTGAAGATTACAACCACAAGTCCATTACAACCATTTACCAACAGTGAAAAAAGACTCCCTTTAAACATTCACAGAGACTTATGAGCTTGGAGGCTTTGGAAAGAAAGAGTTTGCTTAAATGTCTTGGGTTTTTGGTTGTTTGGGTGTTTTTTTTGTTGTTTTTTTTTTTTTTTGTTTGTTGTTTTTTTTACCAGGGAAGGAGAAAGAAAGTTTCTTTCTTTTTTCTTTTTCAAACCTTGGAGCTATATTTTAAAACTCCTGGGAAGTCAGACTGATCCTTGGAATGGTACCCAGAGAAAAAGACAGACCTTTTAACACCAATTTGTTTTTAAATTGTAACGGAACAGTGATTTTAAGACAGCCTGGAAAGTGAGCCCCTGTGATGAACTTGTAACATGGCTTTACCCCAAAGCCATGTAAACACGGCCATTGCAGTGGAAAAGTTAGGCAACCCAGCCACAAAGTTTTGTGACGGGCAGCATAGGTGTGCCTTGGCTCTGCTGGTAAAACACCGCTAGATTGCTCCTGGGCTTACATTACACATCCCTCCCGGAAAGAGGAGGGGGGTGCTGGGACCCTGACACTGAGAGCATCCCACCACCTTACTCAGGCTGTAAAACTTGTCTGTAACTCCCCAAGTTTCCACCAGATGCGGTGAAATTAGAGATATCATTACTAAGTAAAATGTAAATAAGAAATGAGAAATATATGGTGAGTCACGAGATGGCTGCTCGGGGCTAAGTGGTTAGGGTCAATGAGCTGAGAGAAAATGGGCTGGAAATCTCTGGGGGCTTTTCAAAAAGACCAGAGAGGCTTGAAACCCAGCATTGTGGTCCACCAGGCTGTGTTGTAAGCGGTATTCACATTCCCCTCCACTTCTGGCATTTTGATGACTTAGGCAATATGTAGGCTGGCAAATACAATAGTGTCACACTTCAAAAAGCCGGGACAAACTGGAAACATTTTCCTCCCCATGGGATAAAAGCTTATGACAGATGGAGGGAAAAGGTGATTAATTTATCCATTTTCTTTGCCTGCTTGCCAATGATAAAGCCACATCAAATGTCAGGCCTTTCCTGATCTACACTTTGCTATGTCAGCACCTGTGAGAAACAACTCAAACCTTTCAGCTCTTCGGCTTTATCAGCATGAGTGGTAGAATGATAATGAAAGGTGGGGAGTGACTTTCCTCTCCATCTCTCCCATGCTGGAAGTTTTCCCTCCAGGGAGACTTGGAGGTGGAGAGATGAGGGCTCCTCTCCCCAAATGCTCTTGCAGCTGTTCTTGAGTATTTCCAATATCTAAGGAACTAGGGGTCTCAAGTCCAACAGAGAGACAAGAAATCATTGTGTGCTTACTGTAGATCATGACAGAAATGCCTATGCCAGCCAGCTTCTCCAGCAGCACCCAGAAAATTGAGAAGATGAAGCACATGTCATTTTCCTGGCGGCCGCACATTGACGGTGTCATCCCAGCTCATCCATCCCTCCTAACTCTGTGCAAAAAAATGTTAATGCAAACCTTGCACCTTGCAAATCATTCTTTCTTTCATCTGAGGCTGCTGGGGAACGGCAGAAGAACATCTCCCTGAACAGCCCCGCCAGCTCACCTGATTAGATTGCCATGCCAAGCTGAAGTGACCAAGAGCTCTTGAACTGGCTCAGCAGGGCAAGGGAGCTAACGTGGGCGGATGCAAGGAGAAAGAAAACAGGCAGGCTTTGGCCAGATGCATCCGTCTCATCCAGATGCAGTCAATGGCACAGATTCATCAATCCCAAAACAAAGTTAGCATGGCACAGGGAAAACTCTCTGAGGGCTTCGTCCCCTACTTGAGATGAAACTCACAGGTGTCAGCCTCTGTACCTCTGTCACGAGACCAGTCTGCTGACTTTAAGACACAATGCAGGAATTAGGGGTGGTTTTGCTCCTGGAGAAGGATCCTGCCGTCTCGGTTCATGGTCTTCCTCCGGGATGGGCCACTTGCTCACAAAGCTCACAATGCTCAGCAAGAAACACAGTCTTCATCACTGTATTATGAGTATTATTATTATTATCACTCTTACTACTCTTCTTTTTAATATTAATTGTAATGATAATACTGATTTTATGTACATAGCACCCATCCCTGGAGTGCTGGGAAACAACCATAAAAACAACTTCTCTGTAATTACAACCTCCCTCCCCAAAATCAACAAGCTCACAAGAGAACAAACAAAAAGGAATAATAACAACAAACTGGGAACAAGAGTAATTTAAGAACACCTCAGGGGAAAAAAAAAATTAATTTGTAACTTTCCCAGTAAAGTCTAACAGAAGAAGTGAGTTGGATTTCAAAGGCTGGGTGCACTCCGTCCTTTTTGGGGTGCCCGGTTTCAGGTACCACAGCAAAGCCAGTGGGTCAGGGAGGAGTTGGTAACCACTGGCATCCTTCCCATGGCAGTCTCAAACGTCCCCAGGCCAGGCACATCCAGAGCTTTTACACCAGCAAGTCAAAAAAAAGGGAGTTTGCCTTCTGCTAGAGACTGAAACTTGTAAAATACTGCACTGCCAAAGACCACACAGCAGAATAATATGGGAAAAGGAGGAATCATGGTAATCGCTCCTCAATGCCATGAGACTATCCTTGCCATCACCAGATCCCTATGTGACAAATACGGCAGCAATGTACCTGGTTTACACAGTTGGTACATGGCGTTCCAGGGTTAAATATGATAAGTAGCACACTAAGATTTTGTAACTGGGTCACAGTCCCCAAGCCTCAACTGCAGAGACATGCAAGAGGAGCAAATCTTCTCTTAACCCTGCCCAGCACTGTTCAAGCACCCCCTGACTGAAGATAAAATAGCTTTGACATACACACTGATGATGTCCTTCCAGCACCCTGCAAGCTCTAGGGTCCCTAAGGCATGCAAAATACATCTGAAACCACCAGTGTGTCAATAACAGTCAACTCTTGCTTCTTGATAATCTCCTCAAAGACCTGGACAACCAGAAGAGCCCATAGCAGATATCAGATGTCAGTCCAAGGGACAATTTCCTGACAGCATCAATCAAACACATCCTTGCCCAAATGCACCATGGCTTTCAAGAACGGTGCTACATGGTCCAACACACAAACCACTGAGTTTTGTTACCGCTAAGCTATGCTAGCTGCACAGGTAAGACAACATGCAGATTATTTTCAGCACAGGAACAACTTCTTGAGTAATTGAAAGAAATAAAATAATCCACTTCAGTGAAAGGGTTTCTATATATTAAGTATGTTTTACATTTATGATTTAGGCATGAGCATGACCCAAAGCCCAGTGAAAGAAGATTTCCCTGGCTTTGGAATAAAGCCCCACTTTTGCTCCAGTGGGGCCAAGAGCGGCAGGAGGAGAGCACTGGTGGAAACCTGTGCATGAGGAGTTACAGAAGCCCTGGTAGCAACCACAGCAGGGTGAGTAGGCAGCCTAGATATTATCCAAGCTGGGAAAATCAATGAGCAGTTCTGCCAGTGCCTGTACACCAGAGCTGAGCTAATAAAAACAAATCCCAGGGAATGTCAGCTTATGACAGAATGGCCCTCCCTGAGATGAACAGTCATTTCCTCCCTTATTAAAAACATCAGTAGAAGAAACATCAGCCAAACCGAGCTGCCAGCAGCAAAGGACACATTCCTTTGCCTAATCTGTCCCTCCAGGAATGGAAAGAGTAATATGTTTGGGGGTGGAGGAATAAGCAAGCAGTAAATAAAAACACAGTGTCATCGACTAGTTCAGTTATGACCGCTCAGTGCCCGATGGGAGCTGGCACTGTGCTGGGCTCCTGTTTGTTGCTGATACTGCTTCTCAGATTTGTAGCTATTTGGGGCTGGGCGGGCTCCCTCTGCCTTTTCTCCCCCATTGCTGGTGAGAGAGGATTACTGCTATGACCTGGCTGCAATGCTATGTGACTAAGTGCAAAGGGCTACTTAAGAAGCAAATGGTTTTGTAGATGTGCCAAAAGCATCAGCTGGGCTACATATACTGGGACGAAACTCCAAGGGCTCTCACAGCACAGCTGGGCTGGCTAATGTCATTGACTGCCATGGCTATGCAGGCACAAGAGATTTCAAGGAGGTTCTCCCTGCTCTGTGGACAAGAGGGATATGTGCTGGGGGATCCCTTCCTCTTCCCAAAGGATGGACTGAGGGAGGCAGGCAGCTCTGTTCCACAGCAGTGGACCTGGTACATATCACCTCTGTGCTCTGCAAAGTAGATGCTGTCCAGGGCCCTAACCCAGGAATAAAAAGAGCTTAATTCCCACTTGAAGCCCCTGTGCAACATCACTGTCTTCTGACTATGGCCGTTTAAAATGAGGCTCAGATCCCTGAGCACTCCTGCAAGGTAGATTAGCCACCTTCCGTCTCCTTGCCTTAGTCCTCAAAGCTGCCTTCATATTCTTCACAGGCCACACAGACCATCGTCCTCCTGCTCTGCCTTCCTTGGCAAGATGAAGGTCTCCTAGAAGAACCTTTTCCCATAAACTTCGTCCAAAAATGCAACAGCTTTCCAGTGACTGCCAGAAGCAGCAGCCAGCACAAGCTGCAGAAACCCCCATGGCCAGCATAAAACGATACGGGGGCAGGTGTGCACAGAGAAATGGGTACAGACCTCACCTTGCCATGTGCTATATCCACTGTGGATATGGCGTGTGGCAAAAGCCCAGCACTTCCATCATACTCAGAGACATTGCTGCAACTGAGATGCAGTTGAGGTGAGATTCAGTTGTGGAGAGGAGGAGAGGCTTGAGACAATAACAGCATCCATCATTCTGCCCTCCCATGCTGATTGGATTTAGTAAAGTGGCACAGCTCTGCTTACTCATAAGGCATCTCCAACCTGAGAAATGAGCTACAGCAGCTATGCCAAACTCAGTGTAGAAATCTACCCAGCCAGGCTGCCGGCTTGTTAATTTGAGTTCCAGGAAAAAAATGTGGTCACAGCATTGTCAGCTTCTGCTGTCGCACCAATGATTTTATGCAGCCTTGTGCCAGGAGACAGCTGGGACATGGCTCCACCATACCACAGCCACTACCTTCACTGGCCCTCATGATCACCTTGCTCTCAGACAGAAAGGAAATGGGTAGCAAGAAATAGGGCAAGGCTTAGTGCTTGCCAAAGGGAGCACTTGAACCGCACATTTTTGGACAGAGGAGAAGGAAACCTGGGTAGATGAAGGGAGAGCAGTGGATGTTGCCTGTCTTGACTTCAGTAAGGTGTTTGACACTGCCTCCCACAGCACCCTCACAGGCAAACTAAGGAAGTGTGGGTTGGATGAGAGGACAGTGAGGTGGACTGAGAACTGGCTCTACAACAGAACTCAGAGGGTCGTGATCAATGGGGCAGAGTCTGGCTGGAGGCCTGTCACTAGTGGTGTTCCCATGGGGTCTGTGCTGGGTTGAGTCCTGTTCAACATATTCATCAATGACCTGGATGATGGGACAAAGGGTAACCTCAGCAAGTTCACTGATCATACCAAGCTGGGAGGAGTGGCTAATACACCAGAAGGCTGTGCTGCCATCCAGCAAGACCTGGACAGGCTGGAGATCTGGGCTGAGGGGAACCTGATGAAATTCAGCAAGAGCAAGTGCAAAGTCCTGCACCTGGGGAGGAACAACCCCATGCACCAGTACAGGCTGGGGGCTGAGCTACTGGAAAGCGTCTCTGTTGAGAAGGACGTGGGAGTGCTGGTGGACAGCAAGCTGACCATGAGCCAGCAGTGTGCCCTTGTGCACTTGCCTTGTGGCCAAGAAGGCCAACAATATTCTGGGATTCATTAAAAGGAGTGTGGCCAGCAGGTCAAAGGAGGTTATCCTCCCCCTCTACTCTGCCCTAGTGAGACCACATCTGGAGTGCTGTGTCCAGTTTTGGGCCCCCCAGTTTAAGAAGGATGTGGAACTGCTTGAGCAAGTCCAGTGGAGAGCTACCAAGACGATCAGGGGAACTGGAGCATCTCCCTTATGAGATTTGCTCAGATTTGGGTTTGCTCAGAGATTTGGGTTTGCTCAGCCTGGAGAAGAGAACACTGATGGGGGATTTCATAAATACCTATAAATATCTGGAGGGTGGGTGTCAGGATGATGGGACTAGGCTCTTTTCAGTAGTGCCCAATGACAGGCCAAAGGTCCATGGGCACGAGTTGGAACACAGGAAGTTCCAGCTAAACATGAGAAGAAACTTCTTTCCTGTGAGGGTGCCAGAGCAGGGGCACAGGCTGCCCAGGGAGGTGGTGGAGTCCCTTCCCTGGAGACATTCAAACCCGCCTGGATGCGTTCCTGTGCCCCCTGCTCTGGGTGTGCCTGCTCACGAAGGGGGGTTGGACAAGATGATCTCCAGAGGTCCCTTCCAACCCCTGCCATTCTGTGATTCTGTGAAACCATGTGGGGTGATGCTGTCCCCATGCTCTGTGGCACAGCTCCTTACTGTGCAACCAGCACTGGCTCACAAATCTGAGAGTCAAGGAGGGTGGTGTTAAGCAAATATGTACCCATTAGACAGGGGGGAAAGAAAGCTGTGGCTAATAAGTTGCTGTGTGCTCAAATTTCTGACACCTGTAAGTGCTGAGGTAAGAAACTGCAAATTCAAGGGCTTGTATTACATCTTTCTGAAGCCAGGCTCTAGATGTTTTAGGTTGGACACCCAAAAGTGGCTACTTAAGAAGATCTGGGTTGATGCTTCAGGGACTGCACAGACAAGGACCAGCAAGACGTCCAGCCCAGCAGAACTGGAAACATAAGACACAACTAGGACTTAACCCAAAACAATGTGTGTCAAACTGAGGGTGGGGAACTCATGAAACTCCCTGGAGAGACTTACTGCCCAGGTAGACAAAAATCTCAATGACTGCTAGGAGGTACAACTCTGAATCGACCCCATAGGCATAGATTACTTGACCTAATAAGTTTATTTGACCTAAGATATAACCAAATGTGCTGTTTACAACTCCTTATGCCTGAAGTTCATCAGTCACAGATCTGTTCCTAACATAGGCTCAAATATTGCTGTACTTTGAATTTTAAAATCTCATTGAAGGCAAGCACGTTTAATAACTTTTCTGCTTAATTAAAACAGTTCTTAATTAGTAACATATTAGAATAAGTTACTTTTTGCAATGTCTTTTTTTTTTTTTTAGAATTAACTCCTTTGATGATACAAAACTATTTATCTTGCAAAATTCACTACATGGCAGTTTTAGTAATTTAATTCTGCAGTTAGGCTGTTTTTGCAATCCTGCACCTAATTCTGCTTTCACTTGCTGCTGTTCAATCCCGCAAGTGTTAATATATGGATAAGCCAGCACTGCAATAACTTCAGCTTGCTCTTTATATCCGAAATGGCTGTATTGCTTTAGGCGATGGACCATTGCATTCCATTTAGACTTCATATATTTTTATACCTTTCTCTCTTAGCTGGCCTTACGCTTCCATTCCTCAAATAATTAGCACAGTGTAACATGTTTGTGGTACAGAATAACATCTGAAAACTTCCAATTAATTGCTACAGTTAAAACTCCTTTCTTCCCCCCCACCCCCGCTTCTCTTTTGTTCTACTTATTTATTTATATTAAAAAAGAAGAGTAAGCTCTGGCATTCACTACACACCGATAAGCAACATTTATCTACCCTGATGTACTTTTGCCTATTCTGTTTTGGGTGACTTTTTTAACGGCACTTCCCCACCAGCTCTGAACTCGTTTCCTGGCGGCATAATTTTCCCATGGTACATTTAAGATGAATCTGCTATAATTAATATGATGCAAAGTGAAAGCTTATATGAAAAACAGCTTGTAAGTTTTGAAAAATTCTGCAACAGTTACATAGGGCTTATTTAACTATGGGCTTTGTCCCATGGCATGGGACCCACCATATTTTTGTAGCATTTAAGGATCATAACAAATATCCTACCAATTAAAACAATAGATACTTAACATAGATCTCATTTACATTAAACATATCTCATAATTTAACAAAATACATATAAGACTGTAATAATTTTCCTATAACACAGGCCAAATGAACTTCTTAGCTAATGAAAACAGTGATTTGTTTCCAAGTCTTAAAATCTCTCTCTAAAGGGAGGTTCTAATTTTTCCTGGTAAATTGTCCGAAAGGGCAACAAACACTGCAGGGCTGTAATGTCATCCTTTGCCAGGAGGACCACCAGTGAGGCTTTTGGTCTTGGGCACTGTTATTTACCACACTGAAATACATGGGTGGATAAGAAACTCTGGGCCCAACTAATTTTGACCGCAGAAAGTATATTCACATTAAAAGCTCCTCCTCTTAATCGGGTACTGTCCTATTAAGACTGGAACTGATCCCAGCACCTTCTGCTCTTAAAGCACACCAATAAACCCCTGCCGCTGTGGTCAGTCAATGTCATTTTCTGCCCCTTTGGACAAAGACATATTGCTATTTCACACTAGAGAGCCAGACGGCCATCAATCACCTCCTCAGCAGTGCTACCTTCCAGCTCCGCCTTGCCACATACACTCTGCTAATAATTAAATCCCAGCCCATAACTCGCAGAGCAGCCACTGAGGTCTCCTCCAGAGAACACGTTCTTTTGCCACGCTACCAGGGAGGGAGATCATTCATGACCAGAAATGACACTTGTTAAATTGGTGCTGGCTTTTGATTAAGGAGCAGGACTCCAGTGCCCGTTCCCCATGATGCCCTGGTGTTCGGTCTCATTAGGTAGGGTGCTGTGGATACTGATTACACCAAAGGATGCTCCCTACAGATCCAAAAAAATGACAAACTGAAGTTAGTAAACTACAAATCTCAGTTATAGAAGAAAATAGTTTCAGTTGCAAAAGTCCCAGAATATTAGCAATTGTTGTGTGTACGACAGTCCTCTTTAGGGATCCTAGTCACTGGCCAGAACACTGTTGTAAGAGGTCCTGCGCAAGCACACAACATCCTTTCCCCAAGGATCATTCCACCTCCAAGATGACTAAAAGGTCTTTGAGGCAAGGAATGCCTTTTTGTACAAGACACAAGACAAAAAAATGGCTCAAAAGCGTGCCTACGAGAGATGAACCATCTCTCATAGTCTCATAGCCATGAGAATGAGAGATGCCTATGAGTCAATGAACGACAACAACCCCCATTTATTTTTAAACCTCTACCTTTCCAAGCCAGCAGGTATTCTGCTGCCAAGACTTTAAAAGCAACTCACTGCAACAGCATAAGGAATGTCATACAACCACCTCCCAGATCTGCCAAGAGCCACATAGCCAACTCCACCAGCAGACCAGAGTGGGATGGTGCTGCCAGGAAGAGAAAGGTGACAAGCAGCTGGAGGGAAGAGTTGCACATGTTTGCAGGGTACACACCTGCCTTTGCCCTCAGACCATGTTGATCGCTAAAGCGGACACGCCAGGAAGCTGTCCAGTTGCATCACAGTCAACAAAGTGGAGCCAATTTGGCTCTTGTAGCAATGATACTTTGGCTGCAGCCAAATGATAAAACATGACCTGAAAGTCTTGAGGTCACTCATTAACACCCAGAAACACCCACCGGCTGGCTTGGCGCTTGGGAAGCTTCCAGCTGTAGCTCTTTCCAACTTCTTGGCTGAGCATGGGCAAGCAAGGGTCTTACATGCTCTTTCTGCAAGATGAGATAACACCAGCAATACTAGTCTAATGAGTTTTGGGTGAAATGCTGTACAGTCAAGGCTAACCTACTTGCAGTTTAGGAAGGGGTTTGTTTGGCGCTAGCCTGTATCTGCACCATGCAGTAGGGATCGCCCTCATTCACATCAGTGGAGTGGAAAGCTATCTGCATTTCCCAGGTGCAGCCTCTGACTTCAGTGACTCAGGTATATCTGTTAACTCCAGGCAGGTGAAAACAAGCCAAACACACATTTCTTTTGAAAATTCAAGCAGTTGTAGGAAACTGGCAAAACCAGACTTGGACTGCAGAACGCCATTAACCTGTAAACACGTGCTCTGAATAGGCCATTTCTTCAGACATCCCCCAGGGTAATGCCACAGCCATTTAATGGCACGCCTCCTCGACTGGTAGTGACCTCAGCAGAATACAATGGATATGTCATCCGGCAGTGGCAGCAGATCTATCCTGCCCCTCTCAGCTGGACCCAGCTGTTGTGGCAAATGCGTCGCCAGGCTCTCATTTCTTTTTCTTCAGAGCTTTGGTCATGCATCTTGGTGCTTTAATATATATTTTTGTTGTGGCTCTTCACATTCCTCTTCAGATTATCAAGTGAAACAGAAGTATACAAAGGATTGACACTGGAAGACTATTTGAGAATAGGTCTTTTAAAACTGTAATAGCTTTTGTGGTTATGCAACCATGGAAGTGGCTCTGAAATGTTCTGCCTGCGTGGAAGATGCCAGATCTGTATCTACTTCAGAGCCACGGATTCTGCTGCAGTGCCAGGCACATGAAATGGAAGCACCATAACACAGAAAAACACTAAGCCAAAATCTTTTGGCCCTTCTTTCTACAGTAGCTGAGGCTGCACTTCGCTCCCCAAGCCACTGCTACTATGAGGAACATCTACTTTCAGGAGTAACTTCTTTTGCTCCAGTGGGGATAGTCATGTGGGAAGCCAGAATTACACCATGGACTTAAATACAGGCAAGAGAACAAGCTGGTCATGTACTAGCCTCAGGTACACGTATGATCTATGCAGGATGGTATAAGGAGTTTCCCTTTTATGTGTAGCTCACTGTTGCATAGTGAGATGCAGAGAATGTATCTTTTTCCCGTGGTTGGAAGCTGGAAGATAGTGGCTCCACACATGCACCTCACACAAACACGTGCAGCAGTATATCTGTAGCTGCTGCCAGCAGGACACACACCTTGCACCCCACGAGGCAGGCTCTACATGCTTCTGTCCCACCACCCAGGGTGCTCGCTACTCTCTGGTGGCACAGTGAGGACCCCACAAGCAAGGACCTAGCCAGGAGATGTGCTGCACCAGCAAGCAAAGAATGCGGCAACAGCTAATTCTGCTTACTCGTCATCCTCAGCTCAGAGCTGCCCATGCCAGGAGCTCAAGACAGGATTTGCAAAGGTGTGACTATCTCCTGTTTCACCATATAGCAGAAGGAAGATTTACACCAGATGGTTTCTACCGTTAGAGTTACTGTCACACAGCGATTTCCCTGCTCAGCTCCATTTGCAGTAACAAAATGGTGTTACATTGGCCGCTTTTCCTGCCCAGTATTCGGCAGCCTGTGAATCTGCAAAACCTACCTTAACTTCCACGTGTGCCATCAGGACAGCAAAGTTGGTTAGGTGATTGCAGGAGCATGTGGTGTGCGTCTTGTTAGTTGTCAGGAGGCGACATCCCTGGGTGGACCAATACCCTGTCATTGTACGCTTAGTATAGCTCCAGAATGAACAGTTTGGATTGAAATTTTCTTCTGACTGCTGCAGAGAAGAAATGAATAAATGCAATAAAAATTATAGGGTTTCAGAGATTTCTAAATGCCCTATTTCTTTTTTTTCCAGAGGCACTTTGTAACTCTCACCTTTTAATTTTGGATAAACAATCAGCAGCGGTTTATACCTCAAGCATTACTTGCTAATACCAGAGAAAGTTAGATTGTTGCTGCTCTCTTTGCTAATGCAAACTTAGTTCTTTGTTCTTGATTAATTTCAGCCATAGACTAAATCCAGCTCTTCAAAATCAGATTGTTTCATTTGCATTGCATAGCAGAGAAATTAATTGCTTTAAGCAATCAACTATTGCAATGACTGGGCTTGTCTAACCAGAGGACTAGCTGTCCTCTTTCACTGTAATTCCACTTTCCTCTATTATCCCCTGCCACCATGATAAAATAATATTATAGTCTATTCTAATATATTGGAAGTTTTTAATTACAGAATGACGTGTGTCAGCAACTGAGCAATGGGCATCAGCTCAAAGGAGACTCTCTCTTTACTTTTATTAATGCAATGTAAAAGAGACATTCTTCATAAATAACACAAAGTGCAAAGGAACAAATGTATAATTCAAAATCTAATCAAGGACTGCTGGGGGCTTCACATCAGACAAGTTTTGCATCATTTTGTTTAAGAAATAGAAAAAATACAAGAAGTGCTTTTTGAACTCACTCACCTTGATGTGCTTGACAGTAAACACCACAGGATCAGCTAGGTAAACCTTATTGCTGAACTCTTTGTTTATTGCTGCCGTGATGACAGGGGAGTTGACAATGACGGAGTGATTAGTCGACATTGCTTCTGTTCCCAACTTCATGCTGGCGTTCTCCGTGGAGAGATAGGTGCCCAGGTTGTTGTACAGCACAAAAGCCACCCTGATTTCACCTGGAAGAGCAGTAAGAGGTTCGATACCCAGGTCAGCGCACTAGGGTTTTTTTGTTTAGATGACAAATCTCTTCTCTGAACCAACTTTAAGACTTCTCTGAGAAAACGTGAAAGGACCAAGATGTGGCATATGAACACTCACCTCCTCCTGCCAATCCCAATGAGCACCACAAGGTGCAACAAGAGGACCATGGATAAGAAGGGCAGAGCTGCCTCTCTCAAAACAAACTTTTACAAGCAAACAGATCGTTAGAAGACAGAGAAGGTGGATTTATTTTTGGCATCAGTGGGTGTAACTGGCTCCAGAGAAAAGAGGCCAGGTGGCCCATTTCCCACCTGACATAACACTTCATTCTCCAGGCTATGCTTGGAAACATGTTTCGTTCTGGCCTGTCGCACAGATGCGGTATGAAACCATAATTTAGTTTGTTAATAAATTAAGACTACCTCAGAAAAGCATGGGGACAAACATGGGAGAAGGAATCCAAAACTATCCAGCACAATTCCAATCTCACATGAAGGGTAAAACAAAATTGCAGAAATTTCATTAAAACTATATATATTTTTTTTCTTAATTTGCCAATCAGAGATTCCCTCTTCCACAAAAAAAAAAACCACAACCAAAACAAAACACTAAAAACCCCAACAAACCAAACACCATTAGGGAGCCTGCAGAAAACCCAGGCTACCAGCCAATTGTTTTTATCTGAAACCATCCAGTTTGGCTGCTTCTTTGCATGTTACTTTGCAGACTATAAATAAGAATTGAATGTGATTAGTTTGCCTTTATATGCGTTAATTGTGGGGAGGTATTTTTTTGTTTCTAAGGGAATCACCCCAGCTTCTGAGGGAGGTGAAGCGCACTGATGACTCTGAAGGTCCCTCCCAACCTAAATCCTTCTATGACAATTTTATTTCTAGCTCTGGTGACCTCCAGGTGGGTGCTAAGCTGGTGTAAATCGATGGGGCTCTCCTGATTTGACAAGAACTTCAGCGATCCCATGCTTAGAAATACATACTTCCCCTTCCTCACTGCCAACAGAATTTCCTTTTCCCTACGAATCTCCAGAGCCTGCTAGCAGAGCAAAACTCCTGCTCCACTGGAGCTTTGCTACACGTCTCGGGTTTTACACCGCCTCTGAAAGAAAAACTTATCTTCAAATCCTACATGCAAAGGTCCCAAACCCCACCAAGGAAGCCAATGGCAAAACTTTCTTTCTGAACCACCAGACCAAACTTTCTCAACAGTTGTCGGAAATTTTTGGCAGTTTTAACGCGTCTGGTCTAGCTGTAATACTGCCCTGTCACTCCATGTTTTGCCTGCAGTGATCAAAGCCCATACTAGAGTGCCTTCCCCCTGCACATAGGTTAAATTTTAAAGGAACTCAGAAACAGGAGCATGTTAGGCCCAATAGTAGAAAGCCTGGGAGTTTGAAGTTGGTCGAGCGGGGCTGTAGAGATCAACAAACATGTCTGCTCAAATTCCTGCTCTGGAAATAAATGGCTTGGCAGTATGAAGACCATTCACATATAACATCATATTTAATTTATGGTATATCAGGAGGTTCATAAGCTTCAGAGAGAATAGCACTGAAGATTTAGACTCATAACAGTTAATCAACCTTTTCAGCCATGTTGGCTCATTATTAATATTTACAACTATTATTTCTTCCCTCTCCCTTTTCAGATATTTGTATAGTGTCCCACTGTGAAGCAGTTTACTCAAACAAGCCTCTTACCTCATCTGAAGCCTCCTACTGCAGGCAGCAGTAGTTAAAAGCACTTCTCTGGGCTCAGCGCTGTGCCCCAACAGCTACATCATTTAAGGATCTGATGCATTTTTACCAGCATGTAATACTTTTGAAGGCTGTGAGTCACTTAGCAATGTACTACATTCCCAGTCAGCCAACTTAGCTTGCAGTCAAGAGCATGATCAACTGATGCTACTGTTAATTTAAATGTCAACATAGCTATTAGTACTACACTTACAACGGGTAAAACATGAAACAATGCCTAAAGCATGACTGATTCATGAGGCCAGCATGGCTGGAGGTGCTGGACCTACCATTTCGACCATTTTGTTTCAAGGTATTTGCTGACAGTTGAATAGCGCTCCCGTGGCCCATGTTCTGGGGAAACTTCAGATCTTCCAGATTCCCGTCTGTGCTTAGTCTTGCAACTTCCAGCTCTGTTTGCAAGAGAGACCGACACTAAGAAAAATCTCTACCAAAATAATCTTCGACACAATACTTCAAAGCTACAAAATGGTGTTCCAGACCATCTGAGAGCAGCGGAATTGATTTATAATGTTTCATGCTAGACTCTGTTCGGGCTCCTATTTCTTTTTAAATCTTTGCCTAGAAGAAGTTTTAAATTTAATTAAAAAAAAAAAAAGTAAATAAATTTTACTCGCTGTGGAAGACAAAAGACAACCAGTTCTTGTAAACAAGAACCTCAGGATATTAAGGACAATGGTTAAAATGAAAATCTGAAAATGCTCGTTCTTTGCCACTGGCAATTGGTACTTTTTGTAAATGTTATCAGTGCTCTGGATCTGTATTCATGGAAATAGAAAGAAGAGTTGTTCTCATTTTACATATGCACAGTGGGAGCACTGGTGCTTTCCATCATGCTTGTTTTTTAATTAAAATCAACAATCAGCCAAATAAAGACACAAATTTGTATGAAATGAAACACAATTGCATTACGATGAACAATCTCCCTGTGAAGCAGTGCTCTCATTGCTCTCGCATAGAGTTTGCCCTCAAAGCCAGGAGTAATAAAGGCAGGTTAGGTGCTCATTTTCCATGGGATTTCAGGGTAGAGAGCTGTCTTATTTCTTTAGGCTTTTTTGGAAAGACTTTTAACTCCTTCAGACAAAGGGCCAAGACATATCTAACAAATTGCTCTCCAGTTAATCTAGGGGTCAAGACCAAAGCCAGGTTTCCCAGCCTTTACTCTCCCTCTGGCTGCTCTCGGTATTTATGGGATCTGTCCCTTACGGATGTTGTCAGTGTTTTCCCGGACGATGTCTGTCTTCAGCAGGTTATCAGCCAGCACGAAGGCACTGTCCTCCACGGTGTCAAGTAATTTGGTGGCTGCGCGCTGCTGTTCACTTGCATTCAGGTCCCTCCACGCATTCAGAGCCTGTGGCTGCAGGAGGTTGTTCACCGTCTCCACCATGGCCTGCAAGGGAGAGGCACTGAGTGAGAAAGGGCTGTAGTGAACCTAAGGCACCATTGAGACCTCTGACCTATGCTCAGTCCCATCCTCTTTTTCCCTACCCCTTGGGGCAGTCTGCAGTGGAGCTAGGCAACATTTACCCCATCAGACAGGAGAAGGAGGAAATGCTGATTTTATTACAAATGCAGGCTGGGAAAGCACTTTTCTGCCTCTTGATCAGCAGTCTGGGCTTGGAATAAGAAGGAATTAGGCGTTGGGGGGCACGGACAGAGGGGAGATGAGGAAATCATTAAGGTAACATGCAGAAAATAGATTTCAAAACCCATCTGTGAAGCAGGTTGCTGCCACCTGCAGCACCAGAATTCAAGAGCAGGGCTGGGGCACACAAGGAAGGTATTTAGTATCTGCAAGGACTACACTCCTTAGAGTGTTTCCCACCACATAACTTCTGGCAGACAGTCATGAAGACACAGAGATAGCTGAGCTACGCCACTTCATCCAGAGAAGCAGCAGGTGCCTGTGGAGATTTAGTTAAGACACTAAATTTCAAATCACTCCATTCAGGAAGGAGTCAGCCTTGCAGTAGCAACTTCAGCCCCTCCTGCGGTGCACCTTCTGCCCTGGGCTGCCAGGCACAAAGAGCTCTCCCATGGAGAACTTTCCACAGGTTAATCTGGATGCACATCCAGGATCACACGAAACTGCGCTGGCCTCCTGATTGCAGAATTACAGTAGAGTCTACCCAACCTGAAGGTTTTGCTCAACCTAAAACCCCCGCTTAGTTACTAACCAAAGCTAACTCAACTACTTTCCAGGTAACATTTTTCAAATGAGACCAGCTGTACCAGTTGTGTAGAACTGAGGAACAGGGAAAAAAAAAACAAACGTACTTTGATCATGCTTTCTTCTGCTGGTTAGTGTCTTGCCACCAGGCAGGCCTGCCCCACAAACACACACCTCCATTGCCAGCTAACGCTGACTGCAGAACCCAACTTTCCCTTTGAGATGAAGTTGCCATCCTTAACAATTTTCTGTACACTGAACATGTAGGCATCAAACTCACACCTCTGGTTTGCAAGGCAAGGACAGTCCCATGGGATTTCAACATGTTGCAAGCCTAAAGGATCCCCCATGGGCTCACTTTCATGGAAATACTTCAGTATTTACTCCTGACAGTGTTTCTAAACACACCTGTACAATATGACGTGTGAAAAGAAGATATGCCATGGCCCGTTCTTCAGCAGAGCCCTCAGGAAGAGTGTTACAACAGCAACACATGGCACAGAGAGTGCAGGGCATCCTGACTCACCAGTCATAGTCAGATTCAAACGTGCAATGGAAGAATATAATCACATCAAACCAGAATTTGATTTTACTGCTATATCCAGGTGACCTTCAAAAAAAAATTTCAATTACAGCATGGCTCAAAGAGAAGCAAAGGCAGCTAGACCTGCCACTGCTGGTGCTTTTAATCCCAGCGAAGACATCTCACTGAGATATTGCCATGTGCATCTTCATCCTAAATGTCCTTGAGGTTGGAAGGTTTCTCATACCACCATGGTTCCTATTGGACGACTCTGCCAGAATCGGGCTCTTCTGACAGGACAAAGCTCTTACTCTCCAACCTACATTTATTCATGGTCAATTAACTCATTTGTTCTTGTGCCAAAAGTCTCCTGTACCTTAAACAGATCTTCTCCTCCCTGGCAGATAGTGCTCTGGTCCCTTGATTAATAGACAACATTTCTCCTGAGCCTCACAGCTTAGTTTCCCAAAGTATGAAGTAACCCATGCTTCAACCACTGAAGCAAAACGAAATGACTGAAAATTTTGTCCTCTAGTGCTACTGCAAAAAAAAAATAATATCTTTTTGCTGTCAAGCCTTTACAATCCAGGACTAGAATCCCTTTCTCATTTGCTGGTAAGTGGAACTTACTAATCATAAATCAATTTCTTAAACTGATTATTAAGCTGATTTTCCTAAATAGTCTAAAAATCATCTTAACACATTTAATATGTGCACACAAAAAGATGTTTGACTTTAATAGCCAAGAAGAAATACTAAAAATCCATAGGATTTAAATGGGGTTTTTTCAGTGTTTTAAAATCTGGAAGACTGATCTCTGTAGCTCTTAATAAAATTCTGTAGTTTACTTTGGTAGCTTGTCTCTTTACAGGAAAAAAGTAGGTAGTATGCTTTTCCAGTGACCAGAAAGCTTGACTGTTTTGCTGTGTAAGTTCTACACCACAGGGTGTTTTCTTGCAAAGATCTATAATGAACAGAAAGCAGAAAATTAGGATTTTTCTTCCCTTTCAATGTTATCACGCAGACTACAATTTGCCTTATTCCATTTAGCTCAGCTACTAATGGTGTCTTTAAATCTCTGCTAAAACAACATCCTGGATACTTTTATCAATATCTGAATGGTAGAAAGAATCTTTGCAGCAGTTCCAGCTCCTGGCTCTGGATGGAAAGGTAATGCCTATTTGTCAAAACATGAAACATATGTCAAAATATTTGTGTTACGGTGAAACATCTGCTGCAAAGATTTTTTGCCAGCAAAATTATTTCAACTAATGCATTTTTTATTTTTTAATTTTTTTAAATGTGTGTGCATGCAAAGGTTGAGGGAGAACACCAATTAGGCCTAATGTGCCACTTCCTGCACAGTGGGTACTCCCCACCCAATGGACGCGGTGCTGATAAGCATCCATCTGCTTGAAGTCACTAACCTGAAACCAGCCACTTCAAATCACTTTTGATCTGGGATCTGGCACAAAAGGCCCAGAAAGATTTCCAAGGACTTTGGGTCACGTCCTTCGTGTCTGTCTGAACAAAGCTGGTAGACTGTCTTCATTGGCATTACATACGAGATGAATTTAGTCCATAGCGTTTCCTAGAGGGTCACTCCTCTCACCTGTCTCAGTGCATTAATCAAGTGTTCCCCACACTATATTTCTGAGTGCAGCCCTTAATTATGGCTGAGTGCTGCTGGCTGAAGCCAAGGAGATGAGGTGCTAATGAATGTTTGCATTTTGGACAGGAGCTGAGGCAGGTGTTTAAATGAAACAAAACAGCTGTTAAAGCAACAGTGTCTCTTGAGACAGAGATGTCAATTGGCAAAAGTTGGGCAAGGGAGCGGGAACTGTGGGAAGGCAGGCATAGGGACGAGGATCGGCCTGTGTCTTTGCATTTAAACTGAGCCGTCATGGTTTAGGTGGGTTTGGCACCTGTTCCAGTGACTTTGTGGTCTAATGAAGCTGCAGCATAGGAGAAGCAGCAAAGCCCAGCTCAACAGAAAAGCCTCTCAGTGACCAGTGGAAGGAGGGTTAGCCTTGACGGAGGACCTTTGAAATGAAGAAGGCATGAGATAGGTGTGCTTGCGAGCTGATGGCAATATAGGTGATCCTGATGATGGCATGATAGGTGACCCTGATCCTTGGTGATCCTGATAAAGGTGTGGACTTTCAAAGGGAGCTAGGAAAGTTCTTCCAAGAACTTAACTTCAAGAATTTAACATGCATCCAAGTTGGGAGCCCAGATGCCCTCCAGTTTCTCTCTTCACTGAAAGTAGAAGGAACTACAGCAAATATTATCCCCATTTAGGTGCCCAAAGTCATGTGAGATTAATCCCATCCCTGAAGAACCCAACATCTATTAAAGGATGCTGCATGTCCACCTCACTGAAGACTCTTGTCCTTGCTTCCCAAGCTAAAGGACTTCCTCTGCTGTGGTTTTCTTCTCTTCTCTTCCCTTCCCTTGCCTGATCCCTCTTCTAAATGCAGCTCAACAGGGTGAACAATTTCCAAAGCACTCTTGTGAGCCTCATGCAAAATGAAAATGTGGAGTTTGAAGCCAAAACATACAGCAACATCACCCACAACATGGCACCAAACCAATGCCATGGTTGCTGGGACTTAATGAATAGACAAGCAGAAGGACACATATGTCCAGGGAGAAGGACAAAAGTAACTCAAATGACATAAAGGGGAGGCTTTCACAAGGCATAGCTTGCTTGTTTGTAGCCTAAGATCAAACAAGGGAAGAAGGGCACGGCAGAAGGGAGCCAAGAAAAAGAGTTTCCATCTGCCTGTCTATGCCGAGATATGTAGGTGTAGCTGTATGCTGCCTGTAATGTCAGGGTACATATACATGCAAAGCCAAACTGCCTAAATACAAGCCCATAAAGAGCAATCATCCTGGATCAGAGAATATTAGACTCAGTGGACCTTTCATATCTCCAGCAGTGGCTACAACTGGACATCGAGAGAAGAGCAACAAGATGCCAAATAGAAGACAAATCCCATTATGGTGATCCCTTTCATTATGTGGTTATATAGCACCACAGAGTGTACATTCAATGTAAATAAATGTTAATAAATTGCAGAGAGAGATTTTTTTCCCCAAATAAGGGCATATGCTCATGGTTTCTTGATCTTCTCCTGAGGTTACCAAACAGAAAAAAATGTAAACCTTATTTCTCAGACACTTACAAATTGGTATTAAAAAAATGTCTTGTCAAAAGCAACTAATTAGGAGTCTTACAGTAATTATACATTACTAAAAGGCCAGTCGTACATATCCCATTGACTTCATTTGTGACAGCTACTTTGTTCCGTAAAACTGAATTTTGCTTGTTCATCTATTTTTATCTTCTCCCCCCCTAGAAATGTCTGGTGAGAATATCTGGTTATGTGACACACAGCTTAAACCTAGAAGGGGAGTATATATATCCAGTGGTACCACCATACCAACATCCACGGCACTGCTTTTTGACAAACAGACTCTGTAATATAAAATCTGTCTTTAATTGGGAGTTAACACTGGAAATCACTAAGAGATGTTAGACGTACTCAACTCATTACCAAATTTGGGACCAGACTGCATTGTGCTATGGTGCTTAAACACAGCAACCCTAACCTTCGAAAACCAGCAGCTCTCCTAGAGTTAGGACCTCTCCAAACCTTTATTGTTCTTTTTGGCCTCTCGCCGAGCAGCTGATGGAAGAACAAAAACCCCAAACAAACTTATGACTAGAGAAAATACTGCTTCATGGCAAGTGACTACCAGCAGGCCCTACAGGGAATATTGGCTGAAATCTTCAGCTGAGTAATTTTCAAATATGCAGTTTGCCCTTCTTTACAAAGAAGCACCTCCTTAAGAGAACACTGAACACAATGTATACATTATTTTGCATGGAACCCACATCAAGGTCTTACCTCCTATAGCAGCTTTGGAAGAATGAGGACAGTGGCACAGGGCATTATAACACCACTTTTGCAATAACATCTCTAATTAAAATATGTGCATTTTATAACTTCTAAAGCCCTGTCTCACACTGCTAACACTTGTCTTCCTTGATCTTACAGGAATATTTCATGCATTGCACTTTCAAAAATTGGGACAGAAGGAGCTACACCAGCTTTGCATCAGTAGACTAAAATCATGGCTGGTGCATGAAACAAGCAGTGCTTGTACAGCTACCCCTGTACCAAAGGTGTTTGCTTGCACAGCCTCATTGAAAAAGGTTTTCTCACCATTTCTGAGAACAGCAGTGCTAAGACTGTAAGGGTGCAATCACACAGGCACACCCTCAGGCCATGCTTACAGCCTGGTCTCCAGGTACTGCTCCAAAACAAGTGCATCATCATCTTTATTTGAAGCATGCAAAAACATTAGTAGCCCACCTTTTAATAGCAGTTTGAGGTTTTATGGCAAATCAGCAGAGAAAAAAAAGCACACAAACCCTTTCAGGTGCACAGTGCACAGTGAAAATGAAAAACCCATCAGGAAGCAGATGCACTGAAATGTGGATATGGGTCAATGGTCACAACGTCATGTTTCTTTCTTTTTCCCTTTTTCCTACTGGAAGGTGGTGGTACTTTAAAAAAGCTCAACTGCTTCTTTGCTCAAGAACAGCTGGTTTTGCTCTGTATTCATATGAAACACCCAGTGCTAAAACAAAACGTTTTCTTAAGCTATCAATATTTGCAAGCCTCCAAACTAATTGAGTTAAAGGCACAATCAATGCCATTGATGGCAAGTTCTGCTGGAAGTTGTGTGATTCTTGCCTCTGGCCAGAAAAAGCACCAGTACAAGAGAAACTCCTATTAACACTGAAAGAACCTGATGGAGCCACAATGGGCCCTTTGGAGAAGAGGACCAGCATGAAAGCATAGACCTGAGCAGGCGCGGAGCCGATTCTGTCAAGGTTACTCTGTTGAAAGGGACTAGCCCAGGAAATGACCTCTCTTTTTAGAGAGGCAAATGAACAGCGCCCCGATCCCACTACACAGGGGTCACTAATCAAACTGAACAGTCATCCACTCTGTGGGACTTCAGGTCATTTCTTCAGCTTCCTAAGCAAAGAAAATGTCATTTTGGCTAAATGATGGTGTTAAATCTTCTTAGCTGAAAAGTGTCTTCAAATCTGTCTGACAAGTACCTTCATCCCTGGATGGTTTTTTTCCTTGTCATTTATTCTTTTAATTCCAAATTAAAATTTATCTCTGGCTAAAGCATAAATAAGCACACTGCAGACAATTTCTTACTGGGAAGCCCAGCCACTGTCTAAGGCTTTTTACAAAGCAAAAAGGTCATCACAAAACAATTATAACATTCAATGAAATGGACAAACACATATTTAGATTGAAAGTAGCTGAACTGCAATGAATGCTTAAAAATAAATAAATCATTAGACTATCTATGGCTAATCTCCACTTCTGCCTTCAAAACTAAGCCAAAAACACTAGTTTACATCTAGTACCAGAGTGGTGATTGGCAACTGATGGTATCAGTTTTGGTGACCTAAGCCAAAACCTAGTACTCACAGCAAAGGCAAGAGGAGATCTTCCCCTGACATTGCAGAGGAATTTCTAAAATTGTTCCACAGATTGAGAGCGAATGCTCTCAAGAAGGAGCATGCAACCTTCTCTCTTCAACTCTACAGCAAATGTTTATGCTGTGTCTATAGAAACTGTACTAACTCAGAAATGGCCTGAAGTCCCCTTCCCTGGAGACATTCAAACCCCACCTGGATGCGTTCCTGTGCCCCCTGCTCTGGGTGCCCCTGCTCAAGCAGGGGGGTTGGATAAGACGGTCTCCAGAGGCCCCTTCCAACCCCTGCCATTCTGTGATTCTGTGAATTTCAGCAGCACTGAGAACTTACTGCAGTGAGAAGAAAGGCACTGACCTTCCTTAAAATGAGGCCATCTACAAAATGCTTAACTATGGCACTAATGGTCTTGCACTAGGCATGCAAGGTTTGCAATCCTGGCCTTGAACTACCAATAATCTCCTAACGGAAGCACACAAAAAATTAGGAGATCTGAGAAATAAAAGAAGGTTACAAATTACAGGTTATGGTTTTGCTTTGCTTAGTATATGAAGAAGAATATTTTAAGGTCAGAAGGCACCTGTAGGACTGAAATAAAAGAAATTGATTGGGATGAAGGAAATAACATATGATCTACTTCATCTAATGAGATCTTCCCTGAAGAATAAGCCGAGAACTGCATTTATGAATCACCTGTATTTGCTTCCCTACTGTTTGGGATTTGAGACTATACAAGCAACTGCTAGAGTAATTACACTGGGGAAGTGAACAAAGCTGTAGCAAGAAAGGAAAATGGCTTGCAAACAAGAAATGCCTCTTGGACAGAATATCCATAGCCTTCAAGGGAACTCCTAGGGAGTATGTCAGACTCATTCTTTCCTCCAACGGTCCAAATCAAAGGGACATAATCACTGACCTCTACAGCAATCTATATTGAGATTTTTTACCAGTGCCACCAGATTTCAGGGCTGAGTCAGCCTAAAGTAGAGAATGAGCACATAGCGATGCAGGAGATGCTAGATTTTTTCCTCAGTTTTGCTATGCTGCTTGTGGGCACATAATCATAGGTGTAGCTCAGTTGTACGTAGAGGAATATGTGGTCACCTTCCTTTTTAAAATTTATGCAAAGAATTTCGCAGTCCAGTGACAAACCCAAAGCTGCTGCTTTGATCCTCCTCTCCCCTAACAACGGGCTCACCGCGGCAGAAACATGCAGGGTGGGGATTTCTAGTTTCACTCTTGCTGACACAAATCAAGTGCAGGTTTCTCAAGCTGTGAAGTATATTAAGTTCACAGAGTTTTAACAAAGGGCTACCAAACTGCAGAACCCCGCTGTGAGTCACACTTCTTTCAGATGTCCTTTTAATTATATTAAATGAAAGTTTGGGGCACTTTGACGCTGATAGGCAAACATCTCGATCTCTTGAAAGAGCTGCTAAAATTACTCCCTGTAGCTATAGTTAATATATGACATTGTATGCACACTGCTAGCCAATTTATTCCAGCCACTTTAACAATGATACCTCGCCTGACACACCGCACAGAATAGCATCAGGAGTCAAGCAATGCGCAAATCATTAGAGGACTCTGAAAGTTGTTTGACATGCACTGCAGAGCGCTTTGTCATACAGCCAATTAAGTGACCAAACAAGGAACTTGAAAATCCTCATTAATTTACCCCTTTCTATATAAATGGGGGTTAGAGTCTTTCTTGTCACAGGCACAACAAGAACACAAGGTAACGCAGCATAATTCAATTTACGCTCCCTCTCAGAGCTACAACTTTCTTTCGTTTAGTCTTCACGGAAGTTGGGACCAGCCATGCAAGCAAGAGAGAAGTGGGACAAACAGAATTAATCCACTTTAAATAGTACTGGCTAAGTCCCAGATGCACCTTTTATCTGCTGAGAGCTACTAGGTTAGCTAAGAAAAAAAAAGTCTCTTCTACTCAACTTTAAACTTAATGCCTTGAATCCTCTGAGGAAAGCCTTTCATTTTTTTGCTTAGTACAGCAATTCAAACAGCCCATGTTACAAACATAAAGCATTCAGAAAACTTCCAGGAAAATCAGGAGGACAACTCTGACTGCAACCGGCCACCACTGTGTGATACCTGGAACTCGCCAGCAGCTCAGCACCACCTTCATCAGCACTTCCAATGACACATGCACACAGAAGCTCTTGTGATCTTCACGGAGCAGGTGGCACCTCCCTAATCTTTGCCATTTGCTGTACAGACAAGCCCAGAATTACAAAACAGGGCAAGCTGATTTACAGGAGAGCCTGCAGGATAGCAGGGACCAGAGCAGCAAACACCACCAGACCAGGAAAACGTTGCAAAAGCAATGCTCTGCTGCTTCCTTCCACCCTTCCCACAAAGCTGCCACTCAGGCTATCGTATTCATCAGCCTCCAGCTTTGAAGCCAATGAGACTGGCTTTAAAAAATAAAAAGAACAAAAAGAATGGAACACTGTGAAGTTTCTGTGTTCCGGGATCTCCATCTCAAACACAGCACACAGTTTCACTTGGGAAGAGGCTGTTGGCTGTCACTACAGGGAAAGGCATCGGCCTCATGATGCCCCAGAGCTCCAGCCCATAAATCCAAGTGAAGCAAGGAGGTGAGCTCAGATTTTGCAGTCAGGTGCACACATGTGGTAAAAAGACTTTACATGCCCAGGCATGGTCTGAGCCTTTATTAAAGCTTGTGTTTCCATCTACTAAATCTTAAAGCAAAATTCTCTAATTTTTTTCCCTATGTTTAAGTTTTCCGTGTTAATATGGCCTCACTTACTGCAGTAACTGAGCACTCAGCCTTTTTAAAATTTTTTTCTTTACTACCCCACTTCCATTCCCAGAGGCCAGGGGAATTGTACCCATGGCATTTTAAGTTGGGAAGCTGAGAAACAGTGAGAACATGCCACTTGCTGAAGGGCATGATAAAAAACTGTAACACCAAACCCAGTTTCACAACCCACAAGACAAACGTTTTGAGTTTTCTACAATTCCAGTGCTTCAGTTTAAGGAGAAAAGCCTTTGGAAACTGAACAAGTATCAATTCTGAAAAAAACTATGGAAAATTCATATTGGCTTACGTCATGCATCAGTCACCAAACGAAGCTATGCTCATCAAATGCGTCACCCATTGTGACTCATTCTCCCACACAATGACTTTTCCATCCCTTTCCCAAAATAGAGAACACTGCACTGCAGAAAGATGGCCATGAGAGATGTAGAACTCTGCTTTCCAAAAAGCCATGGATCAGGTCCAAGCGCTCCTTAGCACCTTTCCAAGGCTAGTCACTTCATCCATCTTGGGTATCCACCTTGGTCAGCTCAGCCTAAGTTGACTCTCAGTATCATGAGTTAAAGCCCATGTCTCAGTTTCTTAAATATCACCATGATTGAAAAAAAAATCCCAGCAATTGCCAGATCAATATATTAATATGCATTTATCACATCACCTGTCGTGTTGGTTCTTCTTGGGTTTTTGAGACAAAAATGATCATTTAACAGCAGCATTTGTAACCTCTAACTCCAGTAAATAAAATCCCTGAGCTTTTAACTCAACAAATATTGTGACACAGCACAAATTAAATCAATATGTTTTAATTTACCCAGACAGATGAGATGATAATCTGATGCAGCATTCCCAGTCTCACATTTGAATAACTCTCAAAATTTCCAGATGTGTTTTACATATTTATTTATATTCATTTATTTGGGATCAAGAGGACTTTACACCCAAAACGCTACAGGGGAGATGTCATGTTTACTTAGATTTGTCAGCCCAAAGAAGACAGACTGATTTTAGCAATTATGATCTCAGGTCACTCTCCTTCTCCCCAAAATCCACATTTTACCAATTGCACTTTTGACATTTAAAATTGCTGAACATCTCTCACATAAACTTGGTACCGTACTTTCCTTTGTCTAGGGAGCACAGGACTGAAGGTACACTTCCAGCCCTGTGAGCCAAATTCAGCCATGGATGCCTTTCACAATAATGGGATCGGCACAAGGGGATCATGTCACCAAGGCTGAAAACTCTATTTCTCTGCCGTCAGCGGCATATTTCCCAGTGACTTCCCATCTCCCACTGAATTCACAAAGTCCAGGATTTCAATGTTTAAGATTTGTTGAAAAATGTCTGCTAAATTGACTTAGCCAGCCCAGACATTTTGCTGCCTGGTAAAGGATAAGTGGCCTGTAACAGGAATATCTGCAGTCACTTTTAATTGCTATTACAGACAAACTCTCCCTCACAAGATTTTTGATGACTTTAGCTACATGATTTTCCAAATGGAAACATACTGCATGAAAATATGTCCAGATACATTACTTTACCTCTTTACAAAACAAAGCAGAGCTGGAGAGGTTCAGTTAGGTCATCTAATTTATTCTTCCAGCCCTCCATTACAGGACTGTCCTCTTCAACATATTTACCAGCTTTGTCCATAGTTATACTAAACAGCTCAGGCAATGAGCTTTCATTGGTTTTTCTCTACTAAAGAGGTAGGCGCATGATTAATGTTTAAACACACAAGTAGCCTTCCCAAGTGAAAGGGAAGAAGTCCTTGAAATTAAGGGTAAAATGAAGTTTGTGCAGAATATTCGGGCTTTATTCTACCAATGCCAGGCTTTCTGTAGAGTATATTAAACTCGCTATTCACTGCTGTTTGAAAGAAGACACAAAGACCAGGAGCATGCATCATCTCTGTAGAGTACGCCCATGTAGCCTGTGGAAAGGACAACTATAGGCTAGGTAGCACCCAAGGTCCCCGACAGAATTGTGTGGTCCATGGTCAAACAAGCTCCACTACGTTTCCAGCAGACAAGATAGCTAGCTTGGGAGCGAGCGTTGCACTGTAAACTTTCTTAAATTCCTTCAAAAGCTAGTTACTTTCTCTGGGAACTTAAGAGAATTCACTCCAGACAAGAGACATGTAACTCCATAACTCATCTTTATCCATTAATGTATATAGAAGGGAAAAGGTGACTTTCTCTCATGACCATATCTAAAGGGAAGACAGACAGCCTACCAGCACAGAGGGGTACTGTTTTATTTTTAATGTCCTAGAAATCTAAACCATCTAATCCCACACGCTAAATGAAATTTGTGCTCACAAAATAAAGTCAATACCAACTGTAGGAAGTTTAATTTTGCAGGAAAATTCAGGTATAGGCAGCCCCCTCCTGAAACATGGGGTTAATTTTTACAGCTCTGCATGTCATACATACACATATAAATAATGATCAACCACCCATAAATACAACATCAATGTTCATAAGCACAAGAGAGAAATTAGAAGGTAGAACGTTCACATTTCTTAAAGCAGCATTAACTCACCCATAGTATACAGGTTTATATAAAAGTAGTTGGAGCAAATGCTATAAGGCAAGGTGACAGGATAAATAACATAGCCTGAGGCCTCATTCTTGAAAAGCCTACTAGCGGGTCTTTCCAAAACACTAGGGCTTGACTGTGTTCACGTAAAACACAATGTAATCCTACAAAATTCGGGCCACAGCTGGGTAAACTTTGTGGGACTTTCTATTCCTAATCCTATATTTAGTTTGCAGCACCCTCCTTCTTCCTACCTCCCTCTGCAAGGATACTTTGCCTTTCATTATGATCCTACCTCCTCCCTCATGCCGATTGTTACCGTTTCAAATTGTTCCTAAATTTGCAAGCATAAGAGGGGAAGAAAGAAAACTAAGGAAATGCAGGCAGCATTTACATGAGTGACATGCCGCAAGTGAAACCCAGCTGGTTTGGAGACACCTTTGTGAGCAGGAGTTTTGCATTCTTGCACTCATCCATACTGTCCTGCTTCTTCTGATAGCTGGATGAGTCTTCTCAGATCTCCCCTGTGGTTTTTCCCACTTTCTGGTTCAGAGATTTTGCCCCAAACTTTTGTGAAGTCTGAGAGCAACTGGGCAGGTGGGGGGAGGTAAAGAATGAGATTATTATCCTGTAACCTTAACCTTAGAACTTGCTGCCACAAAGATGGCAATAATCCGATTATTCACAGAGACAAGACCCACTTCACAGTCATTCAGTCAAACAACTGGACAAGTGTATTAAAAACACAAGAAATACCTGGACATAGGCCCTGCAAGAGCGCTCCCTTTTCTGAAGCTGAGTCCATAAAGACAGCAGATTAAAGACGGAATAGAAAAAACAAGTTAGTGACAGAACAAGGGAAAAAAAATTGAAGAAAACGCCCATGAAAAAAACCTGATTTCTCTCTTAAACAGCTCCTGAAAACCAACCAAACGAAAGGAAGCATGCAAGTTAGGCAGCAGTGGAAGGCTGGAAGGACTGGCTCCAGAAATACAGGTTAGTCCTTTTTCCATGAAGTAAAGCACAGACCAGCAACTTTGCAAGAGCAGCTGTTAGATGGTAGGAGTCACTGAAGTCAAGTAGAGATGCTCAAGAGATGATGTTTTGCTTACAGCTTGGAGATCGCACATGATATTTCCGCACCAAACAAGGCTGGAAAGAATGGGGCTGACGGTTGTTTACATAAGAGGGGTGTGGGATCTGCAGTCAAACAGTGCTGATGGCACAGTGAGGTATAAACCAAGCTTTGGATAAGCAGAACCAGTTCCAGGGAGCAAGATGCATGCGGGACTGTATCCTGATACAGGATGGACCTGTACAGACCCATCCTGATACGCCTGCTCAGGTCTCTGGCTCGAGGTAAAACCTACAGTGCTCCAGCTTCACCTATGTCAGCTTGCTTAAAGCCAGCTCAGGCACATGTCGAGTGTGATAACACATTGCACTAAAGGAGGGAGCATTGCCCAGGTGTCCTGGTAGAGTAAAGGGCCACTGAAGAGGATATAACAATGAAATGGGAATCAGATGTAATATTTCCAGCTGAGGCCATTCTCCCCCCTTTGGATTAAACTGCTTCTCCAGGAGTGCATTTTCGAGTCCTCTCACACCGAGTTGTACTTTCCTTTGTAATTCCTAGGCCTAAATGCTTTATATGCTAAATAGCATTTCCACAAAGTATCCCACCTTTTCTGTAGGAGCCACGTTTAGGGCTGTACCTTGATATGTACTTGCAAGCGTCTTGCCACCTGATAACGGTACCCTGTGTGTCACGAAATTCAAACAGGCACTTATCTATCTCCCCAGGACTTTGCAGGCAGTCTGCAGCAGTGAGCTAGAATTGGTAAGCTCTGCATTGGTGCAACCAAACCTTGCAAAATCAGGCTGCTGAGAGCCACTGGCTTGGCTGGGTTTGTTCTTGCTGAAGTGCCAGGGTTGAGAATTGCACATCAACAGAGATTTGGGGTAACTTGTGCTCTCAACTCAGCAGTGCAATACCATTAGTACAGCTGAGAGCCAAATTTGTCCCCAAGAGTTTTGAGGCTCTGAAATAAACAAAATAAACCTAGGTATCATGCAATGACTAATTTCAATTTCTAAGTCATCAATTTGTAACAGTAGAAATCTTCCTCTGGGTAAACTTGGTCAGTATAAAGACTTTACAGAAACAAATGGAGATCAAAGAAAGCCTTGCTGAAAATCACAGAGCTATCCACTCGGGGGTCTTGCCACACTGCAATAGAACAATTATTACCTTAATTAAGCCTGATTCAGTGGAAAGCATAAAGCTTTTAGTGACAGGAAAGTGGCTCCTGAAAGATGATGGCTTTTAAAAATTCTGATTATGCCAGTATATTTCAATCCATTGTACATCAGCTTGTTAAAAAAATAACCAAAAAACACACACAAAAAAAAAAACAAAACAAAAAACAACCCACAGAAAAAACCCAGTACAAAACAGCCCAGGTGATTACTTTCAGATGCCCAGCACATTTCCTTTAATGATTAAAAGAATATTCAATGGCTAGTGCTTACATTATTTCTTTTTTCTGACTAAACAGCACTAAGCAAAACTCTTTGCAAATTACTTTTTTCCTTTTTTTTTGCAAATACTCTTGATCAGTGAAGGGGAAAATGGAGCAGTAACTCTGCTGCCTTTTGTTTGCCCAATACTACTTCCAAGTTGAATTCATGCATTCTTAAATGAACACAGAGCAGTTGCTCTTCTAAAGAATTAAGTGGGGAATGAGAGCAAGTAAATTACCGAGCCTGTCATTTGGATCACTGACTCGCAACGCTGTTTTGCAGGACTCCACGTGGTCCAGAATTTTAATGTGGAGTGCAATTGATTTGTATGAGCTGCTTGTGCAAAGCTGATGGCGGTGGGGGTGGGGAACCTGCAAGGAGGACCCCAGGAGTGACAGCTGAGCTGAGGATCTCTGCCTCGCCCAGTCTTACCCTCCCCTCGGTAACTCATACCTGCCCTTGCGATACAACCCCATTTCAGGTAATTGAAACAAATATCAGAAGGTGGGATATAAAAAGATGAAAAATATGTGCTTGCAAAGCTGAAATGTCAAAATGTTGTGTGCAGCTAGGGCATATTCAGAAAAGCAAGCAGACTACAACCATGAAACCCGTTAGTAGGTGACATTAATCACTGGTTTTACCTGATATTGTCAGACATCATCATCATTTCAAACAAAGGATCATGGTATGATTATAACAAATAATGTTATGCTGATGTAACAGTTAATACAATTATTACCTACACTGTTATAAAATAGCTGGAAGCACTAATTAAAAGCATCAGTATAACCCAATTCACAGCACATGCAAAGCACATGAGATGCAGGACATCAATTCCCATGCAGCTGTAATCTTAAACAATCCAGAAGCCCTTTGCATTTAAAACAGCATTAGGTCTAAAACTTACAAGAAAACAGACAATGTTACTTCTCTGAAAAGTATTTCTCTTCAGAAGACACACAAAAAATTTCAGGCCTAGCTGGGATCTTTTATTCCCCATATAACCTTGGACCAAGTTCTGTTCTCACTTACATGGGTGCCAGGAATGCCAGAGGCAGCTACACAGCTGAGAATAAATTTCTGTGTCTTATTTTAACTGGGTGGCCAATACAACCACGTGCACATAGCCACAGGGTTCAGCTGCTCTTTGTTCTGGTGACCAGGCCCGCACAATTCACTGTCTGAATCCTATATAAGTCCTATCCCATGTGTTTACATGAGATTCAGCAATGAAGAGGGTCTTGGACCAAGGAAACCCTCAACTTTAATTATATTCTTATGGACTCCATAGCCCCTATTTCCTCCCATGGCTGGCAACTTCTAGAACCTTTAGTATGTAGCAAATCCACTTAGTTCTGGAAATGACAAAAGGACTAACAATGCTTCTCAAACAGGGGGCACAGATACCACACCATCATCATGCAGTAAGATGCTTCTGGGCTAAGTCACAGGTCATCACTAAAAAGGCCCTCTAATACTAAAGTATCCTGAAGACCTTAAGTGTAAATATGATGGTATCTTATGTGCCTTTGGTAAATGCATCTCCAGTGTAAATAAATGTTTCTGTCTGCTTTTATTTGTTTATATTGATGCATAAAAGTGTTAATTTGACCTTCACACCAGCATCGTGTAATGTTACAAGATGAAAAATTCAAAGTCCAGACTCTCTCTGTCTCTTGGTGCTTTAAAGGTTCAGATTTTCTGGATCACATTACATAGCATTTCACAGACAGATTCAACACTGGAAATGCCGGACAAAATTCTGGTCTCATTCACACTGGCACATGTCCAAAATAATTGCCGTGGCATCACTTGAGTTATTCTCATACTGAGCCATGAGAGCTGAGACTACAATGAAGTACCTGGAGTTAATATATCTACACATCTAAGGGTATACATTTCCCAGCACCAATAGTACACTTGGCATTTACAACTGTTTCGTTTCTCAGCAGAATAAAATACACTGTAAACGAAAAACTGCCAGGTACTCTTGTCTACTACAAAAGAATCACTGCCCTAAAATGGCAGTCATTCAGAAAGACATTTATAATAGCTCTCCAGGGAGAGCCAAACCCTTCTTCACCCTCCTACCCATTCCCGAGCCCCTTTGTTTTTACCTTATTTAAGCTGCGTGCAGCACTGTCCTTCCCGCCTGGAGTCAGGTTTCGGAGCTGCACGTCAAGCAAGTTCACCAGCTGGACCATGGCGGACACAGAGTACGTGATATCACCAGCGTACAAGTGGTTTTTTGTGTGCTCCGCAAGCTCCCGCGCAATGTTGGCAGCCATCTCCCCCGACTTCATCTGCAATTGAGAAAACAGAGGAAAAGGTCGCCCCTAGCTGTTAGTATGATGTTACTCCAGTCCTTTCCAGCCCCACAGTGTTAAGCAAGTCAACTGCTTACCAGAAGATGAAGAAGAAGAGAGAAGAAGAGGAGGAGAAAAGAAGAGGAGAATCAGTTCCCAAGAAGAAAAACTATGGCAAGGGTCTTCATGGATTGGTCATGTAGAGTGTTTGAATATGGTTTAAGTGCAAGAGGTTTTTCCAGCTATGGTGTGCTGGTTTTGGCTGGGATAGAGTTAATTTTCTTCACTGTAGCTGGTATGTTGCCGATTGCACGTTGATGTTTTAGTGTGTTAAGTAGCGGCTAAGTGTCCCTAAGTAGCACCTATACTAGTCAGGACCTTTCCAGCTTTCTATGTACTGTCAGGTGCACAAGAAGCTGGGAAGGGAGGGGGCACAGCCAAGTCAGCTGACCCAAACTGACCAAAGGGATATTCCATATCATATGATGCCATGACCAGCATATTAAGTGGGGGAGTTGGCCGGTGGCGAGTGACCGCGGCTCAGGGACTGGCGACGTCAGTCAGCGGGTGGTGAGCACTTGCAGCACTTGTTTGTTTTGGTTGTTTACTCCCCCTCTCCACCCTTTTCACCTCTCTCGTTATTCTTCTTTTCATTACATTATTATTGTTGTTGCTATTATTAATGTTTTTATTTTAATTATTAAACTGCCTTTATCTCAACCCATGAGTTTTCTCACTTTTACCCTTCTGATTCTCTTCCGGCAGTGAGTGGCTGTGTGGGGCTGAGTTACCACTGGGGCCAAACCACAACATACGGTCACCATGCTGGCTTCAACACAACAATTTCTGATCTTCTGATAGGGTGCTTCTGGAACTGAGGGGCAGCTGCTTCTTTGCACGGCAGCAGAGGCAACAAAAGATGGCATTGCTTTCCATGGGATGCCCATGCTAGGGAGGGCTTTGGTTAGCTTGTCCCATTGCCTTATCTATGCTACTTGAAAAAAGAAGCAAACCATGTAAATAGCCTCTCATGTCAAGAAAGAGCAGTTTCTGATGCCAGAAGATTATTTGATAACAAAGAGATTATTTCTGTTACAAGCCTTGTGCAAAACTGTTCCGTGTAAAAAGAACAAAAATAGATACATAACCCAGATGAACAAGAGAAAAAAGTTCACAATTCCCATCATGTAGATTTAATAACCATGTGCTAATTTACCACTTAGCATTTGCACACAGGAGATGTGCTCCTTACCACAGTAGCCACTACCTCTGTGATGAGGCTAGTGATTCTCAGCAAATAAAAGCATACTAACTCAGGAGCAAAAGGCTTAAGGCTTCAAGCAGAGGCCCACTGGAAGGGAAAAACAAGTAGGCTGTTAGGCTGAATCTTCTATTAAAAGACTTTTATTGTCTAGTTGAGTTATAAAACTCACAAATCACCTGCAGCAAAATTCACTGTGTAATTATCTGGAAAACTCTCTTTCCTCCTGTGGCTTTTCCGCCATCCTTGCTCTGCTTTGCTTTCCCTGTCTGGTGCCCCTTTCCTCTTCCGTGCCACAGGGACTGAGGACATGGCAGCTGGTCCCATTTCCTTTCTACGAGCAGCCCACTACAAAAATACTATTGCAGGTTGCTGGTCTTTTTTTGGTTATATACCACTCTGCGATCCAGAATGGAATATCTATGGGGAACATGCCAGGGATAAGGAGAAATTACACAGGATGACTTTTAAATGAAGCTCCCACTTCTCTGTTGGGCTCAATGACCAACTCTGCTGGGTTCTTCATATGAAATTTCCAATTGTCTTAGCTTCCAACAGTCAGAAAACAGATATTTCTCTTGTTCCCTCAATTTCTGGTGCTTATTATAAAAATGAGATTCTAGGGAAAGATTACAGGCTGAGCTTCTACCTCTCTGTAAATCAATTAGCTGAGTTATAAATGAATAACTTACTTCCATCAATTTGACAGCAACAGCCCATTTGATTTAATGAAATCTAACTGAAGATGTTCATATGCTCATCTTCAGAGAATTAAAGCATATGATGATATAGATAAGATAAATAAAGCAGATAATGTGGTGTTCTTCCCATTAGAGCAATGATAACATATATTCAGAAATGGAATGATTTCGTCCTTGTTATACACAAGGCTAATGCCATAGAAACCAGATCCTATTCTTACAGCTGCCAGCTCTTCTAAGCAGCTGAAGAAAGCCACGCATCAGCACAGAGGTTGAAATTTGACCTCTTCTGTTGACACTCACAACTTTAAAGAATGACTGCATCAAATCCCTTTATATAATAAAATTGGTTTCAACATTTTCCTGCAGTTCATTGCTGGAGCTTAGTATGTATCATGACACATGGTGTTTCCGAAGCCTTGCAGAAAACTGCAGGAATGTAAGAGTTTTTTACAGATACATTAGAAAAAAAACCCTGCTACCCAATATTTGATGCATACATTTTCTTTTGGATGACACACCTATGCAAACTAGCATACTTGGAGGAAATTGCTCAGCTGCTACAAAGGCAAACCCAAGAGTTTTCTTTCCCCGTAATACGCCTCTTGTTGCATTCAACTACAGGCTGCTGTTACAATCATAGAATCACAGAATCACTGAAGTTGGAAAAGACCTCTAGGATCATCAAGTCCAACTGTCAGCCCAACACTGCCATGTCTCCTAAACCATGCCCTGAAGTGCCACATCTACACGTCTTTTAAATACCTCCAGGGATGGCGACTCCACCACCTCTCTGGGCAGCCTGTTCCAATGCCTGACCACTCTTTCAGTAAAGACATTTTTCCTAATATCCAACCTAAACCTCCCCTGGCGCAGCCTGAGGCCGTTTCCTCTCATTCTATCGCTAGTGACCTGGGAGAAGAGACCAACACCCACCTTGCTACAACCCCCTTCCAGGTCTGCAGAAGCGGGGCAGGCTAGCCAGTAACAAACCCTTTTCCTTTTATCTTGGACTAATCCTAAAAACTGTAAATCTGAGGAATTCTATGGTGACCAAATAAACACCCTAAAATAGGCAACAATGGAAGAAATGCTGGAGAAAAGGCATATTAAAGCTCAAAGTCTGTGAACTCACGGGACATAGAAGTATTTACCCAAACTCATTTCACACACCCAGGTTTCCGAAAAACACAGAGGTGTGTCCCTTGGGACAATCTGTGCCTGGCTGACAGGTGATGAAGCTACCTTCTAGCACTGGTGCTCATTTCCAAACCTGTCCATTGCCACCCAGGAAATGCAGCTACTAGTCACTGCAACAGTGCTGAGACACTCTTTTCATCCTGTCTGTGTGCATAATGCAAAGAGGTATCCACAATGATGGCCATATGACACGTTAATGCTAATTTCCCCAATCCTTTTGAGCATTTTCCACTGAAATTGAAGTGTCTCTTACAGAGTCCTGTCAAACCCAACTTCTGTTATCAGTCCCAAATGCTGACTGAATACTCCAGGCATAAGATATATGTCTGGTCTCTTATAACTCTCTACAACTACCTGGAAGGGGGTTGTAGCGAGGTGGGGGTCAGTCTCGTCTCCCTAGTAACAAGCGATAGCACGAGACGAGATGGCCTCACGCTGCAGCAGGGGAAGTTTAGGTTGGATATTAGGGAAAAGGTTTTTCACTGAAAGGGTTGTCAGGCATTGGAACAGGCTGCCCAGGGAGGTGGTGGAGTCTCCATCCCTGGAAGTATTTAAAAGACGGATAGACGTGGTGCTTGAGGATATGGCTTAGTGGTGGACTTGGCAGTCATAGGTTAGCGGTTGGACTCGATGATCTTAAGGGTCTTTTCCAACCTTAACGATTCTATGATTCTATGACTGAAACCCTTTTTTGGTTAATTCTAGGTAATGCTCAGCAAAGCTCACTGCTGCCCAAGAGAACATATTACTAACTTCCCATCTATAAAGCACCTCTCCACATCTTCCTTTTCACTATTGCTGCATGGAAGACGAGCTCTTAATGAGGTATTTCTTCCAAAACATGTAATACTTTTTAAGTAAAACACTGACATAGTCACATAGGAGCACAGGAACAATCCTTGCAGGTTCTTCAAGGGTCAGGCTATCACTGAGCGGCAAGCAAGAAGTAGGGAAAAAATGTGCAAGTAACTGAGCTTTCTACGGGGAGGCTCAAGAAGAATAAACGGAATAAAAATAATACATATCTCTCTGATTTGAGACTAATTTCTTTTAAATTTTCTATCTTGATTATGAAAAAATTAAATCAAAAAACCAAAAGGATTCTGGGATAAAAGAAAACATTCTGTTCAAACCAAATTGAGTTTCCAGTTGTTTTGGGTGAGTGTTTTTGGGTTTTTTTTTGTCTTTTACAAATTGATTAAATCTAGACTTGGAATGCTAATTTGAAGGAGAGGAAAAATGTTTCCTGCCAAAAATGCCAACACACAAAACATAGTTTTCCAGCTCTGTCAAAAAAATTGCTCCCCTCTTCCATTTGTGCATACTGGCAGGACTCAGGCCAGATTTACAAATAAGCATTGGCATACTGGAAATCACACTGTGCAACACTTCGCTAATATTTTCCAAGTTTGTGCCACTATGTCGTGTCTTCTTATGACTGAAAAGACTGTGAAGTAATAGTTGTTGTAAAAAGCATATATTCCTGCCTGTTTTGTATATGCCAAGGAACAGAAGCAGGGAGTTTTGTCTGGAAAGACTAACAACGACCCTCCTGCAGCATCGCTCACTATTTCAGCCCTACTTTTTGCAGAGGGAACCGACTGCAGAAGAGGACAGTAGAATCAAAATGAGAGTAGTTGCAGAAAATAAGTATTTAGGGAAGAAAATTCATAAGAAACAAGAAAGATGCGGGGAAGGGAGCAAATGTGCCAAAACACCGGTGGTCATAAAAATATTTTTGTGCAGCCTGAAGCTGACTGATATTAAAAAGAAAAAGATGGTATGAAAGACTGAACCATGATTTTTAAAAACAGTGACATTCAGATGGATCGGTCAGCTGGAAAGGCCATGGAGTTGATGCTATTTTCTAAAGGGACAAACATCTGACAGCCTTCATCGGGCACCATCAGCTGCCTGCAGTCATGTAAGCAAGGCTAAAAAAGGGACTGTGGGCTAACTTTTGACACCGCATGGCCATTTTCTTTCCCTGACAGAGGTTTCATTACGCATATGTGCATTCATGGAAAAGAGCGAGAGCATATCTACCAACCTTTTTTTTTCTTTTTTAAGGCAAACATCCCATTCACCTTTGTTTTTTTTCTTCTTTTATCAGATGATACCTAAGGACATAACTAACTAGTTACAAACACTGGTTAACCAACAGACAGACAGCTGGATTGGGTCGCTGCTCTCCATACAGTACAGTAGAGCTGGAGAACACTGAAACAGTGGTTTTGAAACTACTATATTCAAACAATTCAAACCGTATTTAATGTCCCTTTAATAATCCACCAGCCGTAGCACCTGCTCCATCAATACACAACGGTGCTCTGCAAACAGACTGTCAAAAGCTACCTGGATGTGGAGGATTTCATCATGGTGTCATCAGGACTGCAACTTCACCCTCGGGCCGGGACACGACGATGTGGTGGCATTCTCCACAAAAGCCCACTCCCTCTGCCAGACACACACAAGCAGATCTACAAGACCTGATGAAGGTACTTTGAACCCTGAGGTTTATCTGCTTTTTGTGACTGTGTCATCTAGGCTGTACACGAGGACAGTATGAACATGGGTGCATGTTCTTTAGATTTATAGTTTGAGGCTTTTCATGCATTCATGAAGGACACAATGCTTTCTATTCTGTTACAAAAAAGTCCTCCTCTCTTTCAGAGGCTTGAAGCTGCGCATAATGATGCCTCTCTTCCCAGGAAGCACCCACAACTGAAAGCTGTGGTGAGGAAAATATATTTTCAGGCAAGTCACACACTGTGCCAAGGACGGTACTGATGAAAGCAAGAGGTAAAACAAACAGGCTGAGACTGAATGTATGACCTCATGATCAGGACAATGCAATGTATCCAAAGCCGACCTTTTTGCTTCCTTTTACTGCTTGACTCTAGAAATAACCCAGGTAACAGTGCATAATTCAATCGCACTGGCAAGTTTATTCTCCTGCTACGTTACGAGGGCATGGTAGGCACCAACAATAAAGTTAAAGTAAATGTCAGGAGGCCAATGAATTGCTGAAGCAGACATTTGTTCTGATCTTCCATCAAGTACAATAACTCTAATGGAAGCTAATAGAGGGTTGTAAAACCTCATACCATGATGCAAGCAGGCAAACACCCAATGTATAGTCTGAGCACAGCAGGAGAAAGAAAAGAAGCAAGTAATAATCCTTACTTCACTACAGAGACACAGAGAGCACAGCATTTCCCTACCATCCTTCCTCGCTTGGCTGAAATCCCTCCAGGGGACCCATCACCCTTCTTCCTGAGCAGCTTGGACCCAGCAGGTGACAGAAGAGGCAAAGCAGAATAGGGACAAAGACACGCTGAGCAGGTATGAACCCTGGCTGCCAAAGAAATGTTTCTACCCATTTTCTAAGCTGTGCTGCAGCTGTGGATGCTATGGGATGGGTGACCAAGAAGGACCCAAGTGCTGGGGACACAGAAGAGCTGAGCTGCTGGGTGCGACCACCCCATGTCCTCATGGCATTGCTGGTTTACTGTTTCATCTAGCTGCCTCCACAGCAGCGAGAAGAGGAGCTGGCTTGGCTTAGAGCAGGAAGGCTCCTTTTTCAGCATTAGAGAGGTGCTGGAGCAAATCTGCAAGCTTCAGGCAGGGAAGTGTCCCATCTACAGCAGGGGTGAAAGGAAACAGTGCCTGATTTATGGATAAATCAGTCTTCATCTGTAAGTGCAGTGATGATTTCCAAGACTCTTGCTTGGGCAGGGAAACCAAGTAGCTATTGGTTATTTCATGATTTACAACTGTGTTTTCTGTAAAGATCCTAATGAATGTAAACCCCAGCACAAGCCCCTGGGCAACCCTGGCAGGGTTTTCCCCTATTTCCCCTAGAATTCACTGCTGGAAAGTCTTGATGTTTTGTAGCAGCTCTCCATAGAGGTTGGGCCACATATCCCAAGATCCCAGTGGATTCCCACTCAGGCATCAAAAGTTTAGATCCAGAGTAATCTGGCAGATTCCCCTAGCCTTTCCACCACTTGGTGAAATGTTCCCAAAGCTGAACATAACTAAATTCCCCCATAAGAATAATAACAATAAAAAAAATATCCAGTCCCAATTATAACCTGCTGGGCATTTCTGAAAACCTGGCTCTTCAATTTTAGCCTGCTTTGAGAGTGCATTACAAATTAAATAAGGCTCATTTGTTACACAAATGATAGCTGGGGTGTCAAATAAAATAAGCCTAACCTTGATGGAGATTTCATCAGTGCAGGCTATTACTTCCCCCTGCTAATGGCTAACGGCCTAGCCATCTTCACTGAGCAGCAAGAGGTCTCCCAGCTGCCTGGGTTATGGCTAAAGTAAGTAATATTAACCCCTCCAGGATAAGTATGTGGGTCATAAAACAAGATCTGCGCAGCTGCTCATGCCAGCAAAGGCAGTCTTTATTAATCAGCTAGCTGAGCGTATGGCAGGAGAGCTGCCCACCCTCCCGCACGGGACAGAATGACCGCGGGCTGTGCCATGTCACAGCAGCCCCACATTAGCTGACATCTTATCTTCCCTCGTCTTTGGGAAGGGACGTGTATAAAGACAGATAAAGTAAGATAGGGATGATCAGGGGAGTATGTGCTAGCGATCCACAGGTTACTGAGCCTCAGTTAAGATGGGGGACAGGGAGGAGAAAGCCAAAGACTTGTCACCCCATCCTGTTCACCAGAAAGCCAGTGCTCCCTGGGAGTGCAGGGCTGCTACCATGCAGCAGCACAGCTAGCCCGCAACGCCGGGACTTGCTCGCTCTGGCGAAAGGAGCGAATAAATCCCCACAAATTGCTATAATAAGGATTCAGCCCACAGACTCTGTGGCGTAAACACACATCTGGTCCCTGTTTGTAATGAAATCAGCTGAAAGCACCACTGTGCATTAATAACAAAAACGTTCAACATATTGCTACCAAATAAGCTCTGCTTGTCTTGAACTTCTATTGTCACATGTTAATGCACTTTTAACACTGATAAATGATGAAGTGCTACAAAACATTCATCAAGGGACTTAAGAGTCAGAAGATAAGCATTACTGCGGCACTGTTTTCTATTCTGTCAGTTCCTTCACAATTTGGGCAGAAGTAAAAAACAGAAAGTCAGAAGTGCAATGCAAACATTTCATATTGTGTCTGCCTTTCTTTCGTAAAGATTTCTCAACTGCAGGGTTTATCCTGTGCTTGCGTAGCATAAAAAAATCCTTGGGGGATGCATGAAAGGGAAAGTTTCCTTTTGCAATAAGTTGGTATTTTCCATATGTCCACTCAGCTCCTCTTTCTTCCTCATTTTCTTGCCACAAACAAGAACTGTCATTCACTCTAGTTTAATTCCACTCTCCAGTCCCTTTCCTTTGCCTTTCCCTCACCCCCTTTGCCTTAGTTTCCATTATATTTTAACAGTCTTGCTTTCTGCTTGCAATTCCTGGCTACTAAGCTTTATGTGTGACTGTTGGTCACTTTGGGTTCCTTGTTGTGAAAACAACCAGGAAGCTCAGGAAGGTCAGTGTATAGACTCGGTGTGGTCAATACATGGGAAGGGTTTTACCTTCTGAGTGATGTGGTTGATCCAGGGAGAAGAGCAGTTGCTGAGATCAGGTCCTTGCGGCTCCCAGATCCCATCTGGTGCAAGACACCGGAAAGTTGCCACACCTGGAAAAGGAAAGGCACTGTGTTCAGTGTTATTGGTTGAATTCTGCCCCCAGGACCCCATGTCACAGGGTTCATTTCACAATGACGGCGACCTCATGCAAAGCCTGGGAGCTTATTAGTCCTCAGGACCTCAGTAGGGCTGAGTCATCTCAGTGTCCTAGTCTCCCATCATCTTAGTGCTATGGGGCCCTAAAACATAAAAGACCCATGAGGTAGTGCAGGGATATTATATCCAATTTGCCAAATGGAGATTATGGAGAGCACTCTACCTTAGGCCAGGCTGGAAAGTTGCCAGGGACTAAGAAATCGAAGCTGGATCTCAAACTCTGCCTCACAGCTGGCACCCCAGGATCAGACCCTGTGCCTTGACTCTCTTGCTGCTTTACAAAGATTTTACTGCTCTGAATCACCATTAAGCCATTTGGGTGAAAACACACAAAAGTTTAAATGCTACAAACACCAAGGCGTAATGCTGGGCTTTACTGTCCACCCCCAGATGGCGAGAGGGACTTTAGAGGAGAGTTTTGTTTGGCAAGGGCCACCCAGATCCCTGCTGCAAAAGACAGCAAAGCACCTCAGGCCCTTCCTGACAAAGAGAAATGCATCTCAAATGGTGCAGTTAAAGATCTTTAACAAGCAAGAAAGCTGGTACATGTAGATTAAACACTCTGCATCCTATAAAGTGTTCTGCCCTGCAGAGCTGAACTTTTCAGCAGAGGAGTGAATTACAGGCTAGGTCTGATGGTATTACCGATTAAAACCAGTGAGAGTTTGCTCATGCCTTCAAAGGGAGTTGGAAGAGGCCCACTGCTAATATACCACAGCTTTTAACAAGTCGCATGAATCACTGAAATTAGAGATGGGAAAGGCTTATTGCCATCCCTTATCAACAAGTTGGGTTTTTTTTCCCCTTAGCTATTTTCATCCAGTACTTAGCTCTTGTGCTTAGAAAAGGGCTCCCTGCAGCCAGCCTTCATTTTCCTTTTTTATCTTTTCTTTCCTTTTTCACAGCCTCGGTTCAGACTATCCTTCCCCTCTCTGGGAACCACATGATAGTTTTTGCATTAATTTTACCAAGTGCTTCTGGGAAAGACAGCAAAAATGTTCGTTACCTATTCTCACCACTGATGTCTCTCCATGCCCCTCATACTTCAACGTATATTTTATCAGTCTGACCCCTTCAAATTCAAGAGAGAGTCAGGATTTGTGTACACAGGTGTGAATGGCTCCCCAGGGAAATGGGAGTGGAGAATTAACAGAGTCTCCTCTGTAACCCAGATCCCTCCAGCCCTTATTTTCAGGCAATTTCCTCCTCTTTCTGATTCTTCTTGCCAAGCAGGTTCTCAGAGCTGGACACCAAAACTAGCTTGAAAAATAAATACTTTTGGAAAACTGCATTTGTTAAAATACAGCAAACCGAACCATATGCCAAAATCCATTCTTCATTTGACCATGTTTTCATTTGGACCAAAAATTTCCAAAAGCAACCTTTTGGAAGAAAATAGTTGGGGGAAAGAGTAGAAGAAAAGGAGAAAAATCCAATAAAAAATAAACCATTTTGAAAGATTTGTCTTAGTTTTCCCACTGCTTTTCCTGCTGATCACACTGGATGCTGGCTGCAGTTTGAAAAATCACTCACACTGGTTGAGGAGTTCAATCTGGGAATACCTGTGCTCCGAAATGCTGGCCCACAGCCTTTGAAATGCAAACAGTGCAGCACAGAGCTTCAAAATGTAAGTTTTGTTGATTTCCCCTGCCCCCCAACCTAAACATGCAAAGCATTGGCCATTAACACATCAGTCAACGAGCCCAGGGGCTATAAATATAGGCAAAACCAGCGCATCATACATAACTTCTGGAGGCAGAGGCTCTTATAGCTCATCAAGCTCAACCCCACAAGGCCATTAGCTTGTACTCTCCTTCAGCCAAAGCTTGGGCTGCCAAGATGCCACAACGTGCTCAGCATACTGAGGCTTTGGCCCTGGCCAGCTGCTTGCCATACCTCACCAAGGCAATGTAGACCTGACAGAAGGCATCAGCATGCTCCACTGATGAAACCACGTGTGCTACAGGGGCCCGTAAGCAACCTGGTTACACACTCACAACGTCCCATGGGCAAACGGACGATGCTCACTGTGTCTTCCTGCCCCTCAACTCACCTATTGAGCCCATGGGACATGGCTGCTTCGCCACCTGGCCCTGCCGAGTCCGAGACCACATAATATCGCGGGCTTCCATGGGGTCACAGCTCTCCGCGCCGGCCGGCGGCAGCTGGGAGGATGCAGCTGGGAGGTGTGTGGTCATTTCATCAGGGACGTCAGCCATGGGCGATGGTGTGCTGGTGCTCCTGTTCCTCCTGCCTGAAGCCGAGGTGGTGGTGGGGCGGCTGGTGCTGCTGGTGGCCACACGTGGCGTGGTGCTGGCGGTGGTGCTCCCCGGGCCCAGAGCCCCTGATGTCGATACTCCTGAAACAAAGGCAGAGCTGATTAAAGAGAGGAAGGAAAAAAAGGATGCAAGGCTATGTCCAGAGGATGTCGCCTCTGCCAACTGCGGTGGCCTGCGGGGTGCAGTTAGAGCTACAGCTAATGCAAGGCTTGCTGCATAGCCACCTTTCAGAGAGAAGCCGGAGCACAGAGAGAAGCACACAGAGGGGTAATGACCGGTGGAGCACAACTGATTTTTCCAAGAGCACTAGCATCTGATGAAAATAAAGCAGTACTTTACGCCCTCACTGTTTTTCTTTCTGGCATTTTAGTGTAAAAATCTTATTTTCCATCTTTCAGGGAACATCTAGCACAGAAGTGCTTTTAATTTTTTAGTGTTGCTGAAGACCCAGCTGGTTTGGACAGAAAAACATTTTCCATGGTGTAATATACCACCACTCCCATCCCCAACGTCCCCTCCCAAATTCACCCCCAAAACAGCAGTGCACAGAGGGCTGAACACAAGGCTTCAGAGTCACAGTTGCTCCATGTCCAGCAACAAGAATTGGAGTTTCTACATTAAAGGCAGCCATGTTTGAACCCCAGCCTAGCCAGAAATTAAAATTAAAGGCGAGAATCACCCTATTGCCCTGAGGAGAAGCCTCTTAACTATCCAGCTGTGTGAGCAGGCTCAGCCTGCAAGCTCCTGAGACCAGAGACTGCCCTCTCTTCTAGGTCCAGTAGAGCAGACCACGCTCATTATTTGTGCAATATTAGTTATTAATGTATATTGATATTGCTGTTATCGGAGTTCATTCAAGTCAACCTATTTCAAGTATATAGATGCCTACCTTTAGTGTAAAATTGGAGTTTTTCCATTCTGAAAGGTTTTTTTTGTTATTTAAGTAATTTAAGCCCATGGTGCTGTACACAATTCTGCCCCAGGGTAATCAATAACATGGCAGCTGAAGCACATGCTTGCTCAGGTTTCAGGTAACTGTACTCCAAGCCTGAGACACTCTCTCCTTAAAGTTTAAAACTCAGCAGCATGATAAACAAAATTTTCTGAGGCATCAGTATTCTTAAAGAAAACATTCAGCTTAAAAATCTCAGTTCTACCGTTCCTGCAAAACAGGATTATCTTCTCCCCTAGCCTCCAAAAAGGCGAGCAACAGCGCAACAGGCATTAAACCACCTGAGCACCAGGACACTGATCTGAAATCAGGTCTCCTGAGCTTATTGATCAGATTTTCCAGCCTTCTCATGCCACCTCCCTTCCACTATGAGCCCAGGGTTTCAATGAACTCCAAAAAATACAATGCAAAATCCTGCAGACGTTGACAGATTTCTTCTAGTTTCTGCTCAAAGCTGTGCTAAATCACCAAGCAATGATTTCCATCTCATGTTACAGGGAGGATTAAAATTTGTAGAGAACTTCAGCAAATATTACCTGTTTTTACTACAGCAGGTCTTGCCATGAGTACATATTTTATTTCTTCATAATAACAATTAGCCCGGTAGATAACCACCTGCAGAAATTTTCCCATTTACCCATGTAATAACAACTTATTTCCCATTTTGAAAAATGACCTATCTTGTGCGCTACAGGCACAGAGGTACCAAGTGGATATAGCAGATGCGGTTTCAAAGCCAAAACTAGCAAACCTCCCTTAAAATCATTCTTACAGTAATTTGCGAGCATATAGAAACATATACTGAGCACCCAGGAGCTCCCCTTGATCCGCACGCAGGGGTGCTGCATTTCTGAGCCTAGTTTTCATTGACAATCATTGAATATCTCACGGCATGTTGTTTTTGGAATAGCTCTGGCAAGTTTACTGTAGCAGCTAGGCACAAGGGATTTAATGGCATTTTTCTTTAGCCATAAAAAAAAGAGTTGTTTTATCTTTCATAAATCCCTTGGCACTGATGTTGAAATCTCTTTGAGGGCTTGTTCTTCCAACTTTTTTCTTGTTCAGCTGGGCTTTCTTGCTGCTTTTAAAAATAAACACCTCCACCATTTACATAGGACAAATTATAAGAAGACATAAAGTAGCTGCCCAGAAGTGGCCCAACGGAGTGAGATGGATGGGATACCACTGAACTCAGTTCAAAGGTCTGATTATTCAACGAGTCAATTTGGTAATGAGCTTCAGTGAACATGATCGCCATGCTAACACCACCCAGTTTCACCAGCCCCAGGCAGCACTGCTTTCCGATTTTGCTCACACAACTGCTATGTGCTTTAAAACAAAGTTAATTGGTAAGAAGGGAAGGAACAAGAGATCAGGATTATTTACATATAAATGGTTCTCAAATCCAAGCAAAACCACAAAGAGACTGCAGCCTGTGCAAAATTACCTAAATCCTACAGCACAGAACAGAGATCAAACCTCCAGATTAACTTTGAGTGCCAATAAACTATGAATTTTTAACTGGGGGAAAAGCAGCATTCATATAATACTTCATAATACAGTCTTTGCTCATAGACAAGCAGTAACCTTTAAAAATCATCATCACTAGAAAACAACAACTAAAAATGTATTACCTTGACTATTATACTTCTACAACTTGTTTTTACCATGAGTTGCCATATCAAGAGTTTAAAGGCAGCTTTTGGGTAAGGCTCAGTTTTTACTACTAAGCTTCAAATCCAAAACATTCATGAGACTTTGCAGACTTTGATTCCACGAAGCACAGTGATGGAATAGGTATTTTCACAGTCCTTCCAAGAAAGCAAACTACGGCTGTGGAAACATCTCTTCCCCAGAAACACCCCAAAGTGATACTTCACTTTTTTCTTCCCTGCTCTATCCAGACAGCTGGCACTAATAGCAGAAGACATAAGTCTTGCCTTTATTCAGACTAGAGCTGTAGCTATATAAAAACCCCAAAACATTTCCAGCATCCACCAGGGAGTAATTGTAACTCCCAGAGGAGCCTCTCTCTACTCCCAGAACATTGACTAGCAAGCAAAATAAATTGTTAGTTTTTTCCCTTCTTTCTTTTATTTCCCAATCTTTACACAGACCTCAGGCATCTGGAGGAGGAATTTCACTTGGTGGAAGGAAAATCATGGGAGGGATTTACTCACAGGGATTTGGTCGTAGGGAAAAATCTTAAATAAATAATGGTCTGTCTGTCTGTCTTCCCCTCATTTCCTTCTTCTCCCCTTTCCTGGCCTAAAACAACAAGTGCACAACTGGCCTAAGACCAGCGCTTTGTGTCTGCCACTGGGAAAATCCAGCACACATCATCTTACCTTCTGCTCTGCTCACCTCTTCCTGGTGCTCCCAGACATGGGGGACTGCTTTTCCAGATGACTCTGACTAGTGTTTTCCTATTACAAAAGCAGCTTTGATTGCAAGCAAGGCTATTTGCGATCACCACCAAGCTACCTTTTCTCTCATATTTTATTTTGGCAACTAAGTATGACCCAGTGTACTCAATAACTGAATATACTTTTTAAGAGATGTTGTGTTTTCTGTCCCATGAATGAAGATAACTGGGTGCCCCTCGAGCAGAAATTGCAGACAAGATTTCCTGGGTGAGGTTTGCTGGCTTTTGCTAGGTTACAGATGACAGAAGACATCCGTCAAGCTCTCCCATGGGTGTTGTAATCTGAAGGTTTAGCCTGATGGCTATGTGCTACGAGCCAGTGTTCACTCATGTAATCGGAAGGAGAGACCACACTCCAAGTTTCATGCGCAAGGTCCAAGCAAACCATGATGACTTCACTCTTCAGTGAGTTTTGCGTTCCTGGGCCTGACGCTGAAGCAGATGTGCCGGGGTGCTGGCGGCCAAGAGCCTGTGCCTGGTCCCTGTGCTGCAGCTGGTGCAATGCTCAAGCAACTGAGGTACAGCTAATCCGAGGGGTTCAACATCTTCAGGGAGATACAGCAATCCGAGTGCCCTCTTGAGCATGTCTGGGCTTTTTTCACAATAATTTACACACGTCGCTGCTGCACTAAGGTGAATGGAGCATTGCTGGTTTCTGAAGGGCTGCGAAAAATACAAAACCTGAAAGTCCCTCTCTCCCTCTGTGCTAGTTTTGCCCTTTTCATATTTGGCAACCACATCCTTTGCTCACAGCATCCGCTTTTATCATTTCTTCTTCTACTGAAAGATGGTGCAAGTTGCATTTACATAGCAAATAAGGTGGTTTAGGCATATCTTGAAAGAAGTGGCACAAAAAACCCCAAACCTGGTACAGTTGGTGGATTATATCACAGCTGTTTCTCTCTTCCCTGTCATATAAATACATCTCATGGGAATTAGTCTTCCACAGGCATTTTCAAACGTATTTCAGAACCTTTTCTGAAACTCCATAGAGAAAAAAATTATTTGAAAAGAAACATATTCCCATTTTCTGTTCGTTTTTTTTCTTTTCTTTTTTTTTTTTTTGTGGCTTTTCACCAAATTCCCTGTAAGGTGACAGAAGAGGATGACTGAAGTCAAGGAGTGCCTAGGTGGAGCCTTGCACACTCGGTAGCATCCCTAAGTGCTGCATAAGCAGGTATCCCATCAACACAGTCATTAACACATTAGTAGATTGCAATGTTATACTGAGTCCATGCTGCAAAAGACATCACCCTGCAAAAGCATCTTGTGTTGGATGTCTGCTGGAAGACCAAAAACCACATGCCAGTGCCACCCAGGAGCTGTGGGCTGCAGAATCAACAAAGCAGGATTAGCCCCTAAATTATGTACAGCTCCTTCCACGTGTTTGAGAGAAACTATGATTTATTTTTATTGCAGGCGAAGGCCAAGCAGGCCTCACATCAAACATCTGAACAGCTCTCCCCTGTGCTCACACATGCCATTATTCAGGGAAGCTGAGCCAGAATCGTGTGTGAACATAAAAGTTCGCACACTGTTTCTGGAAGGGTTGGGGTTGCGTTTTTTGTTGTTGGAGCTTTATTGACCGCGACTTTCAAAGGGCTTGCAAAAGCTATTGGTGGGAAGAAAAGATTAGATAAGCAATGGCCACCAGAGTGTTCAGGATGGCACACGGTCTTCAACAACACAACTGCATGTAGTCCTACACCCTGAAAAAGTCATGTGAAGTGTGATACATAGATACATAGCTCTTCTTTTTCCTCCCTCTTACCTAATGTCTGAAATAAAAGGAGGATGCTGCATCTGAGAGAAGAAAGGCCTATTCCCTTGCGGACTGCTGTCAAATGAAAGAACCCTTTCTGGATTTCTTTTTTCTGTCTCTTGCAGTAGGGGATCAGTTTTGTGCCTGAGGCTACTCTGCCCACATGTGACTATTCTGCTGGGCCTGGGCAGATGCTGCGATGGATATGGGCCAGATGTCGAGTTCCCTCTACCAGGGGAAAACCTACAGCTGTGGTCCAAGACATGGTGCAAACTCAGCTGTTTCAATGCACTTCAAGCTGGAATCACTTAACACACCGGGTTTTCTCATCTGAATCTCAGTTTGACCATTTAACATTAAATAACAAAGAGTAAGAGCTGAAGTGTGCAAAATCATCGCAACAGGCTCAAGCCCAATCTGCCCCAACTCTTCCTTTCTCATTGCACCACAACTCTTAGCAAGACACTTAATACATTCAAAGCAGCCACCACACGGGACCGATTTCCAACAGGCAAAAATTGTCTACCAAAGCCCTTTTGAATCAAAACTTTACATTTCTGACAAAGATCGACCATTCATTACACATGCCAGATTGCTATGGAAAGGTCATTTTGTCAAAAACATTCTAGCTATTATTGCAAACTTCCAGGTTTTGCCTGAAAAGATAAGAACCCAAACAGCAGCTGGGCTGTTTTTTGGTGAAATATCAACTTTTATCTTTTTGTGGGGCTTTTTGTGTGTGTTTGTGTGTATGTGAGTGTTTAATATTTTTTCTGGCTCCCAACAGCTCTTAGTGTCTGGTCCCTAATTCAGTTGTCATTTGAACAAAATAAGCTACTTTTTTCTTTTCTTCTTTTCCTCTCTCACCCATTCTTCTCCAAGAAATTACTGGATCCCACTTAAAACACGTACCTTCAGAGACATCAGGCAGTGTTTTAACTGTCATTGGCATGGGGTTACAGCACATCAACATATCTAGCAATACCAGGAAATTAAGTGGTACAGCACATGAGCATCAGCTGACGTCTTCACCATTGTCCTCTTCCATCAGAAGATAGTTCCTAAAGCCTTAGCTCTGTTTTCCTACTCAGGACCTCTGCCAAATCCACCTTCGTAAACCTCTCATACCTGTTGGTGCCCATCCAACGAGGGAATTAATGCCATACTGCTCCTTCCAGACTTTGAAACTGATTCTGGGTGTTCAGGCAGAAATTTAACCGGACCATCATGCACAAGACAAAAATTGAGCATTATTTTTCAACATCATGCTGTAATGCTTTTAGAAACACAGATGAACTATGCCCATAGGAGGCCTGGTAAACAGGAAAAGACTACAGAAGAGCTGATCTAATAGACAGTAGATCAGGATTTATTATAAATGGACTAATCTAATAGGTTTGCGAGTTCAGTTCAAGAGCTATTTTTAGCCAATCTTGCTTCAAATCGCTCTAGTTCTCAAAAATACTGTCAGATGTTGTTGCAGTTATTTTGAATTTCTGGATTTGAACGCATAAAATCTGCTACCATTTTTTTTCAACCCACATGTTATTTCACACAGGGTAGAAAAAGGCATACAATCTCTTTTTAAGGGCATACCAGCTGCATATTATTACTGAATGTATGGAGTGAACTTCTAACCTCCTAAACAATCTCTGTCCCCTGGCGCAATTCACATCCATCAGAGCCAGTGGTGCAGATCTTATGCACCGTCTTCCAACCTGAATCCTTCAAACTCTATTAAAGAGAGGCCCGATAGGAATTCCTCAGTATCCCATTGTTAGAGAAATCACTTTTGATTTCAGTAACAGGTGCTGTCAGTTTTTCATTCAGACCATGCTAAAGTGCAGACGTGTGAGCACTATGCCTACAGTTTCAAAAGATTTACTGGAGGCTGAGATTTCCACACTTGCACTTTTTTTTTTTTTATGTTTTAATTAAAACACATATATGTTTTATCCATGCAAGCTGAAACAGATCTTTTAGTTTCTGTGCAGAACAAGCACATGCGTAGCTACTAAGAGGGAAAAACAATTTTTCCCGTCCGTTTGGCAACAGATGTAGCTTCATCTAATGTGTGTTTCCTGCCTTTTGCCTGCACTTCTGCATCTTTAATTGAACAACTTTTATGGACTCTGCAGAGGCAGTGCCAGATGGAGCCGGTCCTTCTCCAGCAGTTCTCCACCTCTGCATTTGTGATGAATGGAAGCGAGTGCAGGAGTCATAAAATGACTATTCACGCCCTAGCATTTTCTGATCTCTCCAATCAACATGATGAGTCCTTCCGAGGGCCAAAGGCAGTCAGTTTATACCACTATCTGAAACATTTCTTCAGCTGCAAGCTACAAACACAACTTTAATAAGAGAAAACCATCATCTTCAAATAGTCTCTGTTCATCTGTGTGTGTAATATCTCCAATCTAGATGTTAGTCAGAAAGATGGCCAATTGCATTCGGATAAATGCCTTGGACTCTTTTAAACATATCATAATCTGCCTGTGAAATGGCTGGATGGTTGATTTCCAATTTGTGAAATGGTTCAAATGCTGTAAATAAAAAAGAAATTGGACAGCTTTCAAAAGGACAGATTAGACTTCAATTCTCAGTAATTCGGTACTTCCAAGCTACACACTCGTGATCTCAGTATTAATATTTAAAATCCGATTGTGTTATGCTGTTGTCTTGAGGAAGAGGGCATAGCACAACAGAACCCAAGGAGGCAACACACTGGAACCACAAGAAATCGTCTCCCTGACCCCACAGCACGTACATGTGCAAGAGGTGCGGAGGGAGAGGTGGGTAGAAAGCCGCCTGGCCTTGCTCCCTCCTGTCTGGTCTGGCCGATTAAAATCACAAAGGCTGCTTTTCGTGTTTACTATGCATCTCCCCTTATACCACATGCACCGTCCCTCGATCCCAGCTGCTCGGAGGCTAGGGGTTTGAGGTCCCTCCCAGTGTCATGTACCATCGCTGGGCTTCCAAATCAGCCCCAATGCCCAGTACAAACACACTCTGTGAGTGGGTGCCCTGGTTTTGGCTGGGATAGAGTTAGTTTTCTTCATAGTAGCTAGTAGGGGACTATGTTTTGGATTTGGGCCAAAAACAGTGTTGATAATGTAGAGATGTTTTAATTACTGCTAAGTAGTGCTTACACTGGTCAAGGACTTTTTTAGCTCCCCATGCTCTGCCGGGTGCACAAGGAGCTGGGAGGGGGCACAGCCGGGACAGCTGAGCCCAACTGACCAATGGGATATTCCACACCATATTGCTCCATGTTCAGCATATACAGCTGGGGGATGAAGAAGGAAAGGGGGTATGTTCAGAGTGATGGCATTTGTCTTCCCAAGTAACCATTATGTGTGATGCAGCTCTGCTGAACACCTGCCTGTCAATGGGACGTAGTGAATGGATTCCTTGTTTGGCTTTGCTGATGTGCACAGCTTTTGCTTTACCTGTTAAACTGTCTTTATCTCAACCCACAAGTTTTCTCACTTTTACCCTTCTGATTTTCTCCCCCATCCCACTGGGTGGAAGTGACTGAGTGGCTGCGTGGGGCTTAGTTGCCAGCCAGGTTAAACCACAACAGTCGGCTGGTCTGCTGAAATCAAACAGAACAAATGGAATAAAACACAAAATATCAAAGGTGGAGTTAGGGTTTTTTATACCCTTCTTTCTCTAACCCATGTTAGGATTGACTTCATTAGCATGCAGGTCACACTGCATTCCCAGGCATGAATCAGAGACCTGAAAGCAGGGCCTGCTGTCTGTACAGTAGATGTTATACCCACACTGTACTTTTAGCATCCTCTAGAGCAACAGGAATGGTAAACCTGCCAGCAAAAGCTCACCTTTTGTCTTTTACCAACCCCATCTATTTTCTCCTCTTGCTACAACCCTCTGGTTATTTCAAACCTGATTCAAAAAAAGAGACATACTTCTCCAAAGCTGCCAAAGCGATTTTTCTCTACAGGGCACTTGCTCCACTCAGTCTCTGACTGCATTGGCTTCTATGCCATTTATTTGTTCTATTTATTCTCGCTCCTATGAGAAAACCAGCCTGAACTATGGTGAGAGCTGACCACCGAAACCAGTAGAAATAGGGAAATGCTGAGAAAGGCTATCTTTTCTTATCCATTGGGCATGCCCTGGTGCACCTTCATGTAAGACCCCTGCTGTAAATCAGAGCGCAGGCACGGCCTCGACCTCTCAGCCACATCTAATTTTGGAGTTTGGATTAGATCAACCCTCTTCTCAAACTTGCCAGCATTTTGTTTTCTGCCCCTGGAGTGACAGATGGAAGGGAGGGAGGGAACAAGGCTGTGCTAAACAGAAAAAAATCTTCCACATAAGCCAACCCTAAGAAGCTGACAAAACTCCATTGTAAGCATATCAATATTCAGCTACTTTCAGAAATAAAGCAGTTTCCCTGACAAACCATAAAACGCTGTTTAGCTCCCTTCCAAAACTCTTTATTACCCGTGTAGAAACATCAATTTTTTGTAAAGTTCAATTCTAATAGATGTATTCATGTTGGCTCAGGGATCTGCCTAAACAATGCTTAACTACAGGACCAGTGTCTAAATTTGTTATAGATATCTGATGTTCTGCTGAGGGCTTTAACAATGAGAGAGCCATTAATATTATGAAAAACATATTTGCTTCAGCAAAACGGATTTACAAGAAATAAACAAACTGTGCAATATACAGCAGTTTTAAGGTGAAATGAACTGGGTACCACTTTCAAGGATCTCCCATTTTTATACTAGACATCAGTACTTACAGACACTGGCAACTTGGTACTCTATCAAGTCCATGCTGATGTCCTAACAAGCCTGGTGTGCAAACATCCCTCACCTGTGCCCCGGTGGTTATTTTTTTGTTGAGGAAGGACACTGAGGTGCTGGTAACAATGCTGAATATGCATTCATATGCCTCAACATCTCAAGGACATGACAAAGATCTCCAGCCTGAAGGCTCCAGGGCTGGACACATTGCCATGGCTAGTCATCTCCATTGAAAAGTCATAGCAGAATGCTGACAGGTAGGAAGGAACAGCATCCAAAAATCAGGAAAGGAGGTTTAACCTAACTTGCCTGGCTCTGCGCCATTACAGGCTACCAGCTCTCATGCAGTCAGCTTTGGCCGAAACGTAGCTTCAATCTCCTACCTGAGGGGTTGATGACAAGATGACAATACATTAGTCCAAGGTAGAAAAACCTTCAATGCTGATTTCTAGCTTTACATCTGTCAGTTTTCATATTATTCTTGTTAATGGCTAGTTCAGACCAGCACATTGCAATGTAAGCATGTTTTTCCTTGTGAAGCAGAGGAATATACCCATTGACCTTGTAGGACTTTGAATTGGGCCCACAGAAAACACAGACATTAAAATAACCTACAAGAAAGTAAGTGAAAAGTAGTGCTGAGGAGCAATGTATTTTAGGTTGAAGGTGCATGACGGCCTCCCCAGGTTTGGCATGTGGTTTTGCATGCAGTTTATCAGGTGCTAAAGTTTACATGCCCAGGGGAATTACTGGTGCAAAGCAGAGGCACCAAATGCACGAAGGAATATCCAGGTGCTGCTGTGCCAGAACAGGGATTTTCCATAATGTATTCTTGGTCTGGAAGTCTAAACTGCACCTGATCTACTTGGGCTACCAACAAAGCCGTTGTGGATCTCCATGAACATCAGCAGAACCTGAGGAAGTTGGAAACTGGTGAGGAAATGCAGATAGGATGACACAGAAATGAAAGAAGTAAATTGAATCCCTTAGAGATTTCTAAGTTATGTAATCTCCTTGCCTTTGTATAATATATACACCCATAAAATTAAGTGCCTGATATCACTGCAAATCATAAATTTGGTACTTTGAACAAAAGAACCATGTGTCTCATAAAGAAAAAAAAACACCATATATTCAACATGTGAAGAAAGAGGAGATAGAAGAGAGACAAGAGAAAGTCTGACCTAGTCCAATCCACATATCTTAAAAAATATACCTGCTGCCTAGCTAAATGATAGTATATCTTCATATGACTGCAAGATTCAAAAGCATAACAGAAAACCAGGAGAAAAAAAAAAGTAGTCAAGCAGTTTGTATCTGATTCTGAAATAGAGGAGAAACCCTTACATACTCACAGATATTACTTTAAGGAGAGGATAAAACTACTGCTACAATACAGAGCTAAAGAGCTGCCGTATGATTCTAGCACACAGCCTAAACATCTTTTTACAGCTCTCACCGGTAACGTAAAATAAATGCACCAGTCTACAGTAATTATGAATTTTCCCCCTCTTCAGCGTCAAATATGTTGAAATGTTTTTGTTTTGTAAATATTTTACAGCAGGCCATTTAGTACATGTGTTGAGACCTGTATTGCAATTAGCCTTGAGCCTTTCACATTCCGTGCACGCATCAGGAAGTTTCATCAATTTGCAGGGAAGAAGTATATTAGCTTTTCTAGCCATTACAGAGCTTTACAGGTAGTAAAACCCTAAAAAATCCCTAATATTTCACATTATCCACCCAGAACTTTCATTTTATAATAATGGTAACCCAAAATCTAGCTCAGTTATGTCATCAAAAGGAACTCTTCTTCCATTATCTTAAATGTAAATGAGAAAAAGCATGCAGCTGAAGCAGACAGAATAATTTATGAGAGGAAATCTGTCAGGCCAGAATACTAAAAAAACCTGAGCAGAACACTGAACTCATTTGGAACTGAGGAAAATAGCAGACTTTCTAGTATGGTGGTCAGGCTCGAGATGGAAAGGGAGGAAGAAGGTCACCTGTCACAGACCCTCATGGTCAGCACTAAGAAAGTCAAGAAGTGTTTAAACCTTCAAATAAATATTAGATTTTTTTCTTTTTTTAAGATGTTAGAGCCTGACTGGCCATTGACCCAAGACACAGTTCGCTGTGTCAGTTCGCTGCATGCCAACCTGGAGCCACTCAGCAAAAAAGAAATTACAGATGTAAGCACTGCAGTGGCAAGTGGCTTGCCTGCTCTGTTCAGCTGCCACAGAGATTGTTCCAAGACAGAGAAAAATGCGACTTTGCTTGAAGAAGAGAAAAAGAGAGAGATTTCTTTTGGGAACCTGAGTCATCCAGTCTATGGACAGGAACAGGTAGCATCAAAAGCTGTTCAATTTGCCCTAGACCCAAGGAGTTCTTTGGACGTGTCTCACAACGCTGATGACAGGAGAAGCCTACAGATTCCTGCAGTGCCATCGCCTTCACTGTATCAACACTTCCATGCCTGAGTCTTGGCTGGAAATTGTGCCACCCAACAGCAAGCAACTTCTGACTTTGTCTCCTGAAAAACACGCTGTCTCTTACAGCAAATCTCTGGGGCACAAAAGAAACAGCAAACATTAAAACTATTTGCTCACCTTTCCTTAAGGTGTTTTGTTGGTGCTGGGAAAGGCTATAGCCTTTCCATGGATAACTGGAAAATCCAGAACTACAATATTGATGCTAAGAATGACTGGTGGGAAAAGGCAGGGGAAAACTCCACCCCAACTAGACAACCCGATGTTCTTATTTCCTTCTCCTCCTGCAGAGGACATAATTCATTGCGGTCCACAACACACTCCTGGGAGGTGCTGAGACTTGCCAAGGATTACAGTAAAGAGGAAGATGAGGAAGGCTTTGAACTTCCTACGTTATTGTATGAGGAAATTACCGCCTACTGCAAAAGAATGAGCCCTTCTCTCGATCCAGGTTACTCCCTGAGGAATCTCCTGCAAAGTCTGAAGCTCAGACAAGGTATTGGACTGAAGGGACCACTCTTCCCATCTTCTGTGCCAAGCTCAGCATGTCCACAGTACATTTCTGAGCACAGCATACAACTCCCTAATCCTCTTGGCAGCAGTCACTTGAACAAGGTCAGTCCCCTCAGCCTACAAGATGCCTTTCCAAATTAAGCTGTTATTTTCCCTTATTAAACTTCATATTTGAGCTAAAACAGTGACACTGATTCAGTTAAAGCATCGCTGTCTGCATTTCTTGTTCAGAGCAGAGCACACAGAAATCTCATAGAGACCGAGATGCCTGGTCAAACAGACTCCAGTGAGGCAACGGGTTGTAACGAAGGGAGATGCAACTTTATTTCAGCAACATGCATCATTTCCAGCTCCAGGGGCAGCAATGCGAATTATGCTTCCTGGACGACACTTTGTCTTCAGTAATAGCAACGTGCATCCTGTACCAAACAGATTCAAGAACGTCTCTGAGAGCAGCCTACAAGACGCTGGTACCTATTGGGGCACGCTGACCTGCCACTTATTTGCTATACAGAGCTTTCAGCCCACCGGGGGCTGCTGTTTTGGGTGGGGATGGGGATGTTTTTCCCTGCGAGGAGCTACTGTTCTCTGCCATTCACCGCTACAGAGGGAAAGGGGTGGAAATAAGAAAAAAATCAGCTCTTGATCCAGCCAACTTTTAAACATGAGCAAGCACTCACTCAATAACAGATCTCACTAAGCAGCTTAGGCTGAATATGGTCTAATAGAAAGGAAATTTTAAGTGTGTGCAAAGAAAACCAAATAAAACACATAAGGAAGGAACTGAATCTAAAAGCAGATATTAGATTTATTTTCTCTCTTGCACTCAGCAAATACTGTTCAATGATGTTAGACAATCTGTTTGCCAGCCGAAGCATGCAGGACTCCAATAACAACGTAACAGAAAATTATGTGTCCTTTTCTGTCAAGCTGAGGCAAGTCCACCCTGTGGTGTTTGCCTAAATGAAAAACAAAACCGTGGCAGAACTGACCCAGGCCAGATTGAGAGCATGTTGAATGCGACGGGACAGAGCTGGGGAACAAGGCAAAGAGGATACAGAGGGTGTAAAATGAGAATGAAGCCAAGCGCAAGGACCAACCTGGCGTAACAATTCCTTCCTCCTACAATTAATATTAAGTCGGGCTTTTCTAGGTTGCTTTTTCCGTTTTGATAGTATCCAAATTCTAAAGCACAGCCAGGTTGGTTGAAAGCAGTACGAGCTAAGCCAGTGTCACTGAGCATTTTTCCTTTGGAAACAATTTCCCTGCAGGGATCCTCCAAGTGAGAAATGTGGTGCTAGTTTGCCTTCCTCAGCCAACAGAAACATTGTGCCAGTGAGGCTGAGCCCTCGCAGGTGATAGGATCCCTGCTGAAATTTCAGCCTAACATTCAGAAATCCCCCAATCTCCCTCTTACCCAGATTTCTCTCCCTGCACTTTGAATAAAATCTCATTCATGTGGAACCTGCATTACAGCTCTCTGGGCCTGACGCTGGCTCACCTCCACTAAAGGGGATCTTACATAGTTTTTCGCTCTTTTCCTCATCCCAGGTCAGCTCCAAAACTTATCCCTCTTTTCTGATCTGTTGTTGCCTACAAAACACTTTTACATATGCCCCTTGAGTAAGAAGCTGCTCCTTCCAGTTTTATTTCTCCATTGTTTTCCATTTATTTTACTTTCCCAGAAGAGCCTCTACCAGCAAACGCAACCTGACCTGGAGCTTTCCTCAGCCTCAAGCCCGCCTCTCAGCTCTCTGCTCCCTGTACTCCAAAACCAAGGATACTCCAAATGTCAACAATTTTGGATACCCCCTTGACTTGACATCTGAAACTCTCCCTCCCTGCCAAAAAAAGTCCAGTGGCCACAACTTACAGTGTGGGGTAGTGCCTTCAGCTCTCATTTATAATCTATTTTAAGGACTACCTTAGGATGAAAGGTACCTTGGAGATGCAGGATGTTATCTCTTAGGGTTATCCTATCAGAGAGAGAGGAAAAATTAGGACTGGGAGGAGTGGGACATCGCTCCCTGCTAACCCTGCAGTGACCATGCCCAGAGGACATGGCAGCAATGGTGCAGACCTGCAGCAGCTCCATGGCTTCACTGCAGCGGGGGTTCACCACCACCATCACTTGCCCACCAACTCATTTCCCAGTGCTGCTATAGCTGCAGGGTAGCCCTGGAAACTGTGGCAGCCCATTAAAGACCTGGATTAACTTCAGTGGTATTTTCTGTTTGAGCTGGGTCTTGCCCCTCCATCTGCTTGCAGATGCCCCAGGAATGCCAACGCTTGGATGCTCTGTTAGAGCCATGGGGTTTTATGAATTGATTATCTTAAGTGCATTTGTGCAGGAAGGGCACCTATAGGGCCCTTCTGCCCAGGCTGTGGATCCCCAGCACATGTCTCAAATTCTCCTGACAAACCTTTTCATGTTCTAGGTAGGGGTCTAATGGACCAAAGGAAACCCACCCTAGCACTGAGTGCAAATTAAGCTTGTAATGTTGCAGGCATTTTATAACATTTATCAACACCTTTCCTTCCGCAGAACTCCATGCAGCAGAGTATAGGGAGGGTAGAAAAAAACCCTTCTTTCTGGCTGCTGTGCTACATCCCAGTGGTAAAATTTGCTGAATTACCACTTTCTCCACCTTTGGAGAGCCATAACCAGCAGGGTAGTGCTAAAGTCTGATTGCAGGGTGGAAAGAACATTCATTTCCCCGCCCCCAAAACTGCTAGATAAACTAGCTGTGTTTGCGTATATTTATTTGTATATACTCTTCTTCCACCACAAAACAAATTACAATTAAAGTTAACCGTATCTGATCAAACAGCACATGACAAAGGATGTGATAGAAGATTTGCATCCAAAATACCTGCCTCAATATAATTTGTATTCTTTAAAAGTGATTTTTTTAAAAGGACAAGTGAAACCAAAATTGACATCCATAAAAACATGTGTGATTTGAGCTTCTTTAAGTTAGGTGGGCTCTGTCAGAACTGCCATCAAAGACCTGGTTTTGCCAACAATAGCCAAGCATACTAGAAAAAAAAGTAAATTGTGAGACACTTGATCCTCTAATAACCCAACCTGAATCTGAGGGCTTCCTTCATAGGCCAGAATACACTTCACTTAGCAAAACTTTCCAACTGGCTGCTGACAATATAACAGCTGTGCCAGCAAAATTTCTCATGTCACCTATCTCTCCCCGACACCCTGCCATGCAGCAAGGTGGGGGCACAAAACCCTGTTTAAACCTTCCTTGTTGCAGGGCATCCTTAGTTTTCTCTGTGAAATACGTATTCAGTCCACACTGTCCTTGGTGGCCACGGTTAGGTGAGCTGCAACAGACACACAGCCAGCACGTGGCAACAGTGCAAATGATGATAGGTAATGATTTTGTGAAGGCAACCCATCATTTGGTCAGTCAGCGGGAGACACAGATAAGGATTTGTCTTACTGCATTCATGCAGAGAAACTTTAGGTTGCAGGGAGAGCAGCTGGATATTTATTCCTGGCCTACAATGCTGGCAGTAGCACGAGGTGTTAGGCGAGATGATACCATTGCACACCTGACATATCCTGACATATCACAGCATCCTCCAAGAGCTCTCAGGTAAAGAAAGGCCCATTTTATTCCCAGGCTGGTAGGCCAAGGATGGAAAGAGCCAGAAAGAGCGAAAAAATATTTCAGCCCTTGAAAAGTGGGACAGCTACCCAAACATTGTCCTGAGAATGTCAACAAGTTCTGACAGAGATATGCCAAGAGAGACAAAGAGTCAAGTGCAAGTTCCTCAGAAAGCTCCGGCTCCAGGGGTCAGTGAAGCAGCTTGTGAAGCAGGCACAAGTTTAGGCTCTCTTGTTTGAAATTAGTCCCTTTGAAATGTTATAGTTCTAACCAAATAAAGAAAATTCTTTGGGCACTGAGTATTTAGAAAACCATTGTCCCACTCAGAGCAAAATGGCAGGGGCAGATGGAAGAGGAACTGGCTGTGCCCAGCAGTAGGGACTGAGTCCTGTGCAGCCTGGGCCCTTACAAGCAGGTCAAACAGGAATTTGCAGGCTTCCCTTTCCTTTAATTTTTGCACTTCATTATCTTTCCCACAGGAACACAAAATGCAGACACAATGGATAAGACATTTAGGTCAAGACTTTCATAAACAGGATCCCTATGTTAGTCTCTGAACAAGTAGACTGATTTTTAAAAATACTAAGAAACCAGTATCTTTAAAAACCAGTGTCTTTAAAAAGCACTGGCCTTTTGAGTATCGTGTTATTTAGGGGTCTCAGTCTTACTTTCCCTCTAAATTTCATCTTCCCATAACCCAGGATTGGTACTGGCTCAGGAGTCCAATCTAATGAAGTTGCACTTGTGAGGGCAGATCTAAGAAACCTCTAAAAGATGGTGGCCCCCATTTCACTCAAGCTAATTGGGAAATCCTGAATGCAACTTGCTGAGCACTGACTGCTATATTTACATCACACCTCAAATACTTATAATTTCCAGTAAATGACAAACATTCTTGTCACGCATCTACATGATCCTCAGCTTTGGCATGTGCTCTTCCAAATCTCGGTCTGGAGGTGCCCCTTTCCCTCGATGGCAGAGGTAACCCAATGGATGGTTTAGGCCATCACACTTTAAATAGCTCAAGATGGCTGAAGTCCCTCCCATGGTTTGCTACCTCTGTACATGTCTCTTTGCATTTGCTGGACAGAATTAGAAGCAGGGCCAGCCTTTATTATGGTCAGGTTAGATTAGCACTCATGGTTAGAGCAATGTCTCAGGGCTAAGGAACATCTGCTTCAGATTTGCTCTGAAAAACGTGAAGAGAGCCTGTGCTGCCCTATTTCTCCCCACTCCTGGCAAAGAGCCCTGCATCAGCCTACGTGTACCTTCTGGCTCCTGTGCCACCGTCACTGTTCAAGTTTCAAATCGATTGCCTTTGGTGTTTGGAAAAAAAAAATCTCCATTCTTATCAGCTTTTGAACAAGTTTCACTGCTGGAAAGACCATTTATATCTGTGTATTTCTGAATTGCTTTGCACAATATACTCTATAAATCTTCAGAAAATACTATGTGAAACGGAGCACTCATGGGTTTTGCATCTGGAACTGAAAGGGATTGATACTTTCTGAAGTATTTTGATTTGCTTTTTTTCTATAAAAACTGTATTATTTTTTAGCAATAATACAAGACATAAATTAAGGAAACAGACTACCACAGACTAAATTTGTTAACCTGGTAGTGCAGCGCATGGCAGGATATAGTCCCCAATTCAGTACAGCTTTTAAGCCTAGGCTTAAGGTTATTTAAGCCAATGCTTAAGAGACTAGCATAGGCTGAACTCATTTCCCAGCTACAGGCCCAAACTTTTAAACCCTCATTTGCTCACATCCCCCCCAGAAGATGAAAAAAAGCCAGATCAGAACCAAAAGATGAGGCAGGATTAACACAGGGATGCAGCGTCTCTCCCAAGCAGCGTCTACCTAGCAACAGAGATCTGCCGACCCCAGGTCGCATTACAGAGGACAACAGAGTATGAAATACATTTTGCTATATACTAGAGAACAAATGAAATCATATATAAGGGATCAAATGCTGAAATAGCACAAGGCAGGTCCTGCTCTATCTCTGTGCCCATCAGCTCGGTCCCAACGAGGGGTGAATTAGACTTAATCTTTTGCACAAACTCCACCAAACACTGTTTCAATTGAAAAAGGCTTAAGGTGAGATTTACTTTTTTTCCATACAAGCTCCTGCCACAACCACTGTCAAGATAGTTGCATGCATTAAAACATGACAGATACTAAATCATGAAGTGTGTTAGATTTCTTTTAGAACACAACTAAGCATTTCTTTGAAAAGGACTTGTACCATCCTAAATTTTAATTCAGCTCCTGTTTGTCTAAAAGAGGCATCATCTCCCACTGCAGTCTCACTGTGCTACAGCTGTTGGGGCTACCATAATACTTCACACCACCATGTCAATATAAAGCTAAGTGCTTTTTTTTGTATACTTACAAAAACAAATGGAACAAGCTTTCTCGAACCTTGTTAGCTACTCATGTTTGTCTTCTCCTTGCACCAGGTGTAAATCCCGGTGACAAAAAGCTAAGCAGCGCTGACGGCTATAATGCCATAGGAAAAGACCAATAGGAAGGAAATATGTAACAGAAATAAATTAGTCTCTTAGTGAACAAGGACCCTGTTTCTGCATAAATGTCCTCAAGAGGAAGGAAAATCTGTGATGAAAACCTAAGTTTTATAAAACATAGCTAATTTGCTAAATTGCCTCAGAACAGACTGGGTTGTTGGTTTTCTTTTTTTTTCCTGAAGATTTCCCTGGAGATACCAATGTTCCTCACATAAAGCACTCTAAATGCCAATAATATAGTACCTGCTGCTTTTACACCCCACCAAGATACCTGACACCCAGCACTTCTTGACCCGTGCTGGTCTTTCAGGTGCTGCAGGTGACGATCCAACCTTTTGGCTGTTGGATGAGAAGAGATCCATGTCCAGTTCTTGCCATTTCCAGGTTTGTGATTTTTCTTTCAGCTGTTAACAAATTTTCAAACATATGATATGCCGCAGATCTTGTGGTTTGGATTTCCTCCAGCACTTCACTAACATCTGCCAAATTTCTGTTAAAGCCAACACTGGTTGATGAGCACTTTCCAATGGTGTGAAACTTAATGCAAGTAACTAGTGGAAGCTTGGGAGCAATTAAATTTTAATCAGAGATAAGTTCAGCTTTCAGCATTGTGAGTTATCTCTAGTGTCTAAATAGCTAATATCTATAATAATCCTCTTCTCTTGTAATCAGCAGCATCGAGCTGCAGAAAGGGAGAAAAGTAACAGCTTAAGAAGTCCCTTTCCCAAGAAAGCCACCCACCGTATTAATAATCTATGCAGCCTTTCTTTCTGACATGCCATCTGTATCCCAAATTACTCACTTGTGTTTTCCAGGCAGATCCAAGCACCTTCCCCTTGCCTGGCTGCCTCTTCTCAGTCTCCTGCCTGAGATGGTCCCTTGTGCCCAGCTCTGCTGGCAGGGCTGCTCATTTTGCTACTCTCCGATGTGTTTTAGGCCAAAGGAGCAAGGCTAATGCTTCCTTTTGAAATCACGTACAGCTTCCTTCCATGCTCGTTTCAGCATGCACCAGGTCCTTGAGTGTGATCTGGCTTTTGCCTGGGTTCTTGGCTTCTTCCTTCAGCTGTACCTGGGGCAGTGGGACATCCTCAACCCTCCTTCAAATCCCTTCTACCCATGGGCAAATTTACAGATCTTCTGCCAAAAGCTGCCTAATCCACAGCCTTTCCCATCCTTGTAAAGACGCAGGAAGAGCATGATGGCTCCTCTCAAAATAAATCAAGCCTTTCTACCTCTCAGTAAGTGACGGATGCAAGTCATGGTCCTCTTGCTATGCTGCCACAGTGGGCTCAAAGCTTTCCCACTGCTCTTCCATGTTCAAAAACACCCTGCTGTCAACCTAGAGACTATTTTTGCACATGCTCCAGCAGGTCCAACGTAGCAAGTGGAGCTCAGCACCTCCCTGGCTGTTCTTAACACCCAACACAACAGTTGGTGGCTGAGGTCTGGGAACCATTTGGAGAAGTGGAAGGATCCCTGCAAAAGCCACTCTTTGATATGAAATCTTTGTTCAAAGGTGGCCACACGATCAGAGCCAAGCTTCAGGGAAGCACAAAACACAGTGGTGGGCTCCCTGGACTCAGAAAGCTGCACAGAAAGTGAAAGAGATAACAGAAACTGGGACTTTTTTTTTTATTTCTTTGCAAGTGAAAATATCCTAAACACCCTCAGCATGTGCAGCTTGGGGAAGTTAGATGAACAGCTGCCTGGAACTGAGCACTAATTCATCCATTTTGCTCTCTGTTAATGAATACAGACAATGGAAAATCAGTAGATGCAGAAAACCCAGGATTTTTACGGATTTACAGACTGATTTTCTGTACCTCATCTAGTCATTTTATGCCTGTGCACAGTGACGGCACAGTTGGTGTAAAGTACTACTGAATTATCATAGGGATATTTTTACCCTCCGTTTCCACTGGTGCAGCAAATGGCTACAGGTGTCAAAGGCAAAAGAAAATGTGGCTTTTAGCAGAGAAAATTAATATTCAGCAAAACTAAAAATGAAATTAATTTGTTATCCCCACTGCTGCCTCCAGTTCAGATAACATGCTGGGGTATGTACTACTTCATCTGCAGTCAACAGTGTTTCCCTCTCCACTCCTGCCCCAAATTTTTCCCATTTAAAGGATGCAACTGCCAGGACCTCTGTAGAGAAAGGCAGGAGGAGCATCAGTGCCAGTTGCAATTCTGTGCTGGAACAGCCTTGTTCTCTCACATTTCTCACCTGGTAAGACCTGTACCTATACATTTCTCTTGCAGCTTGCAGCTCGAATCCAGCTGGATTAGTGATGAACTGTGCTGGGCTCAAGGAGAGATTGAATGCAGAAGAAACAAACCATGTTCTGACTTGAACAGCCTCTCCTGGATCCTAGTTATAATTTCCCCCCCCAAAAAAAAACCTCCACCATGTAGGGTAAGAGAAAAGTCTTCATAAAATGTGTGTGCAGCTATGAGACAATCTTCTTTTTTTAGATAATGGCAAATTTTTAAGGCCCCAGTCATTACGACAAGACAGCTATTCCCATGTGCAAATGCAAAATCCCTTTGAAGCTGAATATATCCACAGTTCAAAAATGCACTAAATCCCAAGTACCACTAAAAGGAAGAATGGAGAAATTTAATTCCCAACCAAACCAGCAAGGATAATGCAGCTCAGTGCAACGCCATTATAGTATGCACAATTGAATAAACCATCTCTCTTCAAAAAAAAAAAAAAAAGGAGACTATTTCTTGCATTGTTTTGCAGATTTTTAAAGCAAGAAGGCACCGTGGCATCATCTGCTCGACCTCTGCGGGAACCGGCTGGTATGGTTCCAGCCCCTGTGCCAAAAACTCAGACTTTGCCGTTTGTATCACGGTCACTTCGGTCTCGCTGCATAACTGCTGAACCTGCCTGCTGAGAAAGCAGCGACTCTTAGCCAAAAATTGGCTCGCCACCCTTTATCTTTGGTACGGTCATTGAGTTACTACAAAGTTACTCCAGCTAAACCCCAGCATTATTAAGCAGAGCCCAACAGACTCACTATTGATCTTATTCAGCGTCATTTTTGCATGCATGCACACAAAACCTGTTAAAAAAACAAGAAACTGTTGGTCGAGAACAGACAGACAAAACCTTCACTTTAAAAAGAAGAATAAATCCCACCACTTTTCCAGGTGAAATTAGCTATGTCTATATTTGATATCTAGAACGCAGTGAATAACACAGTCTCCAAAAACCATGGCAACCAGAAAATGTGAACAACACCATTTTTTTTACTGAAATAGTTCTTCACATGGCTGAGACTCCTGCTTTGGTTTTTAAGATAAAAGTGTGGCAGCTGGGAGGTTCAAACCTGGAGCACAGCTGCTGGATGAGCTGTGCATGATTTCAGGGCTTTGGGAGATTTTGCACCACATTTCTTTGTTTTTTTCACTCAACTGCATTCAATCAAAGACTTCAGCTACCCCTCACTCACAGCCAGTATCTCCATCTGTGTGCATCCACCCTTGGAAGGCATTTTTTCTACCCGAGAGGCAGTCACATCCAACAATATGAGGTGTTTGGACAGACACTTTTTTTTTTTTCCACAGTGATATATAACTTTCTTTTCCCTATAATTTTTTACCTTTGTCCACTTAAAGAAAAGGTGAAATACTATCAAACAAAAGCAGAGCAACAACCTGCATTAGGGCAAGAGACAAGAGAGAGCAGCAATTTACAGCTCTCTCCCTGAAGCAAGGCTAGAGATTACCGCCATTTAAACCCACTTCCACCTTGCAATTTCCACCATTTCCTGCTACTTTGCAGCCTGGTGTATTAAGAACCAAGACACCAGGGCCGAAGTCTGACTTGAAGAGAAGCCTATCTCTTTCTGCTTGGGAATTACATCATATGCCAAGGCAACGTACATCTTGCTGTGGACAAAATTAAGTGCAATAAAACCAATTTCCGCTCTTACATTATTCAAACATGGCCACAATCAAATAGAATAGAAAGCCAAATGAAAAACCCAAGCGCTAAAGTGATTTCATAGAATAAGGCTGAAAAGCTCCACAGATTTGTACCCCTCCTACTAAAGACGGATGCCCTGCAGTATATTACAGTCTGTGCACAGTAAAATTCTGTGACTTTTAGCTATACTCATCATTTTAAGTGGATCATGTACTAGACTCCCTTCTGCAACAGCTTAAATCCCACTATGTGATTATCTTTTCCTGTAATACCACACTTTTCAGAATAGCAGCACACCAACCTTGGGAACAAACCCTGACAAAAGGAATTTAAGGACAAAAGATGCATTGAGGGATACAGCCTCAATGACTATGCTGGGGATGGCTGAGGTTCACCCTTGCTTGGGGCTGTTGCTGTATCAGTGTGAAGTTACTTTCCTTTTGAAAAGTGCTGTACAGAAAAGTCTCAGCCATCCAGTCAGTAATATTTGCTTCTTTAAAGATTTCCGATAAACTACATTGGTCTTTAAGTGGTCACAGAGGAAAAAAAACTTAGTATCTTTGGACCTAGTAAAAGTTACTTAAATATTTTTTTTTTTAATTCTTCACCCATGTAGCTTTTGGCCAGCTGCCCAAGGAAGCCCTGCCCTGTCTCCTGAGGCTGCAATGGAGTGGCAGAAGAGGTTTTTCCTAAATCCTTGCTGATCTGACAGTGACTTGCAGTCCCTGACTCCAAACCCTCTCATCTAACATGGTATCACAAAAATGCCCCCTCCGCAACTCACCCCAGCAGACCTGACACAGCTTCAGGAAACAAAGCACACAGGCAGATGAATCTATGTCATTTAAATGTGGGGATGCAGGTTAAAACAAACCCCTAAGCAGTGAATTAAATGTATGATGTGCCTCCCCCCCACCAACCGGCAAGGCATGGGGAAGCAGTAGCTGCACTACCACCCTGAGGACACAAAGAGCAGAGCCAAGGCTGCTTCTCAGCCCTGCCTGCAAATTGCAGGGCCTGTTTCCAATCCTTTTCCTTTTTTGTTTTTCCCTTCTATTCTCCATCCCCCACCCCCCCACCCCCCCGTTGTTTTTTTTTTTTGGGTGTGTGGACAAATTATAACTCTGTGAAAATCAGAGAACAAAGGGAATATCAAAGAGTGCAGGTAGCAAGATCATTATGTATCCCAGCTGGGGAAAGAGTTTAAGCCTCCAGAGCTTACTTGCCAAGTTATTTTAGAGTCATGCCAGGAGAGCTGTGCCCTCTGAAGCTTCCTGGCATAGGAACTGTTGCGAGGCAAAGCAATGAGGTTTCCAGTGCTGCAGGAGGGATGTCAGGCTGCAGGAGCCACCAACTACACAGGCATCTAGTTAATTCAAGTGCAATTACGGTCAATAAAAGCTACTCATTACTTACATCTCTTTGGCATTCAAGTCTGAGAGATGCTGGTTTATATACTAGGGCCCTCCAGAGGGGTAAGGATTTCGGGGCAGAAGCTAGTTTTGCTACACATCCAAATAATAACTTGGAGGCTGAGGTGCTTGCAGACCACTCTCTCCTCCGTCCTGCAGCACGCCAGTGGTCAGCGCCTCTGGGATGAGGCTCTACATGTACAGTATGTTCGGGATTGGGCTGGAAACGTGGATCAGAAAAACAGCCTAGAAATACCACCACATTCCCAATGGGATTTTGCTAGAGAAAAAACCCAGGACTTTTCACTAGGAGTCCCTTCTGCTCTGCCTTTTCTAGCAAGCTGTTGATGGATGCTTGGTCTTATCCCATCCTACCGCCTTTGAAACAGGGAGGTGCCAGGTGGTAGATACACTTCAAATGCTGCCAGGTAGTCAGAAAGTAAAGCTCAGTCCCTTCACAGGATGCAGTAGCCAAGCAACAAGAGCTGAAAATCATGCATGCAACCCATCCTCACTTGCATCAACCTCTGGGCCCCAGCACCCCCAGGAGACAGGTATTTGACAAGTGTTTTTGACCTGGTACTACCTGGTTGAAGGACAGCCCTTTCCAGGCATGCCGGGTGTGAGTCTGTTCATCTGTTCAAAGCCCACTCGGAGTCCCAAACAGCAGTGCCTGCAGCAGTGCAAGCGTTTCGCTATTTGGCCTGAACCTAGTTGTGCTCTTTGATTGCGAGCTACCGGAGAGGGACGCTACCACGCTGGCCAGCCAAGGCAGGATAGACAGGCACTACTATCTCTTAAAGCAGCCTAGCACTGAGAAAGCATTTTGGACAGGAAAGTCACCTTGGAAAAGCACTCTTTCTGTTTGGAAATGCTCAAAGACTCGGTTTCAGTGGGCGGGAGAACCTAGCTTGCTTGGTGTGCGCCTCTGTTCCTCCATCCTCACATAACACGCTTGGTATCTTCCCAGCACCTCTTGCACAGCTGAATGCAGTCTGTACTAATTAGCTGTTCACACAGGAATTTGTTTTCTCCTATGTTGCTTTTCCTCCTACAGTTTTCTTCTTTTCCACTTCTATTAATTTTTGCAAGACTTGTAGCTTTGAGCCAGCTATGAATGGGGGTGAAATGCTTTGTGCTAACAAACTTTCCCTCCTTCCCGTGCCAGTGTTCTCTTAAAACACCAAAACACACCTCTGGGAGCATGTTTTCTGGATCTAATTTTTAATTGTCTGTGCAAACAAAACAGAAGGAATATGTTAATTTCAGTAGCTACTGATTGCAAAAGTCAATACTCTTTGAGCCGTTAATGCCATTTCTCATCTTGCCAATTCTTCTGGAAAAAAAAGAAATGTCAGAAAGTGCAACGTGTTTTACCCACATGTGCAGGTTACCAAGAAGGTTGCCTAGAGAGCACAACAAAAAGAAAGTATTTTAAAGTATAATCCCATTGGAAAGGATAGGACATGTATTTCTGTCATTAGCTGCTGATTTCGGAAATATTTGCACATTAATTATGCTGGGTCAGCAATAACGTACCAGCTCCACAATTGCCTTGTCTCTTTTTCTGCAAACGCAGAGCTTCTACAGAACCAAACCCACTATTTTCCATTCCTCAGAAGAATACATGAAATAAATAGCTTCAAGGTTAGAGGGTGCCATAGTTAAAAAATCACTTTCTGCAGAGCTAGATATATGTGTGAATGCATGAAATGGCTAATCATACAACCAGAACAAGGAAACAAAACAATAAATTCTGGTCTCTGGATGTCAAGCAATGGCTCCTAGGTCATGACCAACTTTTCCCATGGTTTGGAAGGATTGACCTTTTATTAATACCATGCCATGGGATGCTGGAGGACTGTGTGGGCAGAGCAGTGCCTGGAGATGTCACCTGCCACATTGCTCCCAACAGGACTATGCTGAGTAAGAGCAGTTCGGCTTTTAACTATTGAGGCATTCTGTCATTCCTTTGGGTTTTCCACAGGCTTTATTCCTCTAAAAGCTGTTTTAGCTCTTGCTCTTGTGTTCAATTCCACTTGCCAGGGCAAGCATGACATGCAAGCATGACTGGCAACCCTGTGCTGAGCCGGCCCCTGCTCCATCAGTGCTGCCTACTCCCTAACACTGCAGCTCAGTAGCAAAATTTAGTATTGTTACCCCAGCTTCTTGCAATATAAATACTTTTATATGACTAACATGTGCTCTGCATGTTCTACAAACGCTACAGCAAAGCATCAGAGACTTCAGGTACTCTGAGAATTGCTGTGCCAGCACGGAGGAGAGCCTACCTCACGTGATGAGGGCACACTGTGACCAAGCATGCAGGATCCTGCTGCTTCATGGGGACTCACAAAGATCAAGTCAGATTTCATTAAATACTTAGGATCTTAATTTCTCAGTGATTCCAATGGGCAGGTAAGCATCAAAAGAGAAACCAGTGGTTGTTACATATAGCCAGATAGGAGTTTAAGGGTCTGCAGGCCACAAACGGCTCTACGTGCATTAAGTGAGCAGACAGGACAGCACAGCTCCGCTGCTACGGCAGAAACTTCAGGTCCATCCCAGGAACTGTTTCACTGAAAGCATAAAGCAGAGGAGAATTGACATAGAAGACCTGCATCTGAAAGAGGGTCCTCCAGATTTCACTGTGAGCAAAAAGTCCCTTCCCACTAAACAGGGCTCAGCACCTGCCAGTCTCTAGTCTCCATCCCTTTTTCACTCCAGTAATGAACACCTTTGTAAAAATAGCTGTATATTAGAAAAGGAATTAACCTCCAAACAAAGGAGAAGCTTAATTAAGCGTTGCACTAGAAGAAAACAGAGGAGAAGTACAGGTTAAAAGAAAAAAAAAAAGAAAAAAGGCAAGACAGCTGTGCAGACTAAATTCCAATTTCCCCTCTTGTTGGTCATTTTACCCAACCTAATTTTGTTTCTGTATTTGAGCGAGTGTGTTACTGAGGCACTGCCCATTAATGGAAGGGTTTTTGTTGCTTTCTGTTCACTTGTACCTTTTTTAATGTTTTGCATTATGAGCCCTCCGTCAAAAAAAAAAAAGCAAACCATATTTAAATTAGACTTTGGGAGTATGCCATTTCATAAACTTCTCCCCAGAGAGCTTCAGCTAATTAAACAAATGATTGCAAAATACTCACAATGTCAACCCTGTCAGCTTATATGTGAAATATCTACATCAAGCTGCGATTATTTAACCAAACACAATGTGGGGGAGCAATGTGCTTTAAAGATAAGCACAAACCTTAGGCTATAAGGGGGCACATGCTTTTTCAAACCACGGGTGGATTATGGAGAGGCCAAGGACTTTGAACATCCCTGCCCATGGCCTCGGGAGCCAGCAGGCACAGCTACACCAATCTGAAGAGGACAGGAGCTGCAGATCTGGGTGGCCAGGCTGAGAAGGAGACTTCAACAGACTTAAAAACAATGTATGAGCAGACTGGGCTGCTTTCAACATTTGGGTTGAGCTCTATATTACTGCCAAGGGGACAGGTTAGGAGTGGTTAATGATGCTCAAGGAAATCTGCATTTTTGCTGTTAAATTGCAGCAACTTGGTGCAAAAGCTGGGAAGAAGCAACCAGGTAGGAGTGGGTGCCAGGGGTAGGAAACCAGGAATGTCAATGTTACGTGATTGGTCTGTGCATAGTTGCTGGAGGCAGTGAAGTCTCAATTGTGCAAAGCTAAAGGATTTTAAATCTCTCTATAGGTTACAAAAAAGTATTATTTTAAAAACCCCATTTTTCTCTTCCCATCCTTTCCATCTCATCTTGCCTTCATCTACTCTAAGCCATGTGGCTTGCTCAGCAAGCCCTCTGCGCCCATCCTCTCTGCCCAAACCATGCTGCCTGCCCTCACACTCTGGTACTTCTCTCCCATTGACCTCATCTCCAATCTATGTCCTGGTAGCTCATCACTCTCTATTCTTCCCATTTTCCTCTTTACACCACACCTCCAGTATCAAGTATCTGCTGCCTCCCAGGGCTGACTACTTTTTTACCTCCCACCCCTCCATCCCGCACTTATCTCACCCTGTATTTAATTTGCCCAAGCGAGTGACACTTCCCAGGCCAGGCAGCACAGCTTCTCGATGGATTTTATGATTAGGTGCGTGCAACCAGGTATAACATGAATTATTAGAGCCTTGACTAAGAAAATGTAATATTAACTTTTCTAAAGCTCTGTTGAGGGTCAAAGAACCCATTGTACAAGGTTGGAGCAAAAAGGATAGTGAGGAGGGAAGGGAGAGAAGAAGGGAGAAGAAGTGGCTCTGCTCATCAGGGCAGGGTCAGAGGCTGAAGCTGATGTTAAAAAATCACTAATGGGGTTAGGACGCTGGCAAGCCCCGACAGCTTTCCCAGCCCTGCTCGAGGGTCACTGCTTGCTGGGATTCTGGCAAACAGGACTGATGTCAGCTGGGTGGGCTGCTTGCTCTGCACCCCCCCAGTTTAGGAGCTGAGATTAAGAGGGGATAATCCTCACTGTAACAGATGTAGGTGCAAACCCAGGTCTGGTGCAATGAATGTTTGAAAATGGAAGAGGCAGTAGTATGACATAAAAATTATCTATTCTCAGGTGCCATGGCCATGATAACCTTGGATACTACTGAGGACACTGTTCTGGTCAAATCAGCCAGGTGCGAGGCATGTCAGAATTGAGACGAGCTCCAACCCATCCAGTCCTCCCTCCCTGTGGCTGCTTCACGCCTTGGCAGCAGTATTAATGAGAAAACAGTTTTGAAAGGGGAAACTCAGTTCAGAACATTGCTTTCGGAGGAATGCCAAGATCCTTCCTTGTTTATTTCACTTGTTGTGTAAACATTTTTATAATACTCATCAATACAGTCTGTAGAGTGTATTTTTTAAAATAATCAGCATGGACATCAGTATCTTGCTCGTGACTCAGGCTTTTTCTTTGATGTCATACACTGAAGCTAATGCATCACATTGCTATTTTACTTCCTGTATTGTCCTGGCTACTACTTGATTGTAGGCTCTTAGTGAATCAACCTAAATGGATCAGAAGGTTCCAAAATCACATAATAGACACCAGCACTGGAAATGGTCAGGAAATAGGAATTAAGGATGAACACTCTGTTTACATGATCAAAACACATTAAGTGAGAAATTCTTCACTGAATGTGTCTGGTAACAGCATTCGGTTTGCTCCTGCCAGATTCCCTCTTAGCAGCACCAGTTCCAGACCCCCACTGCTGAGCAATTTTAAAGTTCAGTGAGCAAATTCTTTCAATTGTTTGGTTTTCTCCCATTTTCTGTGTGAATTCTTCTCAAATCAAGCTTACTTTTTGCCTCTAAAAGTGAGCGACAATCTGCGGAGGCTCTAATCAAAATGGTGCATTAACTTCACTTTTTCCCCCCCGTAACTTCTTCAACGTACAGAACCCAGCTTGCATAGTTATGATCACAAAATATTAGCATAATGTACCTCTTCCCTAGCAACAGCTATAGTGTCAGGGGAATGCAGCCCATAATAATGCAGCTTGATCTAGAAGCACAATAAAATATAAATAAGCCTGTTACACTTCAGTGGCACACAGGATTCCACTGTGAAGGGCCTTCGTGAATTTAGTAACCTCATCTTCTTTTTACTTTCCAACACAGGTTATTTAGAAGAATATTTATGGGCACACATTCCCTTTTATTCTGGAAAATTAAACGTAATTGTTTACTCAGTAACAGTATTATTTTGCTGCATGTCTACTGCTAAATTTGTGGTCATAATACAGACACGTACACACACATGTCTGTGCAAAGCAGCACTCATAATGAAATAAAGATGAAACCAGGACTTAGAGAAAATCTAAAGGGGAGACTGCCATGAGAGCATCCATACCTGTGGTCATTTTTTAATGAAGCAACGGCAATGTTCTCCAAAAACCAGCTGCAGCGAAACAAGGGATATCCTTGCTACAAATTAACAGGCTTTATCTAGAGCCCTCTATAAGACCCCCTGTGTACTATACCTGCAAAAAGAACAGCATCCTCAGCTGGGTAAGGGCAAAGTCTTCTCTTTATCCCAAGCCCAGCTGGTTCTGTCCGTCCATGAAATGTCCTTGGCCAACAGCTCCATGGCTGTTGCACCCTCATGCATGCTGGCCCTCTAACCCTTATAATTACATTTAACAGACCTTAATATCCCTTCTCAAAGGCAATCAAAATCTTTTAAATACTGCTTCTTGTGAGTTTTCAATGAGAATAAACTACATTGAGCCAATCTGGAAGCAATAACAAACCATTTGGAGCTAGAGGATAACAGTCCTAGTCTTCTGAGCAAATATTGCAGTTATCAAGACAAATTTACTTGGCTGAAAGACTTTTAAATCATGAGGCCTCTTATGAGACAGCCAAGTTACAATCTTAGCAACAGGGGTCCATAATGTTTATCTGTAAATCAGTATTCAGTATGCATTTATTAAGGCTGGAATTTCCAAAAGCGTCTTTTAAGAGTGAGGTACATGATTCACGGGCATAAATTACCCCTGAATGGACTGTATCACATCACTAGGATTCCCCTATTACAAACAACACACAAAGGGAAGAATCAAAATTCAACAATCCACTTTAAGGAAATTCAAGGGCCAAAGCAGGCTCTAAATCCAAACATTTTAGAAAGCATCAGACCACTGACTCTGTGGAAATCTCTCATTTCCAACAATTTCTGATTCGACCCAAGATGATTCCAAGAACCAGTGCTGTAAAAAAGCTGCTTACCTGCAGAAAATCCCACTGCACAGCTGAAGAGCCATCAAATGAACACAAAACTCTGACCCAGTGCTGTCAACAGCAGTATATCTGAGCCTAACATGATTTGCCTTTATGGGAAATCAGCTGCCTCCCTTTCTAGAGATATACATCTTGACTCTGAAGAACTTCAACAAGATCACGTTAAACTTGCCCATTGACTAGTAAAATTTTTCTGCATTTTATTGGAAGGCAGCCAGAATATACCACTGAGTAGCCCAGGTCTTTAACAGTTGCTTTTCCTAACTTGTCTTAAACCAGAACTTAGATTTTTTACATTTCTTTTGTAAGGGTGGTCTACTTTCTTTAACCACATCATACACACAGTGAAAAATAACAACCACAGAAAATTAAGAGAGTGAAAAGGTAAGAATAAAGAAATTATTTTCCAGGAGAAGATGCATGATATTCCACCACTGCAAATATTTTAGCATACATGCCTCTCAGAAATCCAAGTCACAAGTCTAGGAAACTTTAATATTTTGTTAGGTAAACGTACTACTCATTATCTAGTCTTAAAACTATTTTGTACTGGCGATGGGAAACTCTATCAGACACTAAGAAGTCATCTACTATTATAAATGGTGTTAACTGCATAATTTTCCAGATTTATACCTGAGGAAGAGTAAAACAAATATTACCCCTATAGCCGCAATGGAATAAAACATGTGTTCTTATTAAAGAACAATATACCAATAATATACCAATAGTGCTGTATCACAGGCGGCCTCCTAGCTGTATTACTAACAGACCATCTTCCCAGATTAGAGTACTGAGTTGCTCTCTACCAGAGTTTTAACCCTCAAACAAAGCCATGTATTAAAAAATTAAATCATAAAAATGTACAAAAGTAATTCTGTAAAGGGATCTATGCCAACCTGATCTTCAAAGATTCAAAGGAATTTGTACCTATTTAATTTGTGAATATCCGCAGGCGCTGCACAGAACAACTGCGATCCTGTGTCCCGCTCTCACACACGGAAGTTTCCAAAGGACTCCTCTAGAAAAACAGCATCCTATCCTCTATCCTTTCAGGTGATGATGACACACTTCATCACATATGTCATGGAGCACTTCTGTAAGTAGGCACCATATGACATAACACGAAAGAAGATGCAACATACAGCAAAGGATGCAAATAGCATGGCTGCAGTGGCAGATAAAGACTTTCCAGTGGCTAAGCTCTTTGACTGTGGCAGAGGGCTCCCGTAGGAACTGCTTCCTCACATCGTAAGCCTTTTCAATGTCTTCGGACAGGTGAAATGAAGGCCAGTTATGCCCCTCAATCAAAGCACTGCAGGCCAGTCCTACTCTCTTTTAAACAGGTGTATGGCTTAGGAAGTCAGTGGACCTGAAATTTGATCTCTCACATGATTTATTTGCCATCTTCTGCCATTACACAAATATAAATATAACAGGCATTTTTCTGCAGTCCTGAAATGATTCAGAATTAATACCAGATGACAAAATGGACCATGTACCAGGAGGGGAAAAGTTACAGTAAAAGCTCCTTCCCATTAATGGGGCCATTCATTCATACGGCTACTATTCCACAGGGGAGCTGGACATAAATTATGTATTTGACATCTAGTTATAGACGATTATATCTGACATAATGAAGTTATAATGGAAGGAGTTTGCACATTGTTTGGTTATTAAGTGCCCATTTCTTGTCCCTGCACCAGGTGCAATGGTGATAGGCCATACAAATCATCCAGAAGAAATGCCAAAATGGGCTCCCTTACTGATAAAGCACCACACATGTTTATTAATTTAACAGCTTGTCTTATGTCTCCCCCATCTGCTCATTTAAAACAGTTATTTGCCCTATAAATATTTCAGAAAGAGAAGTGTAGCCAAAAACGAGTCTGGCAGAAGTGGGGAAAAAAGGTTTGAGAAGGGTCTCGTATGAAGCACTGTGCTCTTTTTGCCACATTGAACTGGTTCGACAGCTTTTTTTCAAGCTGGTAATAGGACATTCACTTTAGATTAGTGATGCTTGAGGGTGCACCACCATAGCGGATTCTGCTTTCCAGCTGTTGGCACTGTCAGGTGGGTGAAAACTTCCACCACTGATGGTGAGTGGCACAACTCAGTACAGCGGAAAATGAAACCCGCTGCCAAAAGGATCTCCTGGGTGGATGTCTATGTCCATCTAGAGCTTATCAGGTCATATGGTAGTGTCAAACAGCCTACAAAGAATAACATTTCAGGGCATCTTTAAATCACAGTTCATGCTGATCTCCATAGAAAAACTCCTTTTTTAGCTGCTAAAAAAAAAAAAAGCTAGCTAAAAGTGTCTTTTTTTTTTTTTTGGATGACTAGGAATAACAGAAAAGGTGCTAAACATCACTCAGACTGTTTCCCCCACACCCCAAAATCCTTATATATTTTCAAGTGTAAATACTTTGAACAGTTCCCACCAGCATACAGGGTTTAGCACTCCTTGAGAGACTTTGTTAGCTCCGGCTTTCTGCTAGAGTGAACGCTGTTATCTTATAAATAAACAGCAATGCCCCGAGGTGCCCCTCTGCAATGAAAACACACATTCCAAAGAGCTAAGAGCAACAGTTCAACACCATAGTAAGAAAGAAAACAGCGAACAGCCTGCAATTAACTCTTTCTGACTATGGACAGCTACAGGACATAAAGCAGGACTTGGCTGATGGTAACAGCAGGCAGGAGGACTGCAGGCCGGCTGCAAGATTTCCAGGAGTTCTAGCTACTCTGGTTACAATACTAGCTGTCACTACCCATGATACCTAATGAGGAATTAATAAATACGGAGCATGGCCCATGTTCAGAGCAGCTGCCTGCTTGAGGGAAATCAGTGTAGTCCAGGAAGGTGGATGCTTTGGTACAGAACGGAGCCACAACGACATATTTTTGGAGAGCTCTCGATAAGTCTGAGAAAAGCATCACATCCTTACATCAGAGCTCACTCCTCCACCATCTTCACAACCCAGACGAGCTCCATACCTGACAACGCATTCCTGCATCAGCATCTATGACAATGCCCAAACCCCACCCTGGCGCCACACTGAGCTGTTTGAAGACTCATCTCCAGCCTGGAGGCGGAGTGCTTTAAATCAGCCTGTCCTTCACAATAAAAAGCAGAGTTCAAATGACTGTGTGGGTATGGTGAACAGTCTTCTCCCACCCAACCTGTGCATCACCAGTTACCTGCGCGCCTCATATATTCTGCTTGCCTGAAAAGCCACATGGGATGAGAAAATGTGTGCGTGCTGCTGGTTTGCTGCAATGAGCACTTGCACCCCATGTTGGAGGGAGTGAGATCCTCTGGTGGGCTCAGGGGAGGCGTGAAGGGAAGCCCTGAGAGCGGTCATACTTGGAGAAAAGGCTGAGCAAAAACAAAGAAGAAAACCCTGTACACAATCGAGGAAGAGCAGGACTCTATATAGCACCCCAACATTGCATAGGGAAAAAAGGAATAAGAATCCTGAGCATCAGGGACCCCAACCAGTGTCCAGTTCATGGTCCTCTCTTGGCTCAAAGGCATAAAATTAACTTCTGCCCAGACTCTGCTGCCTGAAGGATGGCAGGAAAAAGACAGCAGGAAAATAATATTGCCTTAAGAAGGGGGAAACATATAGCTATAATATTTAGCTGTAGGTGAAGGAGCAGGATGAGTAAAAATGGGACCTTGGAGAGAAGCAGAGGAATGATGTAAAGGACTCTTGAGCTGAGAGAATGGCTTTTTGAGGGAGACTTAAGCTGAGAAAGCCTGGAAACTGGAGGTGCCTGGCCACCATCGGCTCAAAGCAGGGTCCTGAACAGTGCCTCTCTCGTAGCGCTGGACCCAGGGAGGGAGAGGCAGGAGAGCTTGTGTCTCAGGGCCTGGCGAGCACAGGATGTGTGACACTGTGTGTCGGCTTGAATTAAGGTGAGGGGTGCCATCGGGCCTTGCTGCCCAGCGCTCCCCTTTCTCTGGACTTGGGAAGCAGGACCAGGGCTGTGCAATGAGCCTGGCTGTCAGATCCTCCCATGTCATCTGCAAAACCATCGACCCTCTCTGGGACGTCTGGGAGAGAAAAAACCAACCAAACAAAAAAAACACCAAAACCACAAAAGGCCCAGACTGTGTGCATCCAAAAACCTGCTCTATTTTTGGTATAAAGATTTCGCAGTTCTTCTGATGTTCAGGAATGGTTCTCCCTCAGACATTGTAAATGCCAAGGGGGGAGAAAAATGGCAGAATGGATCCAGTTTTTGAAGGAAGAAAGCACAAAGGGACATGCCACTGAGCTGGAGAAGAAAGGGGGGGTAACCAGCCAAACCCCTGGCTGTCTCTCTGACATGCTGGCCAAGGGGTAGGGAGTTATTCTGTGTACAGAGGCTGAACCTCACAACTGAGGTTTACAGGAAAAAACCCACAACGCCTTAACTGGGGCCAAAACAGCCTCCCTGGCTATAGAAATCTGCACAGAAGAGTGAAAACCTCCCATCCCTCCTTTGTTTGCTATACTGGGGACCAATAGATGGGTTTGGTTATCAGTTCATGTTTTGGAAATGTACTGACTTCAGGCATATCAATCTCCAGGACGACTACTCCCTGAGCTTCATCTGTGAAGGAAACCTTTGCAAAATGCTAGCTCAACAGGGGAGAAGAGCTTCTCAGATTGCTTAGCTTTAAATGCCAGGCATATATTTCATGTTTAATATGATTCCACATATATGCTAAAATCTGCTTCTACAAAGCTATAAAGCTTTAGTTTTAGTAATAGTTTTAGTGTGTGGATTTGGTGAGTTTAATTCACTTATTTGCTGTGTTTTAGTACCTGGCAGAATTTGAGTCCAAACACTAAATTTAATTTATTGCTATATATAATTCCATAAAATCCCTTTCTAAGCCAGTGTATCAGCATCACCCTCATCTGTGAAATTCTTTGCTCTTGTCAGTAACCAGCGATCTGTTTTTAAACAAAGGTTTAATCTTCAAAGTATGAGATCACAACCTCAGGTCTCAGCTACCCCTGGAATTATTCTGCACGTGGATGGTGTAAACAGTTGCGTAAAAATAATGTAGTCATGTCTGGATCGTTAGGCTAAGAGGAGGCGCAAAAATAATGGTTAGCAGTGCTTTGTATATGGAACTAATTTTAAAACAACCTCAAATTAAAAAGGGGGCGGGGAGTAAAAAGTGTCTTGATAAAAAATGCTGATTCAGGGCCACATTTCTATTAAATGATTTACAGTGTTATTACTGCCTTACTGTACAGAGCAGTGGCTCAGAGTAATTACCCTGTAATGCACGATGACACTAATGTACTAGTAAACTACTGGAGTTTATATTCTACTCACTACTAGCATTAGGACTCTGAAAGGCAGGTAAAAATGCTCTGCATGCATAAACAATGTGTGTAAATGTCACCAGTGATAAAATTTTTAAAAAGGTGAAGGAAGAGGCAGTTACAAATAAATCTGCCAGCTGAGAATTGCAACTGCATAGACCCACAGGAGCACTAAAGCTGTATAGTTTTTTAATAATACGGGAAAGAAAGATGCTTTTATATCCCTTCCCTGGCTCTATTTCCATTTATTACAATTAAAGTTGTACGGTGGCTTCTTCTTTTTGCCACTTTAAGTGCAACATTGACCTGCACCTGGTGTTCAGCTCAGTGTGAGGGGGAATGCAGAAGGGAAATGAAGAACATCAAAGCAACAGCTAAAAGCATTAGTGCTTTATGACGACTGTCATAATGCTGCTCTATTTTTTAGAGTTCCAGCTACTGGAAATGTGGAGAACCAACGAGACCTTCAGGACACAGGTGGTTTTCCCTCTTTTGTTTAAAATAGCTCTTGTAGTTACAGCATGAAGCTTGGGACATAACCTGAGCATGTTCTAAGGCATCAGAAAATGCAGTCAAACAAAAAACTTCATAATCCTCACACACTTAGAAGAAAAAAAATTATTAGAACACTCTAATGGATTTTGGGTGCTGAGGCTGGAAATGAGGCAGCAGACATGTAAGTAGAGCTACATGTCCTAGATCCCAGGGCCAGAGGAAAGCCTTGCTCTTCCCCCAGGCGACAGAACCAATTACTATGTTTTTAACACCCCCTAGTCACCAGCTAACAGATTGATACCTTCAGAGCTGGCTGCCTCCCTGCCCCTCTTCTATCAAGTTACCCCAGGGGATTTGAGTCCTTTTACCAGCTCGTAGCAGTAATATCAGTCCTTCCACCCTAAGCAGCCCTTTCTCTAAGATCTCTCAACTGGGGGAGAGGAGACCCCAGTGGAAGCAGTTAATGTAGCACTTTGTGTTGGATAAACTCCATTTTGCCTTCTCTGCAAGCACTGCAACTCTTCTGCCTGACTCACTTTGCCCTGCTCCTGGTGGCAGGGCCATTCATCTTGCAGAGGTAGCTGTGCCCTCACAGATGGCAGATCACTGAAGATTTTTGTTAGTGTTTAGCTCTTTTATCTTGGAGAAAGCAAGGCACAACTTCTTTGGCTGCTGCTGGCATCCTTGAGCCTTCCATAGGCTGCTCCAGACCCCATGGCAAGGATTTACATTGACCTATTCTAAGTGAGTTCTGAATCATCACATCCGACATCAAACACAGACTTGAGCAAGAAGGTCCTGGAAGTCATAACTGTCTCTGTCTTACTGGAGTGTTCTGCTAAAAAAGCAATGTAGTAAATTTTCCTACAGAACTGGAGGTTTTCAAGTGGCTTAGAGTGCATATATCAAATCTCAGGGTAGTTCACTCAAAGCCAAATGGAGGTTGTGGACTGTCAGGAGATTATATGTGACCAGCCTGACTCATGCCAAGAACAGATTTCGAGAGAGGACTGTGAATCCAGCATCCTCACAACCAAGCTCCACCACCCAGCACATGGCTCCTTCTTGCAGAGACGCAAGAGGAAGCACCAAGGAATAATACTGCTGAGGCTGCTTCTGTGAAGCAAGAGTAAATTCCTTAGTTTTTGTTTTTGCAAAAAAACACCCATTCACACTTACAAAGGGAAAATCCCCTGCAAATGTTTAATTGATCAAGTTACAGATCTAGCCACATGGGTGCTGGTAGAAAAGCTCAATCAAAACTAAGGGAGCCTTTCACGCCAAGGGCATTAACAGTATGCTTTCATTTAGCCCAGAAAGACCCTGGGCCATTTGGAGGGGCAGGGTTTGCAACTGCAGCTGCAATTCACTGACACAAAGGTTCTTCTGTCTCCCTGAATATTGGAGATGGATAACCAAGTGAGATTTAGAAGACAGCTTTCTTCATATTACATAATGACAGTGTGCCTATCAGGATTGATCTTGCATTAACACATCACATTTTTCATTCATGAGCACTTAGAGAAACATGTGTGCACACAAACATACTTGCAGCCTTACAGTGTTGGGGCAGAATGGTGACAATCACTACAAAGGTCAATCCTGTACCCTTTCTGCCACTGTAGCACCCTTTGGAGAGTAGGAGAAAGGAGAAACTCCAAACCTAAGCTATAGTGCATCTTCCTGCTAACATCCTTTGGCTGTCCTCTCCCTACAAACATTCCCTGTTTGAATTTCATACACATTTTTGGAGCTGACCAAGAAATCCCTCCGTATATCTGTTTGATTTTAGCCTTGTTATTATCCTTTTCAAGAAGGAGAAGCTGGTCATTTTGATATCCCACGTGAATACTGACAACCTAATTAAAAGGAACTAAGGGAAGTGTAAGAAGTCTGCACCAGCATAGAGGCTTGCTCTGGGGCCAAGTCCTTTTCCCCAGGCCACAGAGGCAAACGCTGGGGGTTCATCACAACACTGCCAAGGGGTGATCCTCCAAATAGGGCAGAGGAGTCAAGGGCTCACACTCAGATCACTTTATTTGTACCATTCAAGAGAGGCACCTATCTTAGCAGAGCTCTTCCAGACTCACTCCATATGTATCGGTACTAGCATTGCTCCTGAGGGCAATCAGCTCATCTAAAATTTGAGTCATCCTCTAAAGTGAACATGTCTCCTCACCAACTCTAGAAAAACCCTCGAGTAACAGCAGTGGGGACTGAATCCAGGCCTGAACCACTGCATGACCACTTCTGCACCTTTACTCACCTGAGGGACAGCTGAAATCTGCCTTTTCGCATCCCGCCACCAGCCCCCTGTGCCTGTGCGCTGCCAGTAGGAATGCAAGGAGGAAGGCAGAGGGCAGGACCTAAGGTATACCTGTCCCTGCAGAAGTAAACTAGTGGGAAGAGCAAAATAGCTTGTGAACAAGGTATGTAATGGGGCACATGGGACAGAGTCATCTCTCATACAGTTCTCTCACAGGAATTAATTTGCTCCTGGGAGTGTCCTTGGATAGAGGGTGGTAACTTTACTAGGGAGGATCTATGAACAAATGAATGATACGCGCACGCGCCTGTGCCTGGTTCACAATGCACATGCACAGAAACTGCATCACTGACTCACCCTTGGAAGGCGGTCTCTCCAGATCCGAATCGAGGTGGATTGGTGGGGCAATGTAGGAAACCTGCCCATGGTGAGCCTGCCCTGTGGACAAATAAGTGTTTTAGTTTTGCTGCTTCCTACAGAGATCTACCAGGGCTATAACTAAACATACAGAAGTTTTATGGCACTGGATTCAAAACAGGTTTGCAAGTATTTTGTTCTACTGAGCATTTTTTCACAAGTAACTTCTATTTTGTGGAGGCACCTGACGAAAAGTTGAAAACACTCCCATTTCTTTTGCTTCTCCCATGCAGACATGGCTATTATGGTGAACTTTAGTTATACCTGCTTTACCACTACCACGTATATTTTGCACAATGTTCCGTTAAAAAGCCATATGCCACAGTAGAAAACCAATTTCACACAAGCCCATTCAATCTGTTAATCTCACTCTAAGAGGGAAGCAAGCATTTCTGTGTCACAGCAATTTTTGAAGGAAAACATGGTATGAAGTGCAACTGCATCTGTTTTTCCCACCTGCAGAAGACACAAGTATCAATTTGCAGAGCTTGACATTGCTTTCACCTGGGTGGAAGCTTTTTGGTTCCCAATGCCGCCATGCAGTTTCACAGTTGTTAAAGACTCAATTCTTCTCCAGTAATTTGGAGGTAGCTATATCAAGAAACTTCTATTTATAATAAAAACATGTTGTTATAATTCATCTATTTACTGTAACAATTTACAGGGTTGTTAATCTCTTTTTCTAAACGTGGAAAGTTAATGGCACATAGATTACGATAACAGTTAGAGTAACCTTCCCGTTTCAAGTAATATTCGTGCTGCAATAAAAGCAGTTGATTCCTCTTATGAGACACATTCCAAATAATTAATACAGCTCCCTGTTGACACTTGCTGTTGTTGCTCCAAGCAATATCCAAGCTAGCGTCACAGGCAGCGGAGCAGCCGTAGAGTCTTCGGGCTTCTTTGTAATGACATCCAGGAATACCATGAGTGCAGAATGCTGGTGCTTATAGTATGTTGAAAACATCTCTTCAGGGGGATTAAATATTAATGGGAAAGGGGGGAAAAAAAAGAACTGTGTCTGAATGGGCAGGATATATTTATTACTTTACGCTGAGTCTGACTCAGATAATTTGCATTATTAGCCATTACAACAACTGGACGTTATTCAGGTTTAAAATCTACTGACACATCATAAATTCTGTATTTGCTTTTAAGTGCTTTAACATGGGAAGTCTGCTTCAGGCAAACCCATAGCTAATAACGTGTTACCCCACTTTCCCCATTTCGTTTACATTTTAAAAATCCATTTGATGTCATTACTGAGTACCAGTCATCATATAATAGCTGTTCGGTTCTGCAGCAGAAACAGGCAGATGGTCTGCTCTCCCTCCAAGCTGCTCAAAGTGCAGGATCAGTGCCCTTATAACCATAGGACAGGCCTCCATTTGCTGCATCAAAGATGCCACTGAAACGCAAAATAGCTGAGGTTGGCAGGGAGCTCTGGAAATCACCTAGTCCAGCCCAAGGGCAATGAGAGCCAATGGCAAGTGTCCAGTCTGATTTTTAATATCTCCAAGGATGGAGACTCCATGTCTCTGGGCAACCTGTACCCGTGTTTGGCGACCTTCACAGGAAGAAAAAAAAAAAAAAAAGCTTTTTCTAATGTTTAAGTGTAATTTCCTGTATTTCAGTTTGTGCTTCTTGTCCTGCCACTGGATGCCTCTACAAAAAGCCTGGCTCCAGCTTCTTTGTCCCCCCATCAGGTATTTATACACATCGGTAAGGCCCCCTGGACCGCGTCTGAACAGTCCCAGCTCTCTCAGCCTCTCCCCATATAAAGATGCTTCAATCCATTAATCATCATTGTGGCCCTTTGCTGGACTGGCTCCAGTAAGCCTCTGTCTCTCTTTTATTGGTTAGGCCAAGACTGGACCCAACACCCGGATACGTCTCGCCAGTGCTGAGCAGAGGGGCAGGATCACCCTCCTTGACTGGTGAGCAATGCCCTGCCTAACACAGCTCAGGAGGCTGGTGGCCTTTTTTGCCTTTTGGGCACGTTGCTAGGACACCGTTCTGGGGTTCTGTTTGCTTGTTTGCTTGTTGAGGGTTTTTAAAATATTTATTCTATTTTATTATCACCTGGTCTTCTTGGAACTAAGTGATTCCAAATACAAAAAAGAATGATTTGCAGGCTTAAAGGGCTAGGCTGGAGTAAAGGAGATACATGCACAGTATATAAAAGACTACAAAACATCTATGAGTTTGTTTAGACATTCATTACAATTCAGTAATAACTATGGAAGTTTATTAATGTTTTATAAAAGCTTTTACCTAATATGGAGGAAGAAGTAGCATCGAATGTTCTCTTGTGATAAATGAAACAAGTTGCAGAAAGCTTTTATCTACTTGCTGCTGGTGTAAAACATGCTACTTAAAAAAATATCAAACTTGACTTCTGATTATACTGTATACTTCTTGCAATGTTAATAAATCAAATTTTGGGTTTTAATATTCTCTTTACAAAAAAGCAAACCAAAAAATGTTGTGCTTCATTTTCTTGGCATGAATGCCAGCTTAGTTGCTCTTCAGACTCATCATAGTCTTCCCATATGAGGAACGAAGGCTCTCCACTGCTATCTGTGACCCCAACTGTACATTTAGGATCAAGATACCTTGTAAACCTTTTTGTTAATCAACAGAATCACTTTTTCCTATTTGCTTTTACTATTATTGGCAACAGTAACATCTGAGAGGTTTAAGGGAAGGGAGGCAAGGGGGTGGTGCCTGAAGCAAGCCCAAGCAATGGGACTGGTACACAAGCACACAGAGAAAACTCTGAGTCAGGATGTCAAGCTAGCCCTTCTGGCTTCAACAGCATTACAGATTTTGCCACTGACTCAATTAAAAAACACTATTTTACCCAGTGGACCTATGCAAGATTTTGAAGCTGATATCACTGTTGTGGTTAACCCAGCAGGCAGCTAAACACCACACAGCCGTGCACTCACTCCCCCCTCCCCGCGGGATGGGGGAGAGAATTGGGAGCGGGAGAGTATTATTCATGAGTTGAGATAAAGACAGTTTAGCAGGACAGAAAAAGAAGGGAAAATGACAATGATTATAGTACAAGAATATACAAAATACGTGATGCACAATGCAATTGCTCACCACCTGCTGACCAATGACCAGCCAGCTCCTGAGCTGCAGTCGCTGCCCCGCCGCTAACTCTCCCAGTTTATATACTGAGCATGACGTCATATGGTATGGAATATCCCTTTGGCCAGTTTGCATCAGCTGTCCTGGCTGTGCCCCCTCCCAGCTTCTCACTGGCAGGGCATGACAGGCTGAAAAGTCCTTGACTAGTGTAAGCATTACTTAGGAACAACTAAAGCATCAATGTGCTACCAGCATTATTCTCATACTACATTCAGAACACAGCCCTGTCCCAGCTGCTAGGAAGAAAATTAACTCTATCGCAGCCGAAACCAGGACAATCACTGGTGCAGCTCAAGTCAGGCACAAAGGCTGACGGGACTAATTTTGCCAAGTGACACCAACTCCCAGTCCCTTTTGTGTGAATTTTGCAGTTTCAGATGCTTACTTCAAGCCCCAGCTCTAAGAATAAGCTACTCCAATCTCCCCCTCTCCAGTTCCAGCTACTGCAGAAAAAACACTTGTATAGGGGACTGTGAAAGCCCTAATGAAAAAATAGATGGCAGAAATACTCTACACCTCCCTCTCCAAATCGCCTGGTCCTTCAGCTGGTTTTTCTGCATGTTAGGTCTGAGCTGACAACAGTGCAGCACTGGGAGGTGGGACATGGCCTCCCTTGCCTGCATGACCATCTTTCCAGCTGTCGTACTCTCATTTCCACCTGCACATCTATTAACCCACAAGCCTATCTGATCAACTGCTCTTTGACCTGAAGAGCTGCCCACATGCTAACCAATATTGGGCTGGTGCCCATGCCTATAGGAGATGAAGTGGCTGGTGTCAGGTCCCTCCCAAATTCTGCAGGATGCTCCAAAAATAGCTGCATCTCTTTAAATAAGTGGCTTAGTTTTTAGTTATTTAAAAAATAAAATAATAATAAAATAGCTGGCTTCTGACAAAATACCGAAGGTCAAGATGTCTGTGTTATTGATGTAAAGTTGAGCATGCCTTATATTGTAACAGCTTGCACGGCCTTCTCCAAATCCCACCCTGACTATAACCATCTGGTGTTTCTGCAGCCAGCTCCCAGGTAAAAAAGTAAACAGCAATCAAACACAATCATCAAAGTAATGTGCAATGAAGTTGCTGATTTTGTAGCTAATTGCTAAGGTTGGACTCCGTCTCCCTTATTCCTCTTGCTGGTGAGGTCCAGCCACCGAGAGGGTCAATGGCCATGGGTCCCCATCAGTGGCAGGAATGGGGCAGGGGGAGCAATAGGCACCAAGGGCTAGCGCTTTTCTGCTTTTTCTGTAGCATAGCACAAGGGTTCAGGTCTGGCCAACACTGCATGAACATCAAAACCATCTCAGGTGAGACGGGGCAAACAGCAAATGTGACGCAGGTAGCCACAAATTCCTGTCTTCTGCTCACGTCGCCTCTCTCAATGAGGCCAGACATATGACATCCATAGTAGTAGCCAGGCCATATGCACATACTGTGGCAATGCTAAGAGGATGTTTGGTAGCAGCGATTTTGGTAGCAAAATATAGATATGACCTTGAAAGTCTACCTCATGACATGGCCTTCTTCAGGTGGAGGAAACAGGAGATCTTAATAGATTCCTAAAAGTACCTGGCACAGCATTATTTTCAGGCCTGACGCACAAGAGACGCAACACATTTTAAAAAGCCAATAACTTAGAAGAATAAAGATAACGTTTTGTGAAGATTGAAGGAAACATAATAGCTTGGCCTACGGGATTTTAAATTTTTTTTCTTTTTAAAATGGGTCTGAATGCTCACAGACAGAAAATAAACATCCGCATATCTTCAAAAATCTGCCCCTGAGTGATTTAGTCATCTACAGATGCCACAACATAAAACTACAGAAAGAAATCTGTGAATGCATGGACTAATCAAGGAAAGTAGCAACAAAGCAGTCTCATCTGTTTAACTATTAAAAACTTTTCCCCCTCCATTCTTTTTGGAAACACACCCACTGTTTGTAGCATCTAACAGGGCAGACCTCCCTCCTGACTCTGTGCCAAGTTTCCAGTGCCCATGATATTTGACTTTTTAGAGCATAACTCCTATCATCATGTAGACACATGGGAAACCTTTCTGCCTGGCCCTTGTTTATTTTCTCCCTGAGACTTTACTGTGCACTGTGACAGAGAAAACCTGAACAGAAAACAAAAGACCGGAAGCGTACATAAGGCTTTTTAAAACATCCGTTGCCTCGCCTCCCAGAGCTCTGGCACTGGCTACGCCATGAAGGTAACTAAAACCACCAGACTGGCCAGTCCTTTCTTTTCCCTACTGCTCCTTTGCTCAGTGCCCGTGGTACCATGGCGGGCATGGACCGTTGTACACCTGAACTGCAGTTCTTCCCATGCCAGATCCAGCTCCGGCAGCAGCAATGAGAAGCCACCAGGAGGTATACTTTTTTAAACAAATATGCTTCAAACTATTTGTCTCAAGGGTTGAGAGTCCCCTTTTTTACTGTCCTCATCCAGAGGCGATCACTGCAACATGGTTTTTTGCTGCTGTGTCAGATTGCATCGCTTGCTCATTTTCTAGCCTCTTTCGGTATGTTTTTGTCTTTCATGGGCTCACCAGTTCTCAAGATCCTTCTTAGAGAGCCTAGGTAGCATTTCATGCAGATGATTTAATTTTGTGCTGGTACCTCTGATAACGCGGTGCTCCCATGCACTGCCTCTCCTATGCCCCATGCTGTCAGCACCTCTGAACACAGCCACCGCCATGGACTTAATCACTCATTCTGTTTGCCCGCTCACTTGGATCACTAATGAGTTAAGTTAATAACCATGAAACAAAACATCAATTCCTGAGACTCTGAGTTCAGTTCTTCACATAATTTTCTTTTACAACAATGGGATGGGCACACACTAGGTACACCGAATATATACTCTAAGGAAAAGTTTTGGAAAACATACCGAGCATTTTAGTAATATCTTTACAGAAAAAAAAATATACTTTCCATGCTATGGCTTTCTTTTTCTATGTAACTGAAAGATTTCATTTTTAAAAGCAGTCCAGTTTGTCTGTGATGATCTGATCTGTAAAAAACATCCCTTTTTGCCCACATTTCTGTAATCTTCTAACTGTTAACAGGATTTTTTCAAAAAACTAATTTATTATCTAACTGAAGACTACATTCCACTTTGTTGGATTGCAGTTTCCAGGATCACCACTCTTACCCTCTTTAATTTCCAAAATGTGTACATTTTTTTCTTGTCCTTTTTCTCTACTCATGAGTGTTTTTAAACTCCATAATACGTAGGCATTTACAAAAACATATGGAAAGAGAAATTAAAAAGTTGGTAGGTTTGCTAACAAACTCTTCTGACATGCCATTAAACAAATTTCATTCAGACCTATTCCTCGTCATATATTCAGACTTCTCCCAGCAGCCTTTTTTCTGCCTTTCATCAATGACTGTCTTTACAAAACATCATTTCCTCACTGCCCACCCTTTTCCATTTTGCATTAAAAGCTTTCTTTTTAAATAAAGCTTTTATAAAGCCATTCCCTAGCTCAGACACATCAGAGTTAGCACTGATTCTGTCCACTGCTTCATTTATTCATAGACTTTTATAGAGTAGCTCTCTTTCATCTGTACATCTCTCTTTCATCTTTCATTGCCCTTTTAACTCCTTAGGGTAGCAGTAACTCATCTACTCCCTCTTATTCTCTCCCTCCCAGAGTTATTTCCCCATCCTTCCCCTGAAGCCATGCATGCCTCTGAATACAAACCCCACTTCTTTTCCAAAGGGTGCTCTCTGACTACATTATCTCTGCTTTCTTGCCATTTTGCCTCTTGTATTTCATACTGGGAACCATCGCCAGTGGAAAGCAACTGCAGCAGGAAAAGTAGGGTACCTGCAAGTGTGGCTGCACACAGAGGGACTGCTGGCTCCTTCAGGACATGGAGGTTACTGGAACAGGCAGCCTCAGTGGGCATTGACAGAGAGCCTACAATTCAGCCAAGGAGAGGGCTCCTGTGCAAAGCCAGCATAACAAGCAAATGCTTCTTCTCCCATACTGTTCTTGACAGGAGTAAAGTTTCAATATTGCAGCTGTGTATATTGTTTAGGTATACATTGCTTCTGAAGGTCTCATAAAATGTGTATAATAGCAGCTCTTTCAAATGCCAGTATTGTATGCTGATGCATCTTATCTTACAGGTGTAATTTAAAGTCTGAGTGTAGGAGATGCAGGAATGAGCAGATTTTTTCTGGGTTTTGTTTGTTTTTTTGGGGGGGGGATTTTGCTGTTGTTTGGGTTGTGGTTTTGTTTTTTTTTTTAACTAAAAACCTGCCTTGATATGTGCATTTTTTTTCTCTGCTTTCCAAAGACAGGGGTCAACAGGAAAACTCACAAGGAACGAATTTGCAGACAAGAAGCAAGATTCTCGCCTCCCTGTCCCAGGCTGCGGCTGAGTTCCCCAGTGCTGACCAAAGCAACCTGCAGGCTCAGCCATGGGGGCTGCCAAAAGCAAAGAAAACCTTGGAGTTGAGAAGAACTCTTGATAAAGGATGCAGGGAGAGGGGTGAGCTGGGGAGATGTTTGGCTAAGTCCTTGTCACACACACACCTCACGTTTCAGAGTACATGTAAATCCAAAAGCAGGGCCTGACAGTGTGTTTGTGTGAGCAGAAAGCACAATAAAATGGACTAGTCTCTTCTGAGGATGTAATATTCCTGCTTTGAATCTGTTGCAACACACAACAGCCTTAACCATGAGAGGAGGGAAATCAAAATGGCCTTTTTCGATGACCAAACTGCCCCTCATGTGACAGCTCTTACCCAGGAGGGCCTAGGCTAGCTTTGAACTACAGGCAAAAATAAGGACAAAAATAATGCCAAAGGAATGGGTTAAAAACTGCCTGAGTATTACAGCAGCTGAAGCAATTGGAGGCTTTTCACTAGTGGCAGCTGCATTTTTTCAAAGAAGCATTTAGGACTCAGAAACTCATGTCCCAGCTGAAGTCAGAGTTGAAAAAGCTTCTTCAAGTTACACTGAGATTCCTCGTCTACCTGTGCAAACATTGTAATTTGTGTTTTGTGTTTAGATGAACCTCACCCCTCTGTTAATGACTTAAACCATTCGATTTAGCAGCACCTTCGCTCCAGTGATGTTCTGCATCCTCCAGTGCACATCCCAGAATTTACCCTGCAGTGCAAGAGCCTGGTATAAAGGCCAGGGAGGAAGAAGAAGAAGAAAAAAAAGGGAAATATTTCACACATGCCATTATAATTAAACAATGTTAAAGGACTCCTGTCTTCCCCCCACAGGGCAGCATGTGGAAGAAGGCCATATCCAGGTCTGGCTTTCCCCAGCACCCAAAACAGGGAGCTGACCTGCTGGGCTGCATGTTTTTTGAGTTGTGTTCCAAAAGCTTGCCTGGCAGGCTAAAGAAACACAATATATTATTCTTCCCCTCACAGATATGCTCGCTGTGCTATGAAATAGAATTTACAAGTCACCTGCACTGGAAAACCATGGGGAGGAGGAGAGGGATTTTGGTGCAGAGGAGACTGAGGGATTTAGAGCAATGCAGTCCTCAGAGCCTTGGGGCAGACGACGAGTATTGTAACCACAAACCACCCAGAGTGGGTTTAGTAACAAGGAATACAGCGAAGCCCAGGGAGATTTTCTTGGCCACCTCTCAAAGATTTAATCTGATATGAAGAGTGCTGTGCCAGCTCCTGCTGTCCTTACTCTGCTCTTGTCCCAAAAGTCAAACAGGACATTTCCAACTGCCTTAGTGGGTTAAGCCCAGCCTGTTCTGCCTCAGAAGAGGCTGAAAAGACTTGGGATGGAGAAGTTAGGAAAAGCTTTTTGGGGAAACCTAGCCAAAGCAATCCAGCCCATCTTCTGCAGAGACAAAATCATTCCTTATGTTGTTTTGAAAGGTATCTCCTCGGGGCTGCCCACTGCTCCCTCCCAGACACTGAACAGCAGATCTCACTGTCAGACTTAATCTTTGTTTTCCATTTCTTGGCGGGGGGTGGGGGGAAGGAATCTTCCTATCTCCCTGCCTAAGATGTTTTCCTCCCGCCTGTACTCATTTAGAGTCTGCCCTTTGCTGTTGTGCTCTTACTACCACCCACATTTCTTGTCTTCCCCATCTCTCTTAGCTGGGCACTGTTAACTAAGGGTGCAGCTTCATGTTATAGTTAGCCCACTTCACAGTGGTCTCCTCTCCCCTGAGACATGGCCAGGCATTTCCACCCCCTCCTTTGCAGCAGATCTGCCAATTAATGCAAGCACAGAGAGAGCTAGAGCTGATCTGATGGAAAACGACCCACTGAAAACAATAATTACTAGTTTTCCACTGGCTCAATGAGCAGAACAAATTCAGGCTGCTGTGGCAGCAGTGCCAGATCTGATGCAAAGGAAAGGGCAAGAATAAAAGAGCCAGGGGTGGGATGGGGACAGCTATCAGTTTAACTGTAACATAAAACCACACTTGGGAACAGTAGTGGCATTGTGTTTGGACACCCCCTCCATCCCTACACCAGAACCTCTCTTTGCCCCAGGGAGACTCCCACCAATTGCATCCTTTCTTCACCACCTTTCAGACAGCTTTTAATCCACCTGCCAGCATAATTTAGAGAGCTATGTCTCACAGCTCCAGGTCAAGGGTTTTAATGAAAGCCAAATGCATTACAGCACACTCACTCCTTGCAAGCAGAGCTTGGGACACAACCCAGTCTTTCTGTTACTTGTGCCACTCTTGTTCACGCAGAAAGGGGAGCAGTGGGGGGAAATGAGAAATCAGGCAGTAGCTCTTGCCATGTTGAGCTTAAATTTCAGTGGCAAAGCATCTGTGGGGGTTGTCAGGGAAATCAGCTGAGATGGTGGGTTACGTGGTAGGAGACATGTCCAAAGCAGGCAGGTAGATCTGTGAGTCATCATCCTGGAGACGGTAATTTAAGTGTCTTGTGGTTTCAAATATCAAGATGCGGTCCAAGAATTTGTTACTCTTGCCTTCCTCCATTTGTGACAGTCTACAGCAGATGTACCCTCCAATTCTGCCTTTATTTTCCAGCCTGAATCTCTCTGCATGTGTAGCATGGTCTCCATCCCCACATCGTACCTCCCTGATACTGCCTATACCTCTGCTGTGATCCTCTCTCCTCTGCCACCTTCCAAGCAGGTGAGACCTCACCTCTCCCACTTTCTATGTCAGACAAGTCTCTCCAGGAATTCATGGTTGCAAGGCTCCAAGAAAAAATTTCAGTGCATGGGCCTGCTTCTCTGGCTACTAATGTGCATCCTTTTGTCAATCTTAATGAGCTCCACCTTCCACAGCCATAGGACCACATACCAGGCAAACCTTAACACCTATCTTCCATGGGTTTCTGTGACTATGACTGCAGCCCAGAAAGGACTGCCAGACAATAAAACATTAAAGCAGTCTTCTTCATTACAGGAATTTTTGTCAACTGCTCTCATTAAGAAAATGCAGAGTGATTTGTTTTCCGAGTGGGGCAGTGCACCCTAACTTCATTATCACTTCTTTTGATCTGCAACAGGAGCCTTGAGACAGGCAGTACGGCCTGCCTGGCTCTGCTTACAGCTCGCTGCCAAGCTTCAGCAACAGTGCAGAGTCCCTGCAAGAGGGGATAGATTCCACCCCAAAGCAAGTGTTCAAGCAGTAAATGAGATTAATGCTACGTTATTTGATGAAGAAATGAAACAAGAGTGGGTATTTTCTCCATGGCCTAAAAGAACAGTAGTCTAAGCCACCTCATCTTCTTTCTTTTTTTTTTCTTTACTTCTTTCTTTTTGAAATAATATAAGGTATGTCTCAGCATGAAGGACATGGCTGCCTGTAGAGAGATTTTGACAACTCCCCTCTGAGTGCTAAAATGCTGTCAGCCGAAAAACTGAGCTGTTTGGGCAAATTGATCCAACTCTGACAGACTTCCTCTCTGTTTTCACGTTTTTCTCTCTCAGTCAAAAGCCTCCTAAAAAATCCATGTTTTCAGTTCAATCTCAGAGAAGGAGACAAGAGGGGAGATCACCTACTTTCACTGCACTGTTCATCATTAACCTAGCTGGATGGAGAAACCTGTGAGAGGAGGAGGAAGGCCTCAAAAGTCTCTCGCATCACCCCACTGCACACAGATAAAGGATCTGAATACAGGTTTCCCTAACTCACATATAGCAACTGCATAGGGACTTTCTGACTGCTGGCAAGGGCCGAGTAATACATCTTCGGTGCAGACGGTAACAGCATAGGAAGCAGAGCTTTTAGGCCTCAGTTTATCTCCAGTGCCGGTAACAGGCAAGCTGCGGGATCAGCCATCCAAAGAAAGCCTCACTGGGATTTTTTTCAATAATCATTAGGAATCTTCTCACCCTTCCTCAGCCCAAAGAAAATGAAAGCTAAGCATTTTTAAACCTTGTCCCTAGCTGTGAATGTATCTGTAACCTTTCCACTTCAGTGATAATTTTGAATAAAATTTTTCATGGTCAAATCCTGGGAGCACCCTTACTGCTTTATAGCAAAGATTAAGCATGTTCCTGTCACAGTCAGTAAAAGAGCATCTCTTTCTAATGCCTCAACCAGGAACTCTAGAAATTCCCAGTCTTATAAGGTGAAGCAGTGCCAAGCAGCCCAAAAGTGCCTTTTAAAGACAGTCTGGGGCTGTGTTGCTTTTGCACTTTTTTCACCTTTGCATGTAACATAGCTTTACAACTCCACAACTGCAGTCCTGCTTATTAGGTCTTTCTCCACAGTTTTTCTAGCTAAGTGTCAAAACATGGTGATGTTTGTTTATTTTTTCTCTTTTTTAAAGACCCATGCAGCAGAATTCTGATTTATGGTTTCAAAGATATCTAAAGTCTGTAGCTTACTGATTTTAGTTTTGGTGAAGTCAACTACGGACTTTATAAACTTCATCATGTCCCTTTTCATTGCTTCATAAAGCCAGGAACGACACAGAAGGTTTCACCATCTGTTCCCTTCATGCTGCCGTCCTACACTTATTTCTTCCTACATGGCCAGGGACAGAGAAGTTTGCAATGGGTCAGAAACTGCACAAGCCCACTGACTCCAAAATAACTGTGTGCAGAACACAGGTCCATACATTGTTCTACAGACCAGATGTTTCATACAAGGTCAAATATGATACTTTAATACCAGATATTCTGTATTTGGAACCTAAAATCTTTAAGGCCCTTCAAGCGTGTCTCTGGATTATTCTTATCTTAGCTCCCACGATGTTACTGTAGGCCTTTGGATGACAGTTTTGATTATAAGTCTGCACACTGCCTAGAACAATAAGATCCTGATTGGTGCTTCTTGAATAATACATATTAATTCACACCCAAGCCTCCTTCGCACTGTATGAGTCATGCTGGATGTCTGTCCTCTGCAAGGGCAGCAGACAGGTCTGCAAGGGCACTGCTCTGTCTTGCCAGAGCTGGGGCAAGGGTCCCGAGGCACCATCAAATTTCCTGATCCTGTTGATCCAGCTGCATACATGCAGGGGGAAGAGGCATGTTACACCACATCATTTCTGATGTGTCTGTCTGACCCCAAAAAGGATTACAGGAGACATATGGCATGACTGAAGATGAGACCACAGGGTCTGAAAAGTACACCCAAATAGCGGTGTGTCTCAGCCCAGTTGCAAACTCTTTCTGCTCCTTCTGCCTCAGGCTCCTGCTTTTAGCAGTGAAATATGCTGCTATAAAATTAATAAACAGCTTTAGTTCCAAATATTTTGCTTTGCCACAGACAATATTCAAGTCGTCCTTAGTCACATATTCCACCACTTCTGAGACACAATCACCCAACACCTCAACACAAAAGAAATAATTTTTTTCCCTTTAGAGATAGAACCCCTTAGTTGCTTTGACGAATGTACAGATTTACATATTCATATATGCTAGCCCTGACCACCACCTCAAGCTAAGCTTCTAACAGACTAACCTGTAACCTTGCATTTAGGTTTCTTAAATGATCTTTTGATCAAAGAACTGACAAACTCAAGCGTCAATTCTCTGGCTAGCCTGGCCTCTGTCAGCGACATGAAGCTCTTTCTTCACCCTCTCATGACCCAGGCAAGGAACAAAAAATGCCAGTATTTCTGACTAGGTATCTGGACGACACGGGAGTCACAATTTTTAAAGAATTAGCTTCACACTGAGGAATAGTAATGACTATCTCATTGCCAAGGAGCCCAGGATGGATACATGCTTGTCTTCCCTGGATCAGGGAAAGTATAGAGCAGCTCTGTTTAATCCTTTTGTGTAGGGTTATATCTCATAGCATTTAGTGGCTTTGGTGCACTTAAAGGGAGGTATGATTTCTGGATTGGCTCCCTGGGACTGAATATCCAATCTCAATAATATCGGCCATTCAAGCTCTGAGTGACGTGATCGTTTCAATTGAAGTAACATCGGTTGAATGGCTCAGTGACCACTACAGCAATAGTGTATACACAAGAATCTGATAGAAGATAGTATTTCGCTTTCAGCAACCTGTATTACAGATGAGCCCACTTGCTGCAGAGATATTCTTGGAGCAGCACCATCTGCTTAAAGAAAATAAAAAAAAAGAGATTAAAAAAAAAATTCCAGTGTGGAAGTAGTTGTGATCCCCACCATGGCAGTGACACCTTCAGAGCAGCATAAACTCACCTTTCTAAACCCAGCCATCAGTCTTTCAGCAAACCAGCTGAACCCTGGGCAAGCCTCAGCCAAACATCCACCTCCTTTCTGCAGCCCCTGCAGATGGAGAGGAACACCACTGAGGAAGGTGGCTGCGCTACTCTCTGTGTCAGTCTACCACTTCAAAGTGAGTTTAAGCTTCTTTGCACAGGCGACTTCTTTGTGTTGGAGTTCAGGCTTTCATTGTCCTTCCCTCCAGAGACGACTTAATTAGAGATGGGGTTTCCTTCTCAAGTTACTGGACTTGAGGAATCATGCTGTTGGTATTTCCAGGCAAATCAAACAGAAGCAAAGAGGGATGGTAAATAGGGGGGGAAAAAGTCCCTAAAAAAAAGGAGATAAAGCCCGATACGAAAAGGACAAGACATGTCCACCTTCACAGCAGGTTGGAGACTCTGTCATCTGACCCTGTATTGCTATGTTCAGGGAGCAAGTCCTCTGAAAGCTCTTCCTTTGCAAGAAGCCAGCCAAAAATCTCCAGTTAGCTTCACACAGATGAGAGGCCAGATTGCAAGCTGCTTGTTACTTGACACAAAGGTGGCTTCCTGCTCAGGATAAGCAAAGGTTTAAAAACCACGAGAAGATTTTGTTAAGGGGTAAGACCAAAAGAAAGGAGTGATTGCAAGAAAAAGTGGAGGGCAACAAAATATCTGTGCTGTGGATTGAGGGTAGATACCTGCACTTTCTGCTTTACAAGCTGGATGAGCAGCAAAGCAGGTTTTCCCCAGGTACTTCAGTCAAGCTTTTTACAAAGGTTACAAATGACTGGAACAAGATTAGACCTCCCAGGACAACCAAAAAAAACCCAAAAACCAACCCAAAACAAAACAAAAAACCAAAGCAGCAACAACAAAAACACCCCACAAACAAAAACCACACACACAAAAACCACCTGTGAAAAAGCCTCAGTTTGTCAGGTGCTTGAAATGACATTGCTCAAAAGCTGGTGCTGGGAAGACATTTCACTGTCAACCTCAAGCATGTACATGAGAGACACCCCCAAATTCTGAGATTATATCCTAGGACTTTTAAGCCAAAAGCAAATAAAACCCGCAAGAAATAACAGATATTATAGATTTAGGCTTTTCCTCACTGTGCCTCAAAGTCTTCAGGAACTGTAGTTTAAAGCTTTCTTTCCTCTTAGAAATGCAAGAAGACTTTTGTACTTTTAAACAGAACTGAAAATCCTGACATCACAGAGGCTGGGGCTCTGAAAAAAAACATCACTGAGCTCAACAACACGGTCACCAGAGTTGACAGCCCTGAAGTTTAACTTCAGAGAGCAAAATGTAGAGCCTATCTTTGTGAAAATATGTATTTGGGGGGGGCATTTAGAAAATGAAGAAAGCAGAATATAGCGCCAGACACCCGCCCCCCCAGTGATCTGGTAACAAAGTCAGGCTGCTGGACTTTGCACTGGAGCAGATGAGCACTCGTGCTCTGTCCTGCCACCTCCGCTGGGGATAACCTCCTGGAAGGAGGTTAATGATAAGTTGGGAACGGGAACATTGTTCAACAGCCACAGCGCCTGGGCAGCTCAAGTCTGCTCAGATTCACAGCACAACGAATTAGAGCCATACATTTTAGCTATTCATGCCATACACCAGACACATGCACAGAAACGCTGTGACAGCTTGAGTTGTTCAGCAGGAGAAATCATATTTGAAACAGCACATCAGGTTTTGATTAAACTGGCAATTAAGCAAGCAAGGAGCAACATGCCCTGGGGTTGCAGAGATGATAAGCCAGTTTCAAAACAAATGGCCAGATCTTTAGGTGGTGCGAACAGATGCAACTTCACTGCCTTCAGCAGTGCTGCACCTTTCCATGTGTGCTGTGGTTCTGGCCCTCTCCAGCCTGGGACAGTACCAGCGATATAAATGGTAAAGAATCACATTCAGCTAGGAAGAAGCCGTTGTGCAGGGAGGCAAATTGACAATTTACAGTGATTTCTCATATAATACAGGGATTTGCAACACAGTGATGGGCCACCAGCAATAATCCTCATCCGTGTCAGCCTCCTCTCTCAGTTGTTGGTAGGCTTCTTTTCTAGGGGTAGCTGGGCAAAAAGGGAGAGATGGGAAGATGAGCAGATACCTGGCGTTATCCTCTGCCCACCAGAAGGTGGTAAGGGTCTTCAACTCTGTTGATAAAGTTTGGCCCATTCAGATGCTTTTCTGAACTAAAAGAATATGATTCAGTGCACTGATGCATCTTACATTTTCAATGGGCACAGAACAAAGGAGAACTTAGCAACCCCCAAGCTGATGACCGTCTACCAAAATTTCATTGATCTCATCTATAACAATCTCCTATTGAGTAGGAGGTCTTCAAGATGAAGAAATTACGGTCATTTTAGGTCAGCAGTTCCACTGCTCAAATTTTAGCTTAAGAAGGCTGTCACAGACAAATTAATGCACTGGAAAATTCAGAACTGATAATCATGTATAACCAAAGGATAGGTTACTGTCAGATAGTGATTGTGTGGACACACTATCAATACAGCACTAACATGGACAGAAAATAGCAGGCGATCAACTTACTGTGGGGTGCAATGAAATGAGAAAATATCACGACTGCCTGAGGATGCAAACTATGACTTAGCTAGAAAACAGTGAGTATCCAAGCATTTAGAAGACACTGTGGTTGGAGAAGGAGGGCCCCACGACATAAAGAGCTAAAACAAGCCTGTGCTCCTTGGGAAGCACAAAATTGAGAAAGAAATTTAGCTCGGCTCAGGAAGATGCAGGGCCTGGGTTCCTCCCTGCCTCTCACTCAGAGATATGCCCTGGAAAGGCACCAAGGCTAATTTTTAACCAAAGTCATCTGTGCTTAGCTCTGCAACAAATGATGGCCTCATACAAAAGGCCATATTCACAGTTGGCTCTGCTGGCCACCTCTCTGTCATGCCTCCACTCATGGCATTTGACATTTTCAACCACATCATGCACATCTCACCTCCTCTTGCTGGTTTGTCATTAGTGTGATGCACCCAACCATCACAAAATCTGGCACACGGTGCACCCCCTGCTAAATGCCAATCCCTCCATGCAAGCCTGAAGCTGAATCTCAGCCTTTGCATCTAGCAATACAGATGATATACACAGCTTCATCTTAGTATGTAATTAAACACTGGATAATCCTAGTTAACTTTGGATATCAAATGCAGCTAGGGTGAAACAAAGGTTTGCTCCCTGTGCACCGTTAAGACACTGATTTTTATATAGACAAATATATCACCACTGGGCATATATACAATACCTATCCTAGCGCGAGATTTATGAAGATAAAAGATTCCATCCCAGAACTGCAAATATATAAATCACCCAATAATTCCCTTGGTGCGCTTTCTCCTTTTCCCCCAAAGCAAAGTGCAAGATGGGTGATTGATCTTCCTACCCAGTGATCAGCAAACTTAAGACTCACCCTGGTCAGTTCAGCAAGGACTGATGAGATTTTCTAACATTTGCCACCTGCAGAGGAAAGTTATGAGCTACAGAAAAGGTCAGAGTATGAAACAGCAAAGAAATAGCTATAGGGCCAGCTAGAAAGGACAGGGAATATTCCTTGTTAGACCCCCTCTAGGTAGCTAAGCCACAGTTTCCTTGCTTGGCCTAAAAATGCAATGAGTCCAGGGTACAGGGCTCAGATCAATAAGAGCTTTACATTGCTCTGGTAGGACTGAAGGGCCATAAAGTGAGTCCAGACCAGCACTGGTCAGAAAAACCAGCACTCCAGATGAAATTGTGATGTGTGAGGATCTATTATTATTATGATCTTGAACAAAAAGCTGAAATTTCTAAAGGATTGTGACTTTCAAACAACGTTGACTCAAGGGTCACCAAGTCTTTCATTTCCATAGAACTACTTTTTCTTCCTTGGGTAATACTAAAATGTTTCATGTTAAATGTAACAATAAAAATATATAAAAACAATTTAACATTACTGGTGACAACAGCAGCACCCAAAAGGCTTGTTTTGATACTTTCCTGCCAAAAAAAGGATAAGTTCCCACAAAATATTTTGATCTTATATGAAAGGGACATTTAAAAACCTAAACAAAACCAAAAACATTCTTTTGGAAGTTGTTTGGTGTGCTGTGGTGTAAACATACAGTTTTCTACATCTAAGTCCCAGGGTGGTATGAAAACCCTTCAACTTTGGTAGAGCAGGAAGCTGAAAGCAGCCGTGTCCCAACTCTCCCCATTTGCCACCTGGATGACTCCTCTCTTGCCTGCAAAGATCTGCCTCTGAATTTCCATCAGACTGATGCTCTCTCCTCTTCAAAGCAGTTACTGTACTTGGGAACATCAGAGGTTGAAAACCACTGCCTAACAAATCAAGACAATCTAATGGTGTCAGAGTTAGGACTGAGTCTTTTCTTCATGGCAAACCATAGGAGAAGAGCCTAATTCAGGAAACCTGCTCATTCCCTCACAGTCTTGCTGCCCCACTTTGGTTTGGTTTAGACCTTTTTCCTTTCTCGTTAAGCTTAGTATTGGCAATCTGATGTTGTCCAACAGAGCCAAAGACCTTTGCTACTCTCCCAAAGCCCAACTAGTCTTGCCTAGAGGATCTTGTGGGAGGGAAAGTAGGCAAAGGGATAGAAATGTATCAGTTCCCTATATTATATTTGGAGTGATGTGTGGAAGCAAATTAATTAGGTCTGCATAACATCTGGATGTCTGAGTAGAGTCAGGGAAATCTACCAAATACCTGTATCTACCAGAACAGGCACATTGCTTGGAACACCTTCGTCCAAGGAAAAAAAAACCCTCCTCTGTCTGCAAAGCTACCGAGTACGTCCCTGTCTTCCATGACAATAAATGTATATTTAGTTAAATCACCTTGGCAACTGAGCCAGCTTGCAAATCCTACTTTTTCAAATATATCTAATCAGCGTGCAAATATCTATCTATCCACACGCGCATATACACATATATCTCTCTATCTAAAATGTGCATAACTTACTGTCAATAGTACTTCCTCTAGCAGTAACTTCAGATGACTCTATGCTTAGTGTTTGATTTCAGCTGGCAAAAGATGAAGTCTGAATACCAAACAGGTCTAAATAAACATCTCAGGGATGCAGGTATGGCTTTTACCCAGCCAGCAACCATCTCACGGGCCTCCAGATGCCTGGAGGCATGAGAACCTCCCTATAGAAGTAAGACAAGGCCTTTCTGGAGAAGAGTTGCTTCTCTGGGATGTGGCCACTGACTTCAGGGAGGGTTTTTATTTTGCTGAAATTCAGAAATAGGACTAACTTTGACTTGAAGCACTGCCCATGCAAAAAGCATCAGTGTTTTTCAATAGATAATGAAACCAGGTACATAAAACTCCAGATAGACAAGATGAATTTTTTCTTTAATGTTTTGAAATTGCCTGAAAGATTTTCTTTTCTAATAACTGGATCCAGTTTTCAGGCATTCAATACAACAATCTTTATGTTGTTAATAAACACATTTGTCTAATAAATATCTCTTGGTAATCTTGCATGTAATTCAGGAAACCCAAGTGCAGCTGAGATTAAAATATGCACATACTAAAAGCTCAAATTGAAGAAAAAAAATCAATTTAAAGTTAAATCAGCCATCTTAAATTTCAGTATAAAGGCTACTAGAAATACTGAGTTCTTGAACTTCAATTAATCTTTAGCTATTAAGCCAGAAGGGAAAGAGATTCTTCAGAGTATCAGATGGGAAGCTGAAAAGAGCTCAGATCAGCTTGCAGACGATGTCACTATTGCTTAAACTCCCACTCATGGCTCCGTTGGGCTGGTTAACTCATGCTTGTCTTAGACTCCTTTGGGTTTCTTTTTACCAGGCATCTGTGTGTGACTGCCTGCATGCGTGTGGCATACATTTTCCAGCTTCACTTCTCAGGGATTAATTGGCAGAAGTGCTTGTCATGGTTAAATAATTTTATTTAATTTGCACTGTGTGAAGATATTTGGGCAAAAGGAAAATAATTAAAATTTAATTACTTTTTTTCCCCTTTATAATGAGAAACAGTTGCATTCCTTGGAGACTCAGCTGGGAATAGAACATCACTCAGTTTTATTGTTAAATATGCAATAATAAGAAAAATAAAAATCAATGATTGATCTCTTGTAGTAGAAGAGTGACAAGCCCAGGACTGGTAAAACAGATCTCTAGAATCAATGACAACTGAAGTTTATAAAGATACTGAGGGGACAAGATAACATCAACATCCTGTACAGAAACGTCCAAAGGACTTTCTTACAGGTTTCTAAACAAATAAACAAACAAACAAATAAATACTTTTACTAAAAGGTGCTAAGATGTCTTTTCAATGAATCGTGCCAGCTATGGGAAGTGCCACCTTTAGTGATAGGCCAGAATCTCTGCCATGCAAGTTAAGGGATCTCATAAAACTTGACCACCTCTTGTTTTTTCTAATTTCAGTCAAAAGTTTGTTTTATGTGGTTTCCAAGTGGAAAGAAAGGCTTCCTAAGTCCTTCTCTCTCCTTGATGTCATCTCTCCTTACACATGGCCATCAGAAAAGGGTCTGGCTTCATAAAAAAAAATACTTGGAAAGCAGCAGAGGGGATGAAACAAGGACCTACTGGAGATATATTTTTACTATTATTGGTAGCTCCATGACACACAAAGCCTCTTCTCCTGGAGTCCCTGGCCCTTTGCTTAGGTCCATCTTCAAACTACTACTGTTTAAGACCTCACCTGCAACCAGCCACAAGCCTCATATTTTCCTGGGCTCCCTGTCTGGTATCAACAGCCTCAGACATTTTTTGACGCAACTAACAAGGGCTAACAGGCAACCTCTGTGGCCAGATGCACCCACAGAGGTGTGTGGGCATTCTTGGCCAGCCCTGGGCTACCTCCCAAAACACCACTGCCTCTGCTCCCTCAAAAGGTCCTCATATCCATGATAAAGAAGTTGCAACAGGCTCCTCTAAGCTTCTCCAGCAAGGAAACAGGTCACATCGCAAAGCGACTTTGGAGGAATCAGGTTAGCACCATGATGCTAAACAGGTCTCTACACTCCATGCTCAGAATCGAGAATCATGTTTAAACACACTTGTCAGTAAGTTGTGGATCAATCTCAGGTACACACAAGCCCATGTTTGCTGCTTCTGTATCCACAAGGCTTCCAGGGAAGATGAATTAAAGAAATGAACCGATGCATGCTATATTTTTAAGGATTATTTTGCAGATTAAAATCAGCTTTCAAATCAGAGTAGGAAGGGGACAGTAAGGTCACTGTAACAAAACCTTTAACTGGAGAGGACCAGTTTTTACAGCTATGGATCTACTCACTAGAGCAAAGACATTTGTCACTGAATAATGTCAACTGACTATAGAAGGAAACTCTTCACATCATTTTGCCCCAACCTAGAAGTCATCATAAGGGGGAAATTAAATCAAACACATGAAGGCTCAGCAAGGTGATGCCTGCTACCTTCTGTGTGCAAGTCAGTTTGCATGGAAACCAGCAGTGCAAAACTCCCATTCGCGCTACCCTACACCAGCTAGCCCCAAAGACATTTCAGAGTCATTTTGGCTAACCTGAACCTTTTTTCTTTGGTCACAGCTGTTATGTACACTATCAACTACGTTGGGGTGATGGCTCCCAGACATGCATAAGATCATTGTGGTCACTGATTACAATGTAAAAGGAAGAGAAGACTTCCCTAGTCTTTCTTGATGCATGCTCATTTTAAGGTTTCTTCTCTCCAATGAAAAAGTGAGAAAGAGCAGGTAACATGTCTACTCTCACAGTACTTAATCTAATGAGCCACAGCCTTGATAAAGCCTCTCTCAGGTTGTCAGTAACCATAAAGAAATGCCTGAAGGTGAAGTTTTCCCCAAATACCACAAAACATGGTGTTAGAAGGAAAAATACATTCTGACAGCACAGTATTTCAATTTGAATTAAGACATTTTTAGTGCAGCCAATTTACATTTGCATATTAAGAAAATGACAGCCTCTTCCCATCAGAATTTGCCAGTATGTTTTGACAAGAGAAACACGGTATAACAACACTCTTAATACAGTTAATGGTTATTTACCAAAGTGCTTCTTGTATCCTCTACAGTTCATTTCCTTGCATCATAAAAACCAAACCGACAATCAAAAAACCCATTTGGAATGAAATCTTCTGACACCTTATGGAAAAACTGCTGGAATGAGTTTTTGCCCTTTCCAATGGACAGATGTTCTCATCAATGAGAAAATTAGAACTTGATGACAAACTCCGAGGTTTAAATGTCACTCCCTACCACTCTGGTTCAAATAAAAATGGAAGTGGCATTAAGAGAGCAGTATGCGAGCTCTGCAGACTGGTAATTTCTTCTAATTAAAAAGCAGAGTTTACAGACACATTTAGTGACACTCATCATAAAGTACACATCTGAAAGCAGAAGGCTGCCTTGATTTTAGTGCCCAGAAAGCTATTTTCTCATTGCTAGTGAATTATTTGCTTTCTCAGACTACTCAGGAATTTCTCACTCCATATAACAAAAATTCTAACATCTTTAAAGCTAAAAAAAATCTCAGACCTACCAGTAACTCCCACAGAAGGCAACCTCCCGAGACCGATGCAGAGAGTGCAATTCAAGAAGCACATTTTTGACTTCTTGTTACGTATGATGCAAAAAGGCACAAAAAAGGCTTGCTGCCCAGGCAGTACAACCAAAACATTTATAATGCGAATATTATTTTACCTCTTTAACATTGGGAGAGAATATCCACCCAAGAAAAGCACTCTGTGAAGTGACACACTGATTGTCTGGGTGCCTTTCTGGAAGGTACACTTTAGTTAAAGTCAAGTCATTAGGCTCAGTACAAGAGGAAGCTGATGAAATCCAATTGAATGCATTACAGAGGTCAGACTAAATGAGCTAATGGTCCCTTCTGGTCTTAAAAAATCTATTAATCTAATTTAATTCTCGTTCTACTCTTTATACCAGAGTCAATTTAAACTCATTTATATGAAGAGAACACAGTACAGCAGCCTTGCACAACACACCATGCTCCGACTATGCAGTTTTAGGCTACCCAAAAGCTTAATTTACTTCCCATCGAGCTCAGGAGGAGGCTTTTTTTATCCATAAGAGAGCTTATATTTACAAGCAAGGCACCAGGCAGAGGCACCTCTCCCAACAAAACGTTGGGTAAATCTGCAGCTTAAACTATATGAATCGACCAGAAACTTTCCAGAGCACTTTCCACCTTGGCTTAGTAATTGGGTGCTGGCATTCCTCACTCATCCTGATACTTGCTGTGGTGAAGAGTGCAACACTTTTATCAATAAAATCTGTTCTAGTCACTCCAAGGATATTTCTTGTGAATAACTTGTAACACACTCAATATTGCACCAAGAAAATACTTGGCAGTCACTGTCCAGTGAGAAAAGCAAGCACTTACATGGAGAAGGCCAAAAATATTAATTGCTGTTAGTCCCTCTGGTGTATACATATGCTCCTGTCAAGTAAATATATTTTGTTACCTCTACCTCAAAAAAAAACCCCAACCAATCAACCAAAAAACCCCACTTTTTCTTCTCCATGCAGCTTTCCCTCAGTATTTCCCTCTTCCTGGAGCCTCATTGTTCACATTAACATTACCAGTCATTTGCTTAATTCAGCAGTATAAAAGCACAAAATATCACATGAATTCAGGCTGATTGACCTTAGCAAGCCACAGCATTCTTCATGCGTGCCTTGGATAGAGGGAATAATTTAACACAGAGGGGCAACTGAATTTGAGACCAGTACATGGGGCTCACAAAAGCTCTTCTTCACATGGTATGTTGGCAAGACCCTACGAATGGACTAAGGACTCCTTCTCTGCTAGCACATCTATACCTGATGCCGCCTTTACTTTTTCTCTCTGCCTGCAGCACACAGACAGCCCTTTCCCCGTCTCTGTTCTAAACATCGACAGATGAAAACAGAATTGCAGAGCTGCCTAATGCCTCATCTCCCCAGTGGCTGTGTTAATTTATTCCAGCTATTTGAGGGAAGCATGAATGGCACCCCAGTAAGCCAGCTCAGACTGATATAAAGGCAGCTGATTTTCCCGTCTTCTGTCATGGCCAGAGTATAACTTCTATAGTTTTCTGCTCTGATGTTTCTTTGCTTTTTTTCCCCCCCTCCCTTTTGAGTCTCAAGTAGCTGGTACTTTGTGAGAACACAGAACTGAGGAGCTATGTAACATGAAACACCCAGTTTGGTTATTCAGTGTCTGCCTTTTTAAACCGAATCCCATGTTTCAGTGAAATTTGCCTTAAGTCCTGTTTCCTCTCAGCACATTTTAATAAAGCAAAAATCCTATTTACAGTGAAGAAATCCTGTTACAATGAACAATTGCTACACTGTTTTAATGGACACATCTCTTTCACCTAAGCCTTCATCACCTGCTTTGCTCTCCAGTCATGAGCACACCCTTAGAAAAAAAGTCTTTTCATCATAAAAATGTAGGGCAGACATTGTGACTCAAATTCATATGGATATTCACTATTGGCTCCAGCTTACAATTTATATTTATACGTCCTCTTCAGATGCTTTATACACAAATCAGTATGTCAAAAGGCCTCTCACTGCGAAATGCAATTCCTTCCAGGGCAAACAGAAATACACTGCAGAGTCTCTCCTGAAGCCCCTAGTCCAAACTCCCACCAACTTCAGAGGATTTATCTGAATAATGGCTGAGCTGAAACTCTCCAGGAACTTTGGGATTTTGTCCCAGAAACTTTTTCATTATATTGACCTTTACTCATACACACCCGGCAAACTCACCCGAAAGAAACAGACACTGTTTTATTCTTGTTTTTATCACAACACAATTCTCTTGATTTCGCCAAGTTACTAATGCTAAAATGTACTTCAAGAAGGTGTGCTTCAAAGTGCCTATTATACCTTTTTTCTGGGATCTACCCATCTTCCCTGTCAGGTTGTTGACAGCATTGCCAGCTAGCCCTTCATGGCTGATCCCATTTCTTCCAGAATGTGGAAAACTTCAAACTAGATACCAAGATTCTTTTTGTACCTTTGACCTAAATTCCCTTCCTATAAGCAACCCATCAAATCCAACCCTACCATGCGAGTTCAGCTGGATTTCTGAGGATAAGGCTGACCTTACCATTCCTCATTTATATCTTGGGTACTTTTTATCATCACAGTTATACCGTAGGTGTCTGGAAATTTGACTTGCTGCCACATCTGAAGGATGGGGAGATGTTAAGGGCATTACCACAACTTCCTGAAGTCAAGGGAAAGCTCTGGAAAACCTCCCCATAAAAGTTCAGTAATTTTGTAGCTTACTCCTAAAGAGCTTTTTTTATTCCTCTTTAACCTGAGTATCAAGGCCAGCAGTACGAAGGGCATCCAATGCGTCCTCTGCTTGGTTTGACTCTAAAGCAGAATACGGCAGGGCATCCACATCTGCTTTCTTGGCTTTATTGTTTCAAAAAAAAGAAAAGCTGGCATGGCAGCACTGCAGAGTGCTGGCGGCATCGAAGAAGTTAATTAGCAACATCGAACTAGACTTCAGGAGACAAATCTTAATAAGTGCTGCTAAAAATATTACAGTAGTCATTTCCAGAACAAACACAATCAGTGGCAGATGAGCAAGAGAGCAATCCAGACCCACGAACTGCCAATGTTAGAGGTATTTTCAGTGGGGAGCAGGAATAAAGGCTGCTCATTTTAAAAACACAGTAGCAAAAACCCAAGCTGCCACATGAAGAAAGCATACAGGACCCCACGTCCCAAGCCAGGCTAGTGGCTATGCAGCCAGGCCAGAGCAGAGCTGCAGGGAGCGGAAGGTGTTTGCACCACATAGGGCCAGCCTTGAGGATAAATATAATCTAAGCTGAGAGGGAGGATAGTGTCTTGAGAAGAAGCCTGACAGGTTATAATCCTGTTTTGGGGTGGGAGGAGAGAAGCTGGCAGAGGCAACAGCTCAAAAGTGGAACATCCTGCAGTCTCTTGCTGGGCTAAACCCCCAACCCTGTGCAGACCCCCATCACTGCACACAAGCCAGCAAAATCTACTGTCCAAGGGATAAACAATGCATTTGTCACTAAAAACCATGTGTAAAAATCCAGTGCTCAAAAGCTGTCTCTTGTACATGATGCAGTCCCTTCCTCCTGCGAAAAGCGGTCTCAGACATTTGCTACGTGTCACCTCTCACTCCCTGCCTCTGGCAAACAGCTCAGACCCAAAGGGCTGGCACACGTAGCTGGGTTTGGTGCAAAGGATTTGCATCAGACTGATAAGCTGTGGTGGATGTCAGCATGACAACCCGGTGGTCTTGAACTTAATGAAACGACAATTAATTATAACTCCAGGCTGACTCCTCAAGTCGAAGAACCCGCTGCAGAAAAGGAAAAGCCGCCATCCTTCATACACAGTTAATGCTTTTTTCCCCCTATGCAATCACCCCACTATCTTCAGTAGTACATCCCATGCTTGCTGCCAGGAACAGCCGCCTCAGCTTTTCAGACATGTTCTTGGCAATGTGCTTTCCCCCTCGTGGCGTTTGACAGTATTATGAAGTGCCGAAGTCTCTGGCCTCCTTTTGTTTTGAAGCTTGAAAGTGAAGTTTAGCTTAATCATGTTGTCTCTCACTACCCTTCCCCTACTTCAACCATCCTGGGTGCCCATCAGCCCAGTCCCTAGCACTCCTGCTTGCGAGCCCGTGAGAACAGGACTCCAGCCCATGGATACCGGCTGTGACTTCATGGCATGCAGGTCTTACAGCACATTCCTGTTTGGTATGCAACGGTAGCATCCAGTCTCCAAAGAGAATATAGCAGTATCCCAGTTTAGCTCCTGGATGGGTTAGATCTGCTGGACCATTTTGTCAGGCAGGCTCACATAGGTGCCTCGTAGCAGGAGCAGTGACTTGAGGAAAAGGAGGGCTCCTCCACCTCCATTTGGTAAGGCTATCTCCTGTTCCACGGTCCTACTGAGAGAAGTACATTTTTATTTAGGAGGAGGGAGCAACCACATATTTATTCGTATTGGAGAGGCACTGAAGATACTCCCGCTGTGCTAACCAAACAGTATTAATATTTATGAAATGCTCCACAAAGGGAGCATTTTGAAGCTGAGAAATCTCACACTTTTTAAGGATTTTTTGTGAGAAGGTAGAGGAAAGAGCTCCAACTCTAGCTTTCCTGACAGAGAGCAGAAATTCCTACTTTCAGAAAAGTGTCCAGTGGTGTGATACTTTTTTATCATTTTTAAATCAAAGACTGCTTTACAAAGAGGGAAAATTTAAAACAGGATAAAAATGAAGTGACAGATCAGGCCTCAAAATGGGGAACAAATGCAAGTCTGGATCCCAGCATACCCCAGGTAGGTGAAATACCCTCCTGTCCTTCTGACCTTAAGGTACTGGTTGTCCAGCAAATGCAGGTTGAGATGCCAGCTTTGTTACAAAAGATGAAGAGTTTCTGTGCTGCTCTCTTCACCTCCAAACTCAGACATGTCTTTCTATCTTAAATAGCAAAAAGAGACCGAAATGTTTATAGAATAAATGAGACACGCATATATGGGCCAATATTAGAGGATAAAAGCCAGGGCTCCAGTCACGATAAATGTTTAGCAGAGGCTGCTGAAAGCAAGCGCTGATCTCTTTGAAAACCTCCCGCAACACTGTGCAACCAGCAGCTGTCACTGTAAGCAATGAAGAGGAACGGGAGCGAGAGAGCTAGGGATGCTCCTAGATGGGAGGAAAGCAACTGGAAAATAAAAACACAGGAGAAGCCGCAATTAAACACTCAGCAGAGCCCTAAAAATGGCCCTTGTCCGCCAGGAGAAGCTGCTAATCAAAAAGGCTCAGCTGGCCTTTTAAAATGCAGCCTGAATTCGACTTCAGAGATACTAAGCATGGCTTATCGCAATGGGATCTCAAAGCGATGGCAATTCATATCCTGTGCACAAGTAGGATTTAAGATTCGGCAGCCCTTTTGATGCGTTTCCCAGGCAAGGTTGTAGGGCGTTAAAGGCGAGCTGTGCAGGAAGCCACTTTCAGCTACCTATTAGCACGTGACAGCTTTGAAACGTTCAAGATCCTCTGCCCACTATCGACATTACTCAGCTGTCAAAGGAAAGGCCTCAGATTTATGATGTGAAAATTACATTTTAACGAGGTGTCATATGTGTTTAAAGTTCTTATTCATCACCATACTGCCACATCTTTTACCCAAGACACAAATGCACTTAATTAGCATATTATAAGGACAGAGGGTTCACCTTATCTGCATTGTAAAACTGCTTTAGGAAAAAAAAAAAAGATAAAAAAAAAACCCCACCCACCCTTACTGAATAAAATGGTTGTAATCACATGTCAAGAGAGCATCTCACAATATTTAACGAAATGTGGAGGACAAAAGTTTGAGATGCACCCTCTGAGGTTTTTAAAATATCACAGATACGAAGGGAAGCATCATATCACATCTGATTACCAGACTGGCAGTCCACAGCATTAATATGCAATCTGTGAAAGCCAGTTAGGCACAATAAGGCTGTATTAGAAGTCCTGTATCATATAATTGTCTTCCTTATGTATTGGACATTTTCCTAACTTCGTGCAATTTACTAATTTCATGCATCTATTCAAAAAAACATATTGTAATGCCTGGGTCTCCTGGACATAATTTAAAAGGGAAGAACAAAACATCTCCTCGAAAGTAGGAGGTCTGTATTTCCCATGTCACTGGGAATGGCTGCCAGGACATCCAAGTCCCAAACATGCATGGAGGGATCCTGAAACTGGTTCAAGTCCTTACTGGACTTTACCGCCAAGCTGTGGAATAGGCTCTGGTCCCTGCTCCTGGTCTAAACGCTCAGCCAGCATATCCCAAACTCCTGTGTGAAAGCTGCTGGCACTGACATGGGGCACTTCAGGCATTTAAAACACAAAATTTTCTTCTTCTGGTCTCTCTGCTGCCCAGGAACCCCTACCTGGTGCCAGGACAGGAGCCATGACCACCTGGCGAGGTGCAGAGATGCACAGCCAGGAGACATGTGTTTGTATGTAGCTCAGTGCCAGGAAGCGGGATGGGAGCACTTCACCTTTCTGGAGAGGAGGATTTGTTGATATTTTCTTGAATTTGTTTACACAGACTGTATCACAAGTGGGTGATGATTAAAACAGGTAACTCTGGTGAATATTAAGACTGATTAGGTTGCGGAAAATTTTTCATTCTGTTGATACGGCTTTTCGTTTCCCTCTCTGCACATGGCTAGCAGGGCATGTAAAAAAGACAACAACCTGAACATTTTTCTGGGTTCAACTTCTTGAAGAAGGTGATGAAAACACTGCTTAGAGTTGCAGAGCTATTCTCATTATCACTTCGAATTAGCAAACTCAAAAGCGGCTACACAGAAATAACCCAAAAGCTCAGGAGCATTTATGGAAAACCATCCTCCAAAAAACTCAATTAAAGGCCAAACAGCTCAAAGAAAACATGCTTCAAAGGCTTTTGGTATCTTCAAGTTCACTTCTTGAAGGTAGACGTTAATGACAGGTTTCCTGGGTTTGCAGGCACTGAGGAGTATTTGCTTTCAAAACTGCTTTTGGGATAACTGAAAACAACCCTAGACGAAAGGGAAAAAAAAAAAAAGGGGGGACAAATACTTAAAATGCAGCTTTTCCCACTTCTGAGAAAAATGAATGATTGGTTTTAATTCAGTTAAGAGCCCTGAACTGCTGTGAGATCAGCTGAACCCAGCTTTGTGCCTCACTTCAGAATATTTTGCCTTCCCTGGTACCTTCAGCTGCTACAGAAGCTGAGCACAGAAACCCCTGGTTTTGACACTCATTGACTCTGAGGAGTAAAAGCCCATTTTTTGAAACAGTGGATGAAAGAAGCCATGTGATAGTGAAGATCTCAAGTATGTACCAAACCTACATGCACAAACAGAGCCTTAATTAAAACTCACGGAAAACGTTTCATCACCGTGAAGAGCGAGAGGATGTGATGCCTGCCTTTCCTACAAGCTAAGCAACACCTGCTTCCTCCCATTTTCCCTGGATGGATTGGGAAAAGACTGAAAATGTTTGATTCTAAACAAACTGGAGCCCCCAGCACCTGTTTTTTTGTTTTAGATATCCTTGAAATGTATGATAACAGCGATTTCAAATATGCTTCTGGCTATTTAGGTAGCTAAATATATCACTTTTCTTGTTACGATCAATTTTTGGTTTTAAGAGCTCTTCTCCTAAAACTTCACCCTTAATTGTTTTTTAACAACCAATTTGTTCAACCCATCAATTTTACAATCTTTCTTTTATTTTCTAATTAAGCAGATATTGTTTACATATTTTGCTACTCAAACTGCAACCCTATGGAGAATGGCTGCATTGTACGTTGCCTTGCTCTAAATGGGTTATTTTGGAAGAGAAGAGGGGAAACACATATCCAAAACCCACTCTGTGAAAAAATAAATAACTTACTAAGTAAAAATATCTTGGGTCTTCACTGCTTTCCTAGTGCTGCATCAGCTCCTGTTCTGCTCTTTGGTGGAGGAGCTGGGTTTAAGCCAGCCATATATTTAGCATTACACACAAAGCAATGCAGCATGAAATTTGGTGCTAACCAGAAAATGTGTTGCAGTGAACTTGGAAGAGAGAAAGTCATGCAGACCTGGTCTCCTGGCTCCTCTCTGCAAAAAAGCCTGGTGTCAAGCAAGTGTTTGTTCACCTATTCAGCTCAAAATCAATGCTTCTGTTTGACTGACTCGTAAAATAATGTTCCCACTAATCAGGCTGTGCAGGCAATGGAGCAGTAAACTCCCTCTGCAAAGGTATTTTTCCTTACTTTTAAATGCCTTGGCCCGTTCGAGCTGTCTCATTGAGAATTTCATTTGATGTCAGAGCAATCCTCTTAAAAGTCCTCTAAACCCATAAAATAGTGAGGTAATGGGAACCTTACGCATTTCTGCCAAAAGGAAATCCCAGCAATTTTCAGAGAAGAGAAACGCATGTAAAATTGAGCTTTGTGCCCACATTACAAAGCCATCAAAAACTGCACGAAAGGAACGTCAGAGAAGGCTCACCAGACTCCCTGACAGCAGCTTAACCCTCTCGTGTCCACCACCCAAAGCCAAAAACTGCTTCAGCTTTCCATCTGAGGCACTGGGGGATTTTAAATTCTCATCCAAACATGAATGAAACTAAAGGGGTTTCAGACCAGAGTGGCACAAGGACTAATCAAATCCTTGCACATTAGAGACTTTCAGCACTCTGCAAGGCTTTCACCTGCTCTCCCATCTCACCAGCTTAGACTGGGAAAAAGGAAAGAATCATTTCCTTTTTAAGAGGAAAGTATAAAACCTATGGTTTTCACTGATTATGGCTCTTTTTTTATTAAAGATGCTATTACTGACAACGGTCACCGCAAGAAAAAGTGGCAGCAGAGAGCCTGCTCTAATACCTAGAAATAATTCGCTGAAAAGGAGAGAAACTCTGTGAAATAGAGGGATGCAATTGATTTTCACTCCTCAGGGATAACTGATAGCTCACAAATTGCTCTGCTTCACTCCACCACTCCGAAAATACGTGCTCATCATTAAGTTGGAAGAATGAGAAGTATTACTTCATTTTTTGTTCATCTGAGATCTTGCCGAGGTCAACATAATTGAAAACGTCCCTGCTTCTCTCTTAACAGTCACTCAGTTTTTTTCATCTGCTTCTTCAAGATTTCCTTCTCCTCTTCCTTACATTTTCGTATAAAAATGAGAAATTCACTGCCATTTTACTACTTTTATTCCAACCCTCCCCAGATTTTCATATCGACACTTTCTTTCAGCATCTCTTGATCCATTTCTTATATGGATACAGGCTGCACACAGGAAAAGAAAAAGAAAAGCTCAGCAACAGAAACCTCTTGACTTCTCTTTCTCAATCTGAAGACCTGAATCCACTCATCCATTCTGAGTTTATTATTAACAAAAAAGAATGTTTTGGGAATAGCCGTGTTAGGAATCAAATAGTTTATGGTCCAAATTATAACAATTCTGCTTTTCCTCTTACTGTTTCAGCCTTTCTGAAGTACACAGTCGACCAAGAAACTACCTGATAACTATGACTACATCGTGTACAGCAGTAACCATTTGAACATGACTGAGCAAATGGTTTTTTGGGAATTCTTGCATTGTCATATGAGTTTGACCACAAGCTAAGTAATGTTACTAATAAAGTAGCGACTGTGAACATAATACTTGCAAAATAATGAAGAAGTTGGTAAAGTTAAAAGAATATAACCCAATTAAGTAATTACCAGCATAATTTCTAATAGGAAAAAAGGTGGGAAAGCTGGGAATCCTCTGGGGGCCATATACTGCACTCTTAGCAAAAGTACAGTAAATCACAGTAAATCATTAAATGCTTTTAAAAAAAAAAGAGCACCATTAAAGAAAAGACGCCAACAGTTTGGATCATTTTTGTTGTTGATTCCCCTCCTGACTCTAGACACACACCTGTGGGTGCATGCTCACGTATGTAACTAGCGGCAGCTTTCCTAAACAGCCCAAACTCCCCCAGCTTAACGGAATGAAGTAATTTAAGCCGGTTGGCAGTTTCCCCCTGGCAGTTTGCAGCGACAGCATCTTTCACTCTCTGTTTTGACAAAATTTCTGCAGAAAGGAAGATGATCTGATGTTTGTAGGATAATTCAATTAAGGAGGAAAGAGCGCTATCCCTGTGATGCAAACAAGAGCGTGGACATTTGGAGACTGTTTCAGGTTAGTTACAGATAGCACACACCTTTCCCCATTTATTTTCATACTAAGATTGAAAAAATATTCTGCACATATTAATGTCTGAATATTTGTCACAGGTCTTGTGGTGGAGGTTAATTTACAGAAACAGAGGCAGATCAATTAGACAGGAGTGCACTTCACTCATTTTACCCCCTATTTGCCAGAAAAAATAGAAAGCCCAGTTCAGATTTTGGCTCAGTATTAAAACTCTTACCTGCTCTGCTGTCCAGTGGGCCAAAATCCAGGGAATATTTCACGACGTGATAGTTGTTCCATACATAAAGGAGGTTGTCCCGGGGATTATAATCCACAGCAGCAATGTACTGGTAGGAGTTTGGAAAGGGCACATCCACCATGCTATCCTTGCTTTGGTCAGTATTATATATGTAGTCTATTTTATTCCCTGTGGCTTCATTGTCATCATCTTCATACACAGACTTCACCACATATAAAATCCCACAGATCATGAAGGCGTTAGAAGCTGACCTCTTGTCATAGGCAGTATCCCACGTCCCTTCAATCCTTAATGTGTAAGGGTTTAATTGGCTAATGACTATTTTGCCATTATTTTGTTCTGTTGCATAGATTACCCACAGCCCGTTCTCATCCACAGCCAGGTCTATATCAGACTTACCTCCCCAGCGGTAGGGAGAGGTGTCATGGTAATTTGCGTTAGCTATGATAGCCTCCCCGCTTTTTATCCTTGTCCGCAAGTCAAACTTGACTATGTTCCTGGTTCGTTCCTTGTTGAAGAACAAAGCCCCGTCGTACACCACGAACCCCGTGCCATCTACCCGGTGTGGGAGTTTGTAGGTTGTGGTTGGCCTCCCAGCAATGAAGTCATCCTTGGAGGAGTACTCCGTCAGTGTGTCCGTCCGATATGGCGTCCAGGGCATGTAGTAGATCTTGTCAGACGCCTGCAGAGGGTCTTTGCACCAGGCACCAGACTGGTGGTCAGATTCAAATAAGTGTTCACTCTGGTATACTCCTTTCAGCAGTCCGGGGCAAAGAAAAACTGTCAGAGGGGAAAAGAATTTAAAACAAAAGAACAAAGTTAATGACAGTCTGGGGGTGGTTGGCCCAAGCATCTCAATATCTTCTAGTTCTGGAACAGAGGATACTCGAGATCAGAGGAAACCCAATAGCAATGCCCTGTGGCTGGAGACTAGCCTTCCTGCTGGCCTTGTCTCTAGAAAAAGATTTGCTCCACCAAACTGATTTTTTTCCCTGCTTTTTCTATCAACTGTGGCTCATTTTCTTAATTGTTTCCAAATATATTTTTGCAGGTGTACTTACTGGGACCACGTGTCTTTGTAAACTCTGAAATGAATATGTGCCCCCAAAAGATTTCTGCGTTTGTATTTTCTGATTATATTCTGCAGTGAATCTGTACCTATTAGGTGAAGGGTTAAACTCCCAGGGAACTGATCCACGTGTTTATTTAAACAGCCCACAGAAAGGTAGCCTAGAAATGGAAATAAGAGAAAGAAATTCCCATCCTTACAGCCCAAGCAACATTTTGTATTTAAAGGGTACCAATAGCAAAGCAGAAGCGAATCCCTTAGCAGCTTAGAATAGCATTTAAAGCAAAGGGAGTGGGGGGAGGGGGAACACCCGTCTACAGATCTCTAGTATAACTAGAAATGAGGCTTTCAAAGCTGCTAGAGGACACATGAAACATGCAGTCCACACAATTAAAAACGAATGACGTATGGATGCTGAAAGGAAAAGACAAGGAAGGAAGGAAGAAAGGAAAGAAGGAAGGAAAAGAGTAAAGTTCATTGGAGAGGAACCCAAGGTCTAGATTTTAATCAGTTAAAAAATGTCCTGTTAAATATAGTAGTAATTCAAACTTAAAAACATGTACCTTCTATTGTTACATGAGAGGAGCACAGAGGAGCAGTTTGACTAACCGGGGTGCTTTGCTGCTCAGACTTCAGTGGGGCTGAGAGGGGCCAGGGCATGCCCAGCGCCCCGGAGGAGGCTCGGCCAGTGCCTGGCCACCCTTGGCATCACAGGAATGCCAATGCCAAGAGGCTGGCCGGCTGTACAGGGAGACAAAAGGAGGGATGTTCCGGAGCAAAACCGGCTCGCTTGGCCCTCGTCATCCCTGGTAGCACCCTCCTGACCTGGAGGTGCTGCACACGCTTCAAGCGGGAGAACATTTGTTCCTTATTTATAATGCTGATCTCCATGGGCACAAGGAGTACAATAACCATGACGATGGGATGGGCAGCAGGGAGGTGCGAAGAAGTATCCCACCACACGCTTCTGGTAACGCGGGGCTGGCAGATGGGATCCCACGCTTGCTCTCCCTGCTTAGAGGGTAACCAATTATTTTCAGAAATGCAGAAATTGGTAATGTCCTCTGGAGAGCGAGACAGGAGGAAAATCAGATTTAGTAATTGGTGTAAAAGTATATTGCTCTATTGGAGTCTAAGTAGCCACCCAGAGCTGCTGATAAAGGGGTGCCATTTCCAAGAGGCTTTTATGGCATAACTAGATATACTTATGCACATACGTATATATGCACACTTTCCAAATTCTTTGGGGCAGGAGAAGAATGAGTTATCTAAACCTTTGAATAGAAATTTAATGAAAATAGTGGTACTAGCAAAAAAATTTCAGCAAAAATTAGTTATCTGGTGAAGTTGAGCAGCAGAGGTACTAAATAAACTTTAACAAAAAAGTAGTGAGAATTAATGACAAAGTATTTCAACTAAAACGTTAAACTGTTAAATAACTTAGCCTATACATAAGTAATATATATATATATATAATTTGAAAGGTATTTAATTACCTTTTTGTTCCACTTCTATTGTAGAGAGAGAGGTAAAGAGAGAAAGGAGAAAAGAGAATAGATTAATGGTACTGTATTGGCCAGGTACTTTTCTTTACCTCTTTCATATGAAAAGGAAGCTTCATTATTTTACTTTAGTATGTGAACATTTTTTATATATATACCTCTATAAAGCCTTTCCCCTGGTATACACTGGATAATATGCAAAGGTGAACAAAATACAGATAAATGTTAACTTTACAAAAATCTTTAAGAAGAAAAAAAAACCCCGAATACTTGTGACATACCAAGCCCCCTGAACTATTCGAGGTATCTCAGCAGGAGCAGCCTTGGACTAGTTTCACAGAGTAAAATGAAATACCCATACACTGAAATATGACTGACACAGATTTATGTCTAGAATAAAAACTCCAGGGAGAAACTTTATAGAATATACATCTTCATATATTTCACCAAAATCCTGTAAAACAGAGATCCCTACTTTAAGCAGGAGAATATTGCCTTATGACACGAACAAAGAACTTAGCAGAGTCAAATGAAGCACATTGGTGGATGTTCAGAGTCCCTTCCTACATCCTGGAGAAACAAGCTTTAGTAGGACTTGTAAAAAAAAACATTTTAAATATTGTAATACTTATATGATTTATAAGATCCCAAAGATGTATAGTGTTCACGAGTTTAAAATATCTAAGCACTATTTAAAAAGCCCAACCCCAGAACTTGCTGGTTATTTTTATATGAATTATTCACCATGCATAATAATGCTGCTGAACAGACTGCATCCCTTTGGACAAAGCCCACTGCAGTCAGAATAAATAAATAAATGAAGTGCACTTATTAATTGCTAAACTCTCAGTACCAGTTTCTATAGCTAACAACCTCCTGCAAGAGGCCTTGGGGGCCCTCATCCGAAAGCCCCCTCCGGTTGTGGCACAGACCCCTTCTTCTTCCAGCATGGTGGGGCCCCAAACAGCTTCTGCACCCCCAGCCCTGGGGTTTGCTGGTTCTGCGGGGCCTCACCTCAAAGGTGTAGGAGAAGACAGACCCCATAAAATATCACTGAGAGAGAAGTGAGAACTTGCCAGCAAAACAGTATGGTTTTGACAGCTGAGAGATCTCTGTTCAGAAAAGCGAGAGAGGAATGCAAAGGTATGCACACGTGCTTTGTTTTTGCTTGCCCAGAGTTCACTCTGGCCCCTTCCAGACCGAGACACTTGCCAAATGACTGTCCTCCGGTGCTGGTACTGCAAACCCCTTTGCATTCAAAAGTCTCGTTCATTCAGATGGGAACCTGCGGGCTCAATGGAAGAACGATTTCAGGATAAGACTGCAAATGCATTGGCTAGACATGCGAATCTGCACTTTGCCGTGTGGGGAGGCATACATCCGGAGCCAAGTGCAGCTCCCAAAACGACTGTTTCCAAACTTAAAGAGCTTTTTTTACCTGGGCTTTGATTCAGGCTCCTTTCTACCTTATAACAGGTTAAGGTCAAAGGCAAATGTTTTCAGCATGTGGCTTTCAGGACTCTAGGGAGCAGAGATGATGCATTTCAGTGCAAGCACCTGGTTTTGCAAGGGAAAGAGCCAGCAAGATTAAAAGGCACCAGACCCAGCAACTGGAGAAACCCACACAGCAACTGCTTTCCCCATCCCAGGCTGTGGCTGGCCATAGTTAACTAAGATATTCAGAAAAACATTAAATGTCCCTGGCAAAAGCAAGAAAGCAACATGACAGATCACCAAATGTATGGCTTCATGCTTCTGGCTGATGGTGTACTGTACCTCTGGCAGCATAGAAGGTAGTAATTTACATTTCCAAATGAGCAAAAGCTTTTGTAATACACTTGAACAACAGCGTGATATTGTAAAGCAGAAAGAGAGAAACTTCTGTAGAAGATAATATATTTGCGACCAGCTGAACTGAGTGACCTGAGGCATTGATTACCCTTATTCTGAATAGCTCGTATGTGTTGTTAGTGGTCAGTGCCATATCCAGCTCTCTTATAATTCCAGACATGGTACATGTTTTGGTGACCTCCTGCATGGAGCTTTGTGTCGTATGTATCCCAAACTCATATTTTCTTCCTGCTGATTTAAGACTTAATGCTTTTGAATTTCAATAATTACCCAGCTTATATTGGGACATCATATCATTCAAACAGGTTGCATGGGAAGCTTGGAGGATTCAGCTTATTAAGAAATATTAAAAGGAAGGTTCAATTAGGGTCTGATTATCCCTTCAATTATGCAGCATATTAACTCAAAACTGTCTTCATAAAGTACTAGAAGAATTTTAAAAATTTTGCCCAGTTACAGACAAATTTACTGGCAATGCCTGTGCCAGTCCACAGGATTTAAATACTGCTTATAGCACAGGAGGCACCTTACCTTTCTGCAAGGGTCTACAGAAAAAGCACGCATACACAGTTATTTCTCTTGCAGTGAGATCTTCCACTCCTGCTATTGCTGCATTGGAGCAGAACAAGGGTATTTCACCTCAATTTCCTATGCCGGTTGCAGGCTAGTGACGTTGGCTTCAACAGTGCCAGAGTCCTGAAGGAAATCAAGAACCGCTTCCCAGGTCTGAGCGGAGTTACAAACAAGGCTTTCCACGTACCCTGATTTTCTTCAGTTTCTTCGGACAGAAATAAAACTGAGGACTGTGTGCAATCATCGGCCACTACAGCCTGCCCCTGCTGTGCCTGGAGCTGAGCGAATAGGCAGATTGCTGCCACCCATTCAGAGAAATCACACAAACAAATTAATTAAATGCTCTTAGTACTGCTGGGTTCAGGCTCTGAAAATACACTCTTAATTTCTGGCACAATTAACACTTGAACAACATTAACTGCTCATTTTCTTACCACCATGTTGAGTTGCACTCAACTATTTAAGGCACAAGCTTGCAGCGGCAGAGTCCTGTAGAGAGTCTCCCTGGCACTGCTTCAAACCCACAACAGGAGCACAAAAATGGAAAAAAAAATTATCTGAGTAGGGGGGATTTTAAAAGGCAATTGCAAAAATAAGTAAAAAGTTGTGCCCTATACTTGGCCAGCTGTTTTTTTTTTCAGGACAGATGTTTAATAGCAGATAAGTGACATCCACTCCCTGTTCATGTCCTTCACAGGTCAAACTGATTTAATATACAGAGACTCAGTGTTAAACACATAGTTAATGACAAAATAGAAGGACTAAAAAAGCAGGTTTTTGAGGCTGACCTTAGTAGCACAAGATACAGCACCTCAGCTACACTGAGGGTGCTTCATGCCAGATGTGGCCAACCACTACATCTCACCTCCACCAACCAGCTTGACCAGATGTGTGCAGAGGTGAAGCCAAAAAGCGGTCATGGCACTAGGGAACCAACCAGGGAGAAACATCCACACAAAACACAGCACTGGCCTTGTGCCCTGCCCTGACACATGACCCATGGTGAAGACGGTGACCATCACATAGCTGACTCACCACTTGGCCCTGAGCCTTGTTGTGCCGCACTTGAGCATTGAGCTCCCTCTAATGAGGAAATGAAGTCTGGAAGGTGCCTTGCACCAGGGCTCCTCATATAAGGATGGTCTGGGATCTACAGCCTTTTCTTTCTTTCCCTAGACCCCAAGCTCCTTGGCCAGCCTTGTGCCAACAGCAAAGCACCCACAACTGTCTCAACCTTTGACTTGAGGGCTTCCCTATAGCACCCACAGAAAGGTATCCCAATTTACATGTTTCTCCCCAACACCCACACCCCATCTGTGGGGTTTAGGTTGAACAGGAGCATGTTTGGGAAGCTGCAAACCTAGCAAGGCACCCCAAAGTGCGCCCATGTAGAGCCTGCTTGGAGATGAAGGTACTCTTTTGAAGACATGGCCGGGTGCTGGAGTTTCAGTGTTCCTTTACTAAAAGAAGGTTAAAGTAAACAAGAGACGTGTTCAAAATTCAGGGCACCAAAGCACATGTCAATAACAGACTTCCTTTTAGCTATCACAGTAGAAAGCAGTAATCTAGGCAACTAGGCAATATACAGGAGAGGGTGGCATCAGATTCACAGCACGTCCAGCACAGCAGATCATTGACAACAGGACCCCACAGTCAGTGCTAGAGAAACGCTAATAGTAATAGGGCACATGAGGTCCTTAGCAGTTTCTCTTCTCAACATCTAAAATTTAAGAAAGTGGTTAAGGTCCCCAAGGAAATGCAGCAGTCGACAGGTCAGAGGCAACATAAGAGTGGGACACAGATACTGCAGGAGGGTCATCAGCTTGTCGCTTGTCCCTCTGGTTCCCCATCCCAGCACCCAGTGAGGCTGAAGAGGACCACACCTGTATGTGTTTCAAACCCATGGTGCTCTACCGTCGGGAAGCACACGTGGTATGTAGACAGATCCTGATGAGGAAGCACAGTCGGAGGAAAGCTGAACTCTGCAGCAGCAGATCTAAAATAAATATATCTAAACCCAGGGAATGAAAAAAATGAAAATACTCTTCTTTTATTAATCTGTACTTAAAACACTCTCAAACCTGCACATATGGTTTGCCAGAAGAACAGTTAGATAGCTAGCTCAGCGTTTATCTGACGCGAGCTGTTTTGGCAACCTGAAGTTCAAAACACTGCAGAAGTACCCACCTCTGCTTTGTTTTCTTCTCCTGACACATAATTAAAATGACAAAAGAGACCACATAGCCAAACTCAGCGCTCACTCTGTGCAGCACAGCCGCAAACCAAAGCACATGCCACTATTTCTCTCACCCACCGGGTCCTTCTAGGAAAGCCTGGGGTCCCACTGCAGCAAGTTGTAGCCAGCTGAAGGCCAATTAACATTTTGCCTCCAGGCAAAGGAGAAGCAAGAGCAATTCAGTGGTCTTTGGTCTCAGTCCCGTCATTGCAACTGTCCTTGTTCCAGAAGACCCAGTGACCAGCCTCCGTCCCCATCCTCCCCATCAAACTGCCCCCAAGCTAGAATTTAGCTCCGTGTGGTTAGCCCTAGTGAAGCACTTATTTTACAAGCTTTTTGTGTGAAAAGTTTTAACATGCAACAGGGGAAGCCCTCTTGGGTGTTGGCTCAGATTCAAGCACAGAGAATGGAAGAATTAGGTTTTCTAAGACTACTTTGCAAATACATACTGTTGCTATCTTCCCATTTTTGCCACCTAATTCTACTTTACTACAATTGCTAATTTTTTGCTCTCAACATGACAGGTTTTCTAGAAATCGTTTTCCTTCCATTTCAGTGCAAGAACAACGTCAGCTTCCTTCGGAGAAGTACAATAAATACATAACAGATTGCACTTTGTGCCCTGCCACGGCTTTACCTGGGGGATCTTCACTTGTGCCAATGGCAAGCTCGTATATGCATTTAAATGGAGAACAAACCCCATTAATATTACCTGGCTTTACAGTCCAAGAGCAACCTGACACTTGAATATAAACCACTCAGACTTTCATTCTCCAGCCAGAGGAATGAAGAAATTATTCTTATCAATTATACTGCCATGAATTAACCTTATCACAGCTGCCAATCTCCGTTAAGAAAGAACCACATGCAACTTCAAGCCTCTCCATTGCAGTTCTCCACCAGACCAAAACCATTCTGAAAGCTAAGTTTTAGTTTGTTTAGGTTTATATTATTATGGTGGGACCCATTTAGTCTGTAACATTATTTATATATCCAAGAAAATTTAAGGTTTCAGTAAACAGAGTACTTCCCTCTTCTTGACTGCATGTACCTTCGTGTAGACATTATACTCCCTCCCATAAGGCTGGGAAAAAAAAGCCCTCTTGATTTATTGCACAGGAGAAATGCTTGCATTTTATAGCAAATGAAGTGCTAATCCTTTATTTAATAAAAGGGAGGAATAATCTCACTTGCCTCATTTCCAAATTACATTTTTCATATAATACCCAGGCATCAGCAAATGAAGGTGCTCTACAAGTACGTTGCATTACAATGGCTTCACGTAACACATTCCCAAAATTATCACCTCCTAATTAATTTCACTGTGAAGTATGGAGATTGGAAGTGTCAATAACCCATAAATGCTTTCACAAACCACAACCTAAATTAGATCCTTAAATATGGTATCTGTGGATTTGCAGAAATCAAAGCTGTCATTTTTCATAAGTGGTTTTTTTTTTTTTTCCCTTAGATTTCCATTCATCTGATAAATTTGTGAAACCTTTCAAACCATTAATTTGGGCTTCCTTAAAATGTCAGTGCTTTTAGTCGGCTTTTTAATACATAATAACTAAATTTAATAGATGTTCACTAAAATAATACTAAGGATTATTAATGTTAAAACACCCGTCAGTGTAACTTACAGTCATCAGAACCCAGGAAACCACTAATATACATTAACTCTTGTCCACCAGAGGTTTCCGCAAGATGAAAAAAGTTACGGTTTCCTACAAAATTGCCTTGTCTCTTATAGATCAAAATTCAGGCTATTTTGGGAGGAAGCCATCTTTTTGTTAGACATTCATATAATGAATGACAGGCATCAGAGGCCCAAGCCCTCACACAGACGCTCCCTCAAACCCAGGAAATAACAAATGCCTTCCCATGGCACTGTCCCATTGAGGCCAGTTTTCTAGGAGCTTAAATATTATGACCTCATTTCATAATTTTAGGTACCAAATCACATGAAAAACTATGCCTTGAAATATTTTGTTAAGGGGAAAAAAATCAGTCCTGCAGAAAGCCAACAGAACTTTGGGATTCTGGGTTTTGGGGTTACACAGTAAAATCCCAGCTATGTGCCTGGCCCTGTAGGAGTGGATGCTGCTGTGCAGAGCAGAGATCAGCGAGATGGTTCTCAATGGTTTTGCAAACATTTGTATTTCGCAAAATTCTGTGAATAATTTCTATTCTTCCCTTGCCTCTCTCCTCTTGTTATTATTCCAGGTGGCAGTCACAGTGACTGGCTTCTCTGAAGAAGCAGACACTTCATCAGCTTCAGCAGATACTGAATGTGATTGCGCTGCACTTCTAAATGTATTATTCCAAGAGGTAAATATTTTTTGCTCAAGTAAAGATAATTCACTTAAGGCATAATGAGTCCTGAAATATACTGCACTGGAAAAAAAGAATCAGAAAGTATTGTTATAGCCAAAGTTAATCTTCAGAAGAAATATCTGATTTTTTAATGTGTATAAGTCTCTTCTGTGATGAGATTTTTTGTTTAGAGCACCACTGCAGAGATAAAGCAACCTGAAAAACGAATTCATCCCTGAATTTGGGAAACAAAAAAGTTGTTTACGCTAGTCAAAACGTGTGTCAGAGCACTGGCCACTGCTCACCACCATCACAAGAAGAAAAATCAGTCAGGCAGACTTCTGCTGTGACGCTATGGCCAGCAGCACATCCCCCCGTTGCCACTGGTTTATAAAAAAACCAGCAGTAACCTCTTAATTCACTGCAACTCTCTCAACCTGTTGTGCACCAGAATTCTCCTTTTAAATTTGTCAATTAAAAAGAAGCAGCAAGATGAGTTAGCATGAGAGGGGAAAAAAGGACCATACAAATACTCTGTGAAATTCAATTACAGCTACAAGTCATTCAGCCAAACTTTCCTTGGCAGTTGGCCTCTTATTGTTTCCAGCACAACAGCAGATGAGTGAGCTGCCATTAAATTACAGCAGAATCAGCCACCTGGACATCATTCTCCCATTGAAAAAAAATAATAATGAAAAAAAAGACAAAAAATAAAAAGTGAAAGCGCAGATCCAGAAAGGAAGGTAAGCACTGCAGGGCTGACGCTGAGCACCCACCAGCGTTTTGCAACACAGCCCTGCGGCTAAGACGAGCAAGATGTGGAGATCCAGTCCCTCCAATGGAGGTGTGAATTAAAGCTCATCCAGGTGGTGAGCTCCTTTATAAAGAGGAGAGAGAGGCATTACTGTGCATTACTTCCAGCTCCAGGTCTAAAAAGAAAAAAAAAGAAAGAGACCTGAGCATTTTCCAAGAACATTTATTTAATGGTACCCCTCTGGAAAAGGTCTGGGCACAAAATGAGTACCAAGATGTTGCTACTCTCCATCAAGAAAGGCTTCTGTGCACATAGAGGTAGACCAAGAGGTGCTTGCAGCAAGGTTTGAGCTGTTGAGGGTGGGTTTCCAGGGCAAAAATCTACATTACACCTAATTCTTGGTGCTGCCAGCACAGCCCAGAAGCACTCAGAGATAGGGCACAGAGAGACAGACTGACAGACTGGTTAAAAACCCCCACAACAAAACAGCTGTTTGGGAAATAGCCTTGCCTGGTAAAATCTAACCAGAGCTCTTGTAAGCAAATTTGAGTCTAGGTCCTACTCCCCTTGGACATTCAGCCCACATGTAACGGGGTCAGGTAAATGGACCCAGATAACCACCCTGCTTCTTCCTCCTCCTGGATGTCAAATGCATGGAAAGATCACTTGGCAACTAAGGCAAATGTAACTAATTAAGAATAATTATTATTTGCATAGCTCTTTATATCTTCCTTGCCAGATGAATTGTAAACCCTCCTTGCCTGATTTTAAAAGGAACAAAAGCCTGAAGTTCATTAAAGATTTGTCCTCATCGAGGCATGAGATAAATTTGGGATGTCAAGAGCCTGACAGAGCCATCAAGGCAAACATTAGGTGTCTTGCCTTAAGCAATAAGCAGGAAGGGAAAATGTCTTAGGTGGGGGAATGCTGAATTAATGCTCTGTCTTTTGGTCTGATTTCTCTCCAAAGAGGAATAAACTGTTTGTCATCCTGCCAGCTATGAGGCTAGCTATAAAATAATGGATTCCACAGGCCCAAATGAGGCTAATCATGATTGCCAAGGCATGTCTGTGCTGTGAGAAGCAGAGTGAAATCTGATGCTCTTCAGAGAAAACATTTTTTTGAAAAGCTCTTTGCTCTGCAATAAGCCTTGGCAGTTATCTCATGTCTTGGAGTATCTACCATATTTCTTGTTTGATTGCGAGGCATATTGCTGACACTGGCTGCTATGGCTGAGCTTCCCTTAATAACGCTTTGGTAGGTAAAACACCCCTTCTTTTTAGCTATTGAGAAAATGATAAGGAGGGATTTTGCATCAATTGCCTCTCTGAATAGTATTTATTCTTAAGTGTCTCCAACTGGATGCTGTACTAAAATGCCCATCAGAATCACAAAAGGATTTCCATGAAGCTAAACAACAAACTGACACATTTGTTTTCTCCTCTCTGAATTGGGGGAGTACAAAGAGTACAAAGTAGCTGGAGAGGTGGGATTTTTACTGCAACCACTTTGGAGAGCAAGTGAAGAGCTCCAGGGATGGAGTCATTAGACTTCTTCAGGAACTGGTCCTTTGGAACAAGATTTTACAATCTGGTGTAAATTTTAACAAAATCTGCTATTTAAAAAAAAAAAAAGAAAAAAAAAAGAAGAAAAAAAAGAATCAAGGCATGACTTCTAGCATTTTTATGGGTAAGTAATTAACACAAGTGTGCTATAAGTGTGTGCGTGCACATATGCGCACTCATATGCAGAGGAGTGACTTCCAACTTTTTAAGATTTAAATAATTAACCCAAGCGTGTGTCACATGCCCACACACTCACGTGTAAGGCAAAGGTACTGGCATAGCTCACACTTCAAGGCACATTCCCAAAACACTCTGAAGAAACAATTCTGCAGTAGTCTGACACTCACATTCCATCTACAACCCGCTAAAGCAAGTATTGCAGAAAACTGCTTAGGAGTCTTCATTTCTTCTTCTCTTTTGCTCTGGCTCTCAGTACTCAGAGTCAACAAAAATTTCAGCTGAGAGGCAGGTGTTTCAGAAGAGATCATGCCCTGCTGAACTATGCAAGTTTCCCATGCCTCTTCCCCAGTTCATGCTCCAGATATGCTGGAGACATGGGAGAGATTGTGTGCATGCCTACGCAATGCAAGACAGATAGACATAGTTGCCTCCTTGAGAGGTATGGACCAGAAGGTAACATTAAATGTGCTGATTCTGCTGAATGTTAGGGTGTCCTCAAACCCCACCTGAGCGAATCTCTCTCTGCCGTGCACAAGCATCCTCCTCACCTCCATTTCACTCATCTCCTTGCCACGCCAAGAACCCATTAATCACTATGTACCAAACAGCGCAGAAAACCCTTACATACTCACAGAGCTGACCGAGGAGCAGAAATGAAGCTGGGAGTCCCTGCGGTGCTCTCAGCAAGGCTGCGGCAAGCCAGCCTGCCACCCGCTGAGGCTGCCGCACAAGCAGACCCATGACAGGTTGGCACCGGGGTGTATTTACTTCCCCAAGCATGCAGGTAAACGCATTAAGGAGAGCAGCTTGCAAAAATGCATGCCCTGAGCCCAAGTGTGAATAGAGAGCACTTTATGGTTGTCAGGATTTTGCTCCCCACTGTTAGAGTCTGGGACTAAGAAGGATGACATTATGTTTTATACTTATTTTTTAATGAATAAGTACTGATATAAAGCAGGGACCTAGCTGGAATGAACTGTCACTTTAAAGGAATACATCTGAGACCTTTAACTTGCACTGGTATATTCAGTGAAGTAAAAATATTATTCTGCTTGGGAGAACCACAAATTACAGCAATAAAATATATGTGGTGAATACATAGAAATTTGGTACTATTTGCAATGAACTGAATATTAGGCACCACTAAGACCTACCATTTTCACCATTAATGAAAAAGAGACTATTTTACTTCTAATTTAAAGCATAAGAATTTATGAAGGTTCAGAGAAGTCTTTTGTGTGCTTTTGCAACAGCTTAACTTCTAATATATTATATATTAGAAAATTAGGATCCTTGAGCTCTTGCACAATATTTACTGGTGCACATTATTGGAGTGGTCAGTGTGTGGTGCCCTCTCTCTACTTCATAACCAATACAGCATTTTCCCCATGGCATCAATAGATTTAAAAACAAAACAAAACAAATTTTCCTAGAGTAAAAAAAAAAAGTGACAATGAAACACACTCATTTTGCTATGAGGTAATTCAATAAAGCTGTCTACTTTGGTATGGCTCAGTTTTTATGTAAAACAACACTTATCTTGCTAACTTCAAAATGGAAAAAGAATTAAGGGCGAGGTTCAGTTTTCAGTCCAGCTTTTAGTAATCTGAAAATAGGAAATAGGTCTAAGAGGGACCCTGTAGAGGTCTAGGGAAGAGAGCCAGATGCTCTCTCACTTGAAATCTCTTTTGGACAATTTAGATGAGGCAAAATTGCAAGAACCAAATGGTCATGTTGCCAGAGGTTCCTAGAGGGACAGTGATAGGTCCATGTTGATATGGTGGTGCAGAGGACTCAGCCCTTCCATTTCATTGCACGCCATTCTCTTCTGCATTCATGAGGCCTCATCTAGCAGACCTGATTGGGAGTGTGCCATGGTCTGAGCCCATGGACAGCTCAAGCATAGCTTACAGCGTCTCCTGGAAGAGGCTTCTGAAGATTCAGCTTCTTACCAAATTACTAAATAACCTTGAGGATAGGAGGGAAGGGCTTCTGAGAAGAGTTGGACCAAAAATAAGCACAATTAGCTGACCTAAGGCTGGTGAGAAGAGGCTGCATCAGGCTAGAATTTGAAGTGAAACACTTTTAAGAAACATCACCATTAAGACTGGTATGGAAACACAACCTAGAGAACACACAACAACATACATCTCAACTAGTAGCCACCACAGCTCATTGCTAACCCAGCCTGCTTTTTCCACATTCACCTCTCAGGCAATGATTTCTGATGACCAGCAAAACACCAACATGATAACAACATGTGTTTCTGGAAGTGACAGCACATTATAAAATTCAGATCAAACTTAGGCACAACCTAACAAAGATTTAATCAACTGTTTGACCTTAACAGACTTATGAAACTCTAGGTTGTTGTGCATCTCCACCAAAACTTGAAGGCACCCTGCTGCTAGAAGGAGCTCATGTGGCATGATATTTCACAAATGCATACTTCTATAAAAAAATTTAAAAACTTTCAGTGCATTACTATGTTCTCATTGAGGTAATGCAACTCAGAAGAAACAAGAAGAAAGTCCCCATGATGGCTTTATATGGGTTAACTGAGGTAGAAGGCCTGATCTTTAGCTCTAAAGTCGTTAGTCTAAATTAGAAGACCAACCCATTTTTAAAAAAGGGTTCTGATTTAAAGAAAGCCGGTACTTGGTAGTTTCAGAAAGGCGATGGCCCGTATCTTGGTTCAACACCAATGTTTCTAGTAATAGCAGATTGTGTGTGTGACCTGAGACACAGAGGAAGGATGGAAGAGTACATATTACTTTGGCTGAGAGACTGCCCTTCTCTGAAAGCTAAAGGAGGGGGTGCCGGGGGCTCTCAGCAGCTGGTGCTGCCTGTTCTGGTGTCACGCTCAAACAGGGGAAGGAAAAAGATAGATGGATGGGACCGGTCCAGCACCGCATGCTTGCAGGCAGCTGGAAGACACAGCTGACATGGGGGTCGGGGAGGAGGAGGAAGCACCAGCAGGGCCATCCTGCCCTTTGGGGCACACCGAGGTTTTGATGATCCTGGGCTAGGCTCCCAGCAAAGGAGCCTCCTGTTGGGCTGCAGCATCCGGGCTGGTCCAGCTTATGGACTAGAAACTTCTTTGTGATTCATGATTCCAACCAGCAGAACATGTGCCATTCAAACACATCAATGGCAAGGAATACAAAATGGGCACAGAAATGCCACTTCGCATGGCATTTCACAGAGCATCAGAACAAAGAAAAGCCATCCCCATCCCAGCAAAAATCTCTAAATCCTTCTTGCATGAAGGCACATCCAGAAGAGCCCGTGTTTTCTTGTCCTATCCTTATGTGACCACACATCCATCTCTTCCAGCCAGCATTTCTGCAGCTCTTACTCCCACAGCTGTGCAGCAAAGACAGTATTCCTCACAACAGCTGCGAAATCTATAGGTAAAGACAGATCTGATCGATTTACAGGAACTCCCACTGCTGAGCTGAGCTGCTAAGCAGTTCATAACCCCAGCAGATGCCTCTGTTTTTAAGCCATGGGGAACCTTCTGGGCAAGGCTACCGCATTGCTCTTGTTGTGGTCAATGGGCAAGAAATACAAGCTGGAAGCAGCCTGTTTTGCTGGCCTCCAGATCTTTTAGTGGACCTCTCTGACAGTTTGCAAAATACACCTTCAACTGATGGCTTCAGGACACTCCATTCAATGCAAAAAGTAGGTATTACACAGCTACTCCCTCCAAACTGTGCCTGAGCAAATAATATCTCCATTTTACAAGTAAGGAAGCCAACACAAATGCCAACACCCTGAATCCCTGGCAGAGCAAGGATCTGTGACCTGGCACAGCTGGCCAGGTATTTAATTCACTGTCCATTAGCTTACAGCAATTCTCAGTTCACAGACTCTCTAGGAATATTATTACTCCAGTTTTCAGTATGGCAAAAGGGAAAAAAAACCCAGGGATTTTACAGTTTGCTCCAAGTCATGCAACAAAGTCAGAGGAAAACTGGACCAGGTGCTTGTGGCAATCTGGCAATCTGTAGTGAATGAAGCAAAACGAAACTGTGTTTGACATATGCACAGCCGTGCATGAACGCAAGGACAGGCGAAATATGGTCAATGAAAAAATGAGATGACAAGTCTAGTACGTCAGAGCTCTTCAGAGATCTGGGTGTTCCACAGTATACCTCCATTTGCTAAACATGTCTCATCCTTCCTGAAGTGTCAGTGGAGCCAGGAGAAAGCACCCACAGTATAAATAGCAAAAGCACATTTAAAACCCCTCTTATTCTTTCTATTTTTTTTTAGGGGGGAGTGGGGGCTGTAAAAGAACTATGTGTAAGTTAAAAAAAACCCCAACCAACAAAAAAAAACCACCAAAAAAAACCCAAAAAACAACACCTACATAGGTATTTTTAAATTATTTATAATTTCCATCCAAAGCTACATACCATTTTGGATTGGAATTGTAATTTTAAGTTCTTCTCAGAAAGCTTATTTCACTGCTTACAATTCTGGTCATCTCTGACTGCATCACAACCAAATATAGAGAGAAAGTACCAGCCAAAAAGAACAAGGCTCGTTTTCCTAAAGAAGGGGATGAAACAATCACTTCATGATTCACATTCACAGATAAAAAAAAACCCTAATTTTAAAACTACATACATATTCTCAATTTGTCATGCTGATTCTCTGAAGCAACGGCCTTCAGAAATAAAAAGCATATTGTTTATACTTGTTCAAAGTTAGAAAAATAATATGAACACTACATGACACGTAAAGAATTCCCTAAAACATTGGGTTTTGCCATGAGGAATGATAGCTTTTTCATGGACGTACCTTGTTTTGTTCCTCTTAATTCTACTTTAAACAAAAGCCTCACAGATGTTGCAAAACTGCTTCTCCGAATGCTTGTGTTATGCATGCTGGGATTTCAAAACTTATTCAAAACTGTGGATCAACAAGCCAATGACAGCATTTCCACTGTGGGTGTGACTGCCATGATGGCAAAGATACCAGGTGAGGAAATGTCCTGTTATTTTTGATGGTACTATCCTATAGCAATATCCAAGGGCCAGAGCAGAAATAGTCAGAAGTCCATTGCTAACACGAGGAAAGACTGCTTTCCCAATAGCTTGCAAGTTAAGCAAACAAAATAGTCAGGGTTAATTAAAGATTGATTAAGATTCTCATTTGCAAACAATGGCAGGTAAATATTACCTGCTTCACCCAAGGTGGCCTGAGGAAGTTGTGGCAGATCTGGGAAATGGTGCCAAATCTGGATTCCAGTGCTTCAACCATAGTCCAAAACCAAATATGAAAACCTGAAAGCAAGAGGGCGAACGCAGATGCTTTCCTCGAGGGATGACGACCGCAAATGCAGCCGTCGGCATCCTTCCAGTGTTCTGTGTGCAGCCTAGCAAGCACGTGTTGCCTGGATGTTTTTAAGGGTAGTTGGGGGATCACAGCACGGTGGCCTCCCTTTAAAGAGACACCAATCAGGTATAAGAGATAATTCTTCTGTTCCCCTAGTCCCACAGGTTCAATGTTGTGAACTCCTGTGGATCACATTTGCTCAGGAGAGAGGATGCAGTTGTCAGTTTTGGACATGAGTTTTGGACATGTCAGTTTGGACATGAGTCAACCCAGAGCTATTTTCTCTCAGCCTTGTTACCTGCCTGGATGCCTGTTGGCTGCCGACAGCTGTCTCTGGTTGAGAGTGGGGAGATCCAGACCATGTCTGGTCATGGGGAGATCTGCTTTAAGGAACTGAGAAGGTTTGTTACCTTACAGCCTCATTTTCAGGTGTTGGCCTGCCAACTGGCCGAGCACTTCCTAGTGACAGCCTTCCCATAGATCTGAACCTACAGTTGGATTCATTGAGCAGCAGGCAGGAGAAAAGCCTGTAAGAAATGCTACTCTGTCTTCCTCAGCTTGTCAAAAGCCTATTTCTCTTCCTCTGAGAGCTGGGCCTCAGCCATTACAAGGTTAAACTCCCAGAATAGGCTGCACTTTGGAAAGCCACCAAGAGATTAAAGCTGGTGCACAACACAGCTGCTCCTGTTTTACACAAGTCAGTTCCCAAGAGGAAAGGCCATGGTCTGTGCTCTGGACAAAGTGCCAATTGCCTTCTGGATCTACTTCAACCCACCATGATGCTGGCAAAGGTTCAGAAGCAGCTCCCCCCACCAGCCTGTTGTCAGGGCAGCTGTATTTGCATGAACCTGCTGGCGGTGCCCATCCCAGGGGTGGGAATGGCTGAAGGGGTGACAACCATCATCTCCAGCAGCAAAAGCTGCTGGGATGCCACCAGCATGGTCTCCACTGGTGACCCATTATGAATGAGGTCTGAGGCAGCTGTGGATGGGAACAGAGATGCTGTTTAATGGGCACCAAACACAGGGAAATAATATGGGATTGGAGCCAGAGCCCCTTTGGTAAACAGTACAATGGTACCACCATCCTTCCCGTCTCTAACAACAGAGCGTGAGGGCATATGGTGCTCTCAGCGATGCTCCTTCTCCCCATTCCTGATGTCTGCACAGCAGAAGGCTCTTAGGTTGCAAGATGAAGCCAAACTAGAAGTGGCTTTGCATGTGCACACATGCCACAGAGCTACACTAGGACTGATGGATGCCAACCTGGTCATGGGGAAGAGCTGCACCAATTTGCAGTGGCTCTGAATACAGACCTTACTGCCTTCTTTCCTAGCAATGCCAGAGGAGGCCAAGGATCACCAAGATGCCACCTTCAAAAAACACAGACTAGAACCATAAGAAAGTGCAAAACATGACAGCAAGAGCTGGAGTTCAGGGTCACTGAGAGACCACGTAGGGGTGACATTCACAGCAAGGGAGAGCAAAATGAGATGCTTAGGCACTTCAGGAAAATAAATGCCAAGATAGACAGATACCAGTGGGGCACAGCCAGTTAGGCCTTCTGTTATATTCTCAGCTCTGCCTGGCCACGACCGCAAGGGTAGCCTAATGCAGTGACATGTGTGACATGCACATAATGGCTTGGGAGTCATAGGACCTTTCACTCTGAATTTCCCTACTATAACAGCAGGATTCTGCCTATTAGATTATACAAAAAGTCATTTAGTGTATGCATGCTGTGAGGACTGAGATGAAAGGAAACACCAACCCTCCCTGAGAGACAGTGTGAGATACAGTTTCTTCCAGGAAAGGGTTAAACGGCTCTGCAAAGCACATCTTGCTACCCCTGCTGGCACCAGGATAAATGGAGAGCACTTAGTGTGCAGAGAGGACTTCAACTCTGAACAGTGCAGTCCTTGGGGAGGAGCCCTAGGAGCGGCTCAGCACACTATTTTTTGTTGCTTTCTTTGTTAATAAATCTAAAGGGGACTTTGGGCTTTGCATGCAACATGGACTTTTTTTATAGAGCAGGTCAGGGAAGGTTCCCGCTCACAAAGTCGATAGTGGAAAATGGCACTGCTGTACACAATATCATCACGCCAGGGACCTGAGTGTGCAGAATGCTAGGCTTGTTGACTGTAATCAGAATTTCTGCTTTGTCTTCCAACCTTCACCCATACTGTGTTTGCTTGACCTGCCTTGAGATCAGCCCCAGTATGTACATTCTACAAACAGGAGAAAACATTTGCTTAGTTTGTGTTCATAGTAGCAATGTATGGAATACATTGGCTAGAATTTGTACACATTTTCTTTGAAAAAAAGTTCATTTGTGACTGGGTTGGTTGGAGATTTTGATGCTTAGAGCACCTGTTTTCTCACAAAACTTCTATTAACATGCTGTGAATTCCACTGCGTGCCTGACTGTCTTAAGTGTTAGACCTACAAAACAAATAAAATGCCTGAGTACAAAATTTAGATCCATAAAGCCTGTGCTTACCTGCCTCCAGAACTTGGGCCCCTAAATTCTCCTCTGTGTGTCAGCTTCCTCCGACATATTTTCTGGAAGACAAAGTGTCTGTTCCTGGGCATATTGAGATCTGGCTGTATTTTAAAAGTGCTAAGCAATTTGAGAGTCTGTTTATTTTATATGTTAAAACATATGAGACTAAGTTTCACAAGAGGAAAACTGGGACAGAAAATAGCTGCCAACAGGTTAGGGCATAACTGGGTTTCTTTCTGGACCATCAGGATTCATCCAAATCATACCCAGTCAACACAGCGTTTGCAATCATGACCTTCTCCGACAATTACAGCTTTGCTTCCCTGTTAAAATGTTTTATCCAGCAGTGATTTCGCAGCTCCATGAAGCATTCCTGATTAGATTTTCAACACTGTTACACATGAGGTCTCTTGTACAGAACAGTTTCCACAAAGAGAATATAAGAACCGCCGTTCAGCAGTTTTCAATACATGTTTTGAAGGAAAATCGAAACAGAAAAATCATATTTCATAAAAAAAAATTAAAATGCTTGAAAAGTCTGTAAAATAAAGGTTCCCCCCCTCCTCCTGCATGTGTACATTTAAGCAAACACATGTGTAATTAAAGCTTTGTTAAGAGTAAAAGATTAACAACTAGCACCACACACATTCAGGAACTGTAAGCAAAAATCACAATTAAAGGTTATTGCCCTGCAGTTTTAGGGCAAACAAAGGAGGGACAGAGAGAGTTTCCAACTTGTCCAAGGTTAATTCAACATATTAGAGTTGGAAATGGGAAAGATGGGTGGTATATCTAACAGTCTGAAAAAAAAAAACCTTCAGTCCATGTCAGACAAAGTCCTATACTGGACATTTTAAAGAAAGAAGAGGGAAGAGGAGAGGAAAGAGATACATTATTATCAAACTAATTTAAATAGGAAGAAAGTTGAGTACGTCTATTAGTTTTTCAGAAAGTAATATCCAGCAGATGGAGGAATGCAGAGGGACATCTCATACCTATGGAGTAGAAAAGCAGTTTGTAGCATCAACGTCACACTGTAAGGCCATCTCTCCCTCCAGGTGATACAAATCCAACACAAGGGAGTCAGGGCATTAGCAAGAGCAGAACAGGAATGATGAAAGACCCTGCATGTCTCGTCCTCCCTACACCTTGCATTGCAACACTCCCAGCTGAAGTATAAAACAACTGGATGTAACCAGTCCACATGATCTCCATAACCATGGAGATCTTGCCTTCCCCATGGATGCTACATGGCAAGCCGTGGCATCCCTTGAAGCAGGATCATCAGTACCGGTGAGTTCAGAACTTCACAGAGAACCCAAAAGGAAGTGAAAGAAATTATGGGACACAGGTAAATGACAAACAAACCCTATTTATTTACTCTATTTCTATGTCTTTCAGCGGATATAATTCCAATTCTTTAAAAGCAATTTACTGTGAGAAGTTCAGAACAGCTTACATCTTTTACACTTACCTTCAAAGATGCATGGGCCTGCAAACAACAGGCTTTTTACTATTTTATTTGTTCAATTTGCTTAAAGACAATGAAATCCTAACATCAATACATTTGGTAAAATTCTGCCCCAAGTAAACAGACATAGGATTTGTAAATGTTGCTCCATTAGCATTGAAACAGTCAATGATTAGCTCTTCTAGACAAAAGAGAAAGTGTGTCCAAAAATTCTAAATACTGATGACTTCACACTAAATGGAAGATTATTTTTTATCTATTACTTCACTCCACCTGCCAAGCTTGCTATTTTTCTCACTCATCTTTTTACAATTACTCAGTTGCCTGAGCAGCAGGAATAGTGCAGGCAGTACACGATGTCCACTGCAAAGCACCTTTAGCAGGATAACCATCAAACAAAGCTGCATTAATCATCTCTTGCAGAGTAAACCTTATGGAGACATGATCAGGTTTTTGAAAACACTTAACAACTTCTGTGTGCCTAGCGCAAAACATTTGGAGCTTCTAGTTCAATTGCAGGCCGCAGGTACACCCAACAGAGCATGCATATTTCCAGCAATTCCTTGGTATCGTTTTTTAAGTCCAGGTCAATTAGTTTTGGGGTCTGGCAGACCATGAAGTTGGAAAAGCTCTCCTACTAGGTACTGGAGTACTAAGGAAGCTTTGTCTCTGCACAAGCATGACAGATCAGGCACCTCCCTGAGAAACCAAAACAAATCTTGTTTAGGTTTAAACTAAAAGGATGGCTCAAAGGTTGAACCAGCAGTGCTGAAATTCTGTTTTCCGCTCCATCCCATTTCAAGGCAAGAAAAAGCCTGCCCAAATGGCTCAACGGGAGCATCCACTGGTCCAAAATTCAGGCCCACATATTGCACTCTTTCCCAACTAGAAAGATGAGTAAAGCAAGAGTTTTCTTTGCACGTTACCCAGAACATCACCCAGTTTGCCATGCTTTTTTTACAGAGCTGCCATACATCGCCACAGAAATGTCTCTGCTTCAGCGCTGGGTGAAGGAGGAACATCAGGTTGCTGCTACATTTTAATTAACATGTGAAAGAATTTCTGTTTTTTCAAATAAAATGTGTTTTAGAGCAAGAGATATTTGCATATTCAATTGTTTAAATGGAACTAACAAGCCACATACATACTAAAACCTAAAATCAAAGGAAAAAACCCTGTAACATTAATTATTCTCTTAGCTGCTTCCAATTCAACATTTTCTGTGGCACATCCTTCTTTGGAGCTTTAATGCCTGAGCTTTTATGACCAAAACCAATCATTGCTACTTCACTTGATAAAAAACCTGCAGGCTGTGAAAAGAAGGCTCTAATTGATTTATTTTGTTTTATGAAAAACTGTGTCCCCAAATTCTTTATGCAATAAATTGAATTTTCAAAGTGTTGTTTATCATATGTGCAATTGTTTCCAGAAATGAATTTTTTGAACAGTGATACTGGACAGACCTCTTGGGTAAAGAGCTTGCCTGATGTTTTTAAAACTAGTGGTTGCAGTAGAAATGTCAGTCTGATGAGGAAGTAACAATTTTGCCTTCTACTGCTAATTTCACAGGTTTCAAAATTGGTATTAGGACATTCAGTTATGGCCAGCATTAATCAGGAGTCATACAGCTGTAGGTCAGTGCAATTATGTCAAGCCCATCATTACTGCATATGATTTTTCTTTGTAGGTTGAGAATAGTTTTATAGTGAATATATACTGTTAGTCTCCAATAGAAGCCTATTTCTCTTTATTTTTAGATCCATTACACATACACAGTTCATTCTGGGTACTTTGGAAATTCAGCACGGCGGGCTGTATTTAGAAGCAGAAGTTGTTCTCAGTTTGATGTTTCTTACTGATCATTAACTACCACACAGCTGGCAATGAAATCAACCCCTGAATTGTCTTTTAAATGTAATAAACACATAAGTGGGTCATATTATTGCTGTGAATCATCTTTAGCCACTTTTACATCATATAATTTAATATTCATTTGTAGAAGAGCTGACGCTACCACTCTATTCTCGTTCAATATTGGAAAATTTAATCGCCTACCTATTTAACTTCAGGCAAACCGTGATATACACCAGACAAACTCTCTCCTCTTGACCCTATTGATTGACCAAAGTAAAACACACCATTGGTACCACAAAAGCCACGGGAGAATTCAGTTAGGATAATTCTGCATTCCTGTGACTGAACAGATTTTGGGACTCTCTGCTGGCATGATGAGAAAAACTTAAAAAATAAAGAGTCTGAGTTGACCGATTAACAGTAAATCCAATGCTCTACAAGCCAATATCCTCCCAGAGCCTCATCTTCCAGGAGAGACCCTGCTTTCGAAAGGCGAGCTCGACTGCAAAGAACAGCATTTGGATTTAAGAGGTTGAAGCTTGTAAAGCCACAGTCACAGCTGTGCAGGTATCTTTATGATAGAGTAAGCGAGAATGTGAGAAATGAAGTGGAAAGAGAATAGAAGGGGAGAGGAAAGGTGAATTTTCAATGAAACTTCCCTGAATTCAGGCAGAGGGAAAGTGATAAATAATCTCTTTGCAGACAGCTCGCATCTCTATACTGTGTAATGGTATTCATACACCTAATTTCCATGGACTCTGATATCATGAGAAAGACAGCAAATCTTGGGTGGGTACCTGGGGCTCTTTCCCACACATCCCGATTTGCAGGGAGCCTGCCAGCCTGCTTAGGTTTATGCAGCCGCAAACTGCATGGCAAATATAACCGACTTCACATTAAACGCAGTAGCTCCATGTTGGACCAAAAGCATCATAGGGAGGATGAACGCAAGTGGGAGAGAAGAAGGAGAAAGATGCATCTCTTGTGTATCTGCACGCAGCAAGATTTGGGTAGCAGGAGGTGCACCTCTTGCCAAGGTGGCCATCAGTATCTAAATCTGCCTCTTCTTGCCCTGAGGTCTAGGGAAAATAAATCCTTTAGGCCTTGCATAACTCTCTCCACACTCCCACAAGAGGATCAAGGAGGACCTGTACAGCACCGAATCCCAGCACAAAAAATAGGCTTTACATTGGAAATTCTCTATATCCAGATCTGACCAACAGCACAATACAAGCAGTTTGTCCCACTGTTAGCAAAGAGCACTGCAGAATTCCTCTAATTTAGTCTGATAAAAGTGAAATAAAATGGTTTTTCCCCATTAACATAAATATAAAAAGTAGCATTTAAGAAACTTCTTGGTTAACTTTAGACCTTTGTTTTGATTTATTTATTTTCTTTGCTGAAGAGAGGGCTGTGTAAATGCTGCACTGTTAAGGGAAAGAAGTCCAAACTTTACATAAGGGCTTTTTGCCCAGTGTCTCTTGGCATGCTTCCTTGGGTTTTAGATTGCTTTGTATGGGGAAGCATTACAGAATAAGATAACACTGTGTTATCTAGGCACTAAGGAAGGGCTTTGCACTAAAGAAATTGAGCCAAAATTTCTTTTCAAGGAGAGCAGAGAATGCATTTGAATAAGCACTAAATTCAGCAAGGGAATAACTAATATGATTGGTTTTAAAGACACAGAAATGAATATTTTGCTGTGTTATGAATGTTAAGTGTGAATTTTAAAAGGCCAGAGGAAGAACATACACGCTTTCTACTCCCAGTTTCAGCCAAGACAGTGTAGCAATTTTATAAATCAGAAAGTAAGCGAATGATTGTGATTTTATTTTTTAATGGCTACTATCACAAAATACCTTTGGCTCATTTGTTCTGGCAATATGTCCCTTAATGATGTATTTTGCATCATAGCCAGGAAATGTTTTTGCAGCATATTTCGTAAAAGCGATGAAGATTTTTAACAGCCTGTTCTCCACCAAATTAAGCACCGATCCTGCAGACACTTACACAGTTTATTTGTTTCCAGATAAGGCATGTGAATAGACTTTTATGTCTGTAGAAAAAATAGGTACATGCTTAGAGAATGTAGTCTCCAAAATTGCTGGTCCAGTTTCTGAGGATTGGTGGGCTGCAGTCATCTGGATGCAAATGAATTACAGCATCGCTGTCATCTGGACTGCTCTTCAAGAGACAGGCTTTTATTCCACAATAACCTTTCACCTGCTGCATTTAGAGCAATTGTTTTATTTTTAAAAGAAAGCAATGCAACAGATATATATTGAAAGGAAAACTGGCTTACTGAAGGAATACACAGTATTTTCTGCAAAGCACCCATCAACATCCTCATGATACACTTTGATCTTGGGTTACCAGCTGGCCCCTTGCAGTAACATTGTACAAACTTCTTGAAACTTCAGGTAAGAAGTTTTGCAGAACCTCCCTCTCCCAAGACCCCTCGGGAAAGGCTGATCGATACTTGTGCTGCAAACACAAATTTCACCCTTGCCCAGACAGGTGCAGCTCCCACTGAGCTGAGAAAAAGCAGGATCCTGTTACACCGGAATTGATGTTTGCTCACAGTTTTCCATCATGCAGTATTTCATGGTCTTCATTTTTGGGTTATTAAAATAGGATGTTATCCAACAAGTGGAGGGGAAGAAGGGGTCAGGGAGCTGGTTCCCGTCTCAGAAGTGGCAGCTAAAGCTGCTGAGCAACATGTGTTTCTCATTTGAAACGTATCACTCATTCTTAAAAAAAAAAATACATACCATCTGTTGCAGCCATTCATAATTGATAAGATTTGGGCTGAGTTTGACTGTGAAAACCCATTTCAACATGAGTATCGATGCGCAGATGAAGAAGTGTTGCAAAGCAATTCATCGGAGCTTTCTTGCCATACATTATAGCCAACGATGGCCAACTGTATCCGGGCACGCATGGTGCTCTGGAAGCCCCGTTTATCGAGTCATTGCAAAGCATCAGTATCTTCCCATGGCAAAAATAGTTTAACAATTTGGCACTGTTTCCCTCAAACAGTTAAAAAACAAATTGCTAGATGTTTGTGTGCCTGTGCAGAGCAGTTGACTGTCAACAGAGCTATTAAAATGCAAGGATATACAAGGCATATTTTACAATAGAATATAACAGAATATTTTCAGTTGGAAGGGACCTAAAATGATCATCTAGTCCAACTACCTGACTGCTTCAGGGCTAACCAAAAGTTAAATCATATTATTAAGGGCATTGTCAAATGCCTCTCAAACTCTGACAGGCTGGGGGCATCAACCACCTCTCAAGGAAGACTGTTCCAGTGTTTGACCACCCTCTTGGTAAAGAAATGCTTCCTAATGTCCAGTGTAAACCTCCCCTGGCACAGCTTTGAACCATTCGCATGTGTCCTATCACTGGATCTGAGGGAGAAGAGATCAGCACCTCCCTCTCCACTTCCTCTCCTCGGGAAGCTGTAGAGAGCAATCAGAGCACCCCTCAGCCTCTTTTCTCCAAACTAGACAAACCCAAAGTCCCCAGCTGCTCCTCACAGGACGTGCCTTCTAGCCCTTTCACCAGCTTTGTTGTCCTCGTCTGGATGCATTTAAATACTTTAATATCCTTCTTAAATTGTAGGACCCAGAACTGCAGATAGTATTCAAGGTGAGGCTGCACCAGCACTAAATACAACAGAATAATCACCTCTTTTGACTGGCTGGTTACGCTGTGTTTGATGCACTTCAGGATGTGGTTTGCCCCTTTGGCTGCCAGGGCACGCTGCTGACTCATATTGGGCCTGCTGTTGACCAGCACCTCCAGATCCCTTTCTGCAGGGCTGCTCTCCAGCCACTCTTGTCTCAGTTTATCCTTGGTCCTGGCCTTACTCTGTCCTAGGTAAAGAATCCATCAGTTCTTCTTGTTAAATTTAATCTTATTAATCAATGCCTAATGCTCCAATCTATCTAGATCCCTCTGCGGGGTGTCTTCTTCCTCAAGAGACTCGACAGCATCTCCCAGTTTGGTATCATCAGCAAACTGGCTAATAGTGCATTCAACTCCTGCATCCAGTCTTTGATAAATATATTGAAAAGAACTGACCCTAGAACTGAGCCCTGCGGTACAGCACTAGTGACCGGTTCGCTACAAGCCTTTGAGCCCTGCTATTCAGCCAGTTCTTCACCCAGCTCACTGTGTTCCTGTTCACCTCACAGTTGGACAAGTTGTCCAGAAGGATGCTGTGAGGGACAACATTTTTATCAAAAGCCCTACTAAAATCCAGAAAAAAACCTACATCCACCACCTTCCCTTCATCCACTCAGCATCCGACTTTGTCATGGAAGGGCATCAGATTAGTTAAAACAGGACTTTCCCTTTGTGAACTCATTTTGACTGTGCTTGGTGACTGCATTATTCTTTAAAAGTCTTTCAATAATACCCAGTATAATCTCCATAATTTTTCCAGGAACTGAGGTTAGATTAACAGGTGTGTAGTTCCCTGGCTCTTCCCTCTTGCCCTTCCTGTAAATAGGAACAATGTTGGCTAGCTTCCAGTCAGGAGGGAGCTCCCCAGACTTCCAAGACCTTTGGTAGATGATCGAAAGGGGGCCTGCAAAAACATCCACTACCTTCTTCAGTATTCTGGGATGAATTCTATCAGGCCCCAGGGACTTGTGAACATTCAGTTGGTACAGCTATAGGTTCCTTACAATTTCAGTGTCCACAAATGGAAAGTCACTGCTCCCACACTCGTGGTCCTCCAATTCAGGGGACCGGGCAGCCCAAGGTCTATCACTATTATTAAAGACTGAGGCAAAAAAAACATTGAATGCCTCCATTTTTTCTTCACCCCTATTAGTCAGGTGACCATGTTCAACAAATATCAATCCAAAGTTTTCTTTAGACCTCCTCTTGCTAGTAACATGCTTAAAAAAGCCCTCCTTGTTATGTGACACAACTGGCCAGTTCCAACTCTAACTGAGCTTTGGCCTTTCGTATCTTCCTCCTGCATATCTGAACCACAGCTCTGTAATCTTCCTTGTATCAAGGAAAAGTCTGAATGATTGTTTTATATAGTCTATAACTGTTTTGAGACTTTGATAGCCATTTAATTTTGTTTCAGAGAGAAGACAGTAGGACGGAGCAGTCCTCTTTGAGAAAGAAATGCCTTTCCTTCACACTGGAAGTATCTTTCCCTATTCATCACTGCACCACAGATTTCTCCACTCACAAATCTGAAGGTGCAGACTCACTCTGTTTGATAGCCAAGGCTGCACTGATTTTAATACTGCCTAGCTGCACTCTGTGCATCCAAATTCACTCCAAGTCAATAAGAAAAATCCCAGGTGTTTCAGTGGGTTCTCATCAAAAGCATGCGCTCAAAGACAACTACTATATCTCTATTAAGCCTGTTAAAAGAAAAAAAAACTTAGCCAAAAAAACCCACCAAAAACCCCCTCCAAAGCTTAAGACATTAATTTAACTTAAACATGACAATTGAACCAGGACATATTTTAATGGATTCTATTTGAAACACTGACTTTTTGTTTTCAAAGTACCAGCCGCAGAATGTAAATTTGTCACTTTCTGATAATTACTAATATCCTCCCCCATCAGAGTCATCTGGAACATATTTAATTATTGTCTTCATTGAAAACATACATGGCACATGCTCACTCTTCTGAGTGAGCCTTTAAATGGACAAAGGCTCATTTGTTCTTTCTTTGAAAATCCAGCCTCAGAACATAAAATGACCCTCAAATTAGGCTTCTGTTACTCGCATATAGCATATATAAAATGTAAACATGCAAGCTGACATTGATCAAGCATTTAAGCACACGTTCCAGCGGTCTCAATGGGAAAAGCCCTAGTGAAACCAGGGGTAAAACTGTCTTGTACACATATTCACGTGGCACATTTATTCCTGCATTACAGCTCATGCCTCTGCATCTCATCTCCTAGTCCGTATCAAAGCCAATTCAGGTGCATCTGTATGTGCTGCAGGCACTCCCCACGTACACACCTTGCCATGTTAAACCTGTGGTAGTACTCGGATACCAACATATTTTCCCTGCTACATTTTAATAGCTGGCACCTCTGTATTTTCAGCTCTGTACTGACTATGGACTAACAGTCTTTCCTTTTTCAGGCACTGCCAACCCAAGTATAAATACCAAAGCAGCAACAGGATACAAATGCAATTATACTTGAAGCAGGACTAATTTCAGCCTATGATAAGAAAAGATCACAACTAGTGATATAATGTAATTTTATACTGAAAAGAGCCACTAGCCACTCCTTTCTGCTCTCCCAAGTGATGCTAAAATACCAAAATCAGTTTTCTTACAATTTCAATGTTTTGTGCAAAGACTCACCAATTAAAAAAAAATCTCCAACATCACCGACACATTGTTTCCTGATTTTTCTTCTCCTTAGGGTTAAATTTTCAAACCCAAGTCTGCATTTGCTATGTGGACTTTACATTCCCACCACCCCTTCAGTTTTGCTTCAGAAACGTGGAACCATCTTTTAAGGTCGCATTCAGAATAGCACTTAAATGCATGATTTGTTGCTTTAAATAGTAACATAGGTGGAATTACTCCAGAGTGTTTCATATACAGACATTAAAGGGGATTTCCAGGGGAGCTTAGCTTTCATTAGGGCACCTAAATATAATGGGCTCATTTTCAAAATCCCACAGATCACAATAGCTCCTGTTCTGTTTAACAGAACCATTATTTTGCAAATCTGAACATCTGAGGTTCTGGAAGCTTTCAGGTATGGGAGTGTGCATCTGGGTGGTCCCACAAGCCTTTGCAAGAGCTTAAATTGAAAAATGTGTGATTATTATTTTTTAAAACAAAAAGGACAAAGGCCCAGCGCTGCATCTCCTGGGATAAAAAGAAAGACTTGGATTACACAGCAATGTGCTAGCCCCAGCCTCTGCTGAGCTAGCATGTGCTCTCCAGCAATGGACAAGACAATAGTTTCACTCATAGACACCATTCAACCCACACAAGAGACAAAAAACCAGAGAGTTAATGAGGTGCTGCTGAATAATACCTGGACAGAAGCAGAGAGAGAAACCAGGTAGATGTCATCTGCAAGGTAAATTAAAATTATACATCTCTGAGGATTATCAGAGAAAATTGAGATCTGGAAGGGAATTTGCTTTTGATATTGGAAGGGATAAATATCCAATGTAAATCCTTTTATGTGGGCCTGTAGAGCGGAACAGAGAAATTAAGGATAAATGAGATTAAGGCATTTTTTGAAACTACGTTAGATATATTTAAGTTACCCATGGAGGGGAAAAAAGACTTTGGAGGAGGAGATTAGTTTAGACCCTCAGCAATACATTCATCTGGGAAATCAATTGGAATAAATCTGTCCTAATCTGAATTGGTTGTTGCCATTCCCCCCCACCCCCAAAAACCCTTAAGAACATTTCTGCATAGTCTGGCAATCAGCCCAGGTAAATGACATGCCATGTCATTTTTTGGTGAGGTTTGGGACAGGAAACCTGTAGTCATAAGTTGATTTTTTTTTTTTTTTTTTTTACAAGGATGCCCTAGGGAGGGCCTCTTTGCCTTAGCCTCCCATAAATCCTCCTCCCGTTTAACTCCTCTTGGAAACAGAGACAGAAGCTAACCAAAATCAAATGCCACACAGTCTGTGTTTCTGTCTCCTTTGCCAGAGTTTGAGGTACATACAACCACTGCGGTTTCATGCAGGCCTATATCATTATTAAAAGTCGACTGGAAATGTTGTTAGCAAGGAAAGTGGAGGAAATGAGTAAAAAAGTAATACATTCAGATGCATTTGGCTCTCTTCCTGGGAGCCCTTTTAATATAAAGAAACTCAAAGCTGTATTTTTAGATCTGGAAAGATGTGTTTGTGTATTTCACACACTAAAGGGATTTGCCTTAATACACTCAAATTTCCCCCTCCCTCCTCCTCCCTCATGCGCTAGAAGAAATGAACTTCAATCCCCAACTTAACCACTGGATACACATATTCTGTTCTCCCCATTGGCCAGAACAAAAACCAATAAATGTATTTCATTTCTTCTGTGGATTTATAATAGCACCTGGCAAGGATGGTCTTAATCTCCTTACACTGCTTGCACCAATGAAAGAAATCTTTGCAGTACTTCTTGAGAGAAAAATGAAGGGATAATAGGAATAAAATCTGGAAATATAAATATTATCTCCATGAAGATCTGTTATAAAATGTACGAAATCCGTATCAATGTCTCCAGAGGGTGCCTGGCAAAATAGTGCAATTTAGACAATAGGTTATTAAAGATGGAAAGAAAGATATTCCTCTTAATAACAACAGAATTGTTCAGAGACAATTGGGCAGTATGGGGTCACGTTTAGACAGAAAGTTTGTGGCAAATATCTAGTAGCAGGCCTGTCAGAAAGAGATGAAAAATATGGCTTGGTACGAACGACCTAAAGCCAGTGGTTTCTTCCCGTCGGTACTCAAGACAAGCATGTTTGCAGGGGTCAGGATGCTGTTTTGTCAGCATCTTTGTTAAGCAAACACAAATCTATTTCGGACATTAGAAAGATGCTCCGCTCTGTGGATGTGGAACCGTCAGCCACCAAGGTGGGGGGATTGTAGCTTCTTACTATACTGAGGAATTCACCAGAATTTCATTCCTCTTTCTGCCCAGTATTGGTTACATTTTCCATTTTAGCTAAGACAATATCAGTTGTCGACTATGCTAGAAATGGGTGCGACAAAGATGAATTTCTCGAAACAAGTTAATGACTTCAGAGAGCCTCAGGTTACTGGAAACCTGACCCAAAGTTTGCTGACACTGAAAGAAAGTTTCCCTGTGATTTAATGACCTTTGATTCAGACTCAAAGGCCAACGGCATTCAGGCAACAGATTGAAAGATTTTAAGCAACTTTTAGTTTAAACTGCTAAACCCAAACCAACAGTATACGCTTTCTCACTAAAAATTCAGCTGATGGAGGACAAGATTGGAAAGAATAAATGGTGCACAGAAGTCACACAAAGAATTAAGTTACTCCCTTATATTCATAATTTTCATGAAATGAGATAAGTTACACTATTCATTATAGTTTTCCACCTTCAGTTTCTATAATAAACCAGTTATAGAGGCCCTAGGGAGAACTGACAGGGCTCGACATCGAGAAAAACATAAAATGTGAGAAACATACAACATATCTATGGCAAAGCCTTTGACTTGTTTAAAGCCTAGATCTCCATGCTGCAACCTCTGTGAGTGTGAGGTGATGTGGTGAGAGAGATGTGAATTTTGACTCTTGCTCTACCACAGAAACCTTTTTATATTCTCTAAAGAAAGAAAAAAACCTTCTCCCTGCTGTACTTAAAACAAACAAAAAAATAAATATTAAACTACTGTCATGCTTTCCATGCTTCCCTTGCTTCCCCACATTGCCTTCAGCCTGTGAATTTTACTCTTGCAAACTTGTCACCAGTACCCATTTAACTTTCCACCTATTTAAGTATTAATTGGAAAAGAAAAAGCTAATCTCCTCCTTAATTACATCTATCACCAGAATACCCAAACTTTCACACCAGAAGGACTGCGCTATTCCTGCTGTTTCTCTCACCTACATTCAATGTCCCCACGTTACCAAAAGATGCTCAGTGTTTTCCAAATGAATGGAAAAGGACATTCCAAATTTGCCTTAAAAAAATCAGTAAATAAAAAGACACCTTTCTTGTCCTAAGGCTTGGCATTCAGACCACAGGTGTTTAATTTGTACCTCATGTAGCCCAACACGCCGTGCCATTCAGACGCCTGTCAGAGGACACTGCTGGCTGCTCTGCTCGTAGTTCATCATGTCATGTAATGGGTTAGTTTACCCTTCAGTTAAAAAAAAGCCATTTTGTAATGTTGCAAAAAAGTATTTTACTTGGGAGTAAAAAATTAAAAGTCTGGTGGTAATGAAATTCTTATAACAGGACAGAGAAAAAGGAGTATACAGGGGTGTAGGTCATCCTTGCTCCTTGCAAGCAAATTAAACTCTCCCCCACCACCTCCTGCAACACTTTGATTTTCACTGTGCTTGATTGCAAGATCTTCAACAACTACGAAGCTTGCAAATGTCCATCTTAAATGTCAGACTTCATTTTAAGGCTTACCTCACTTCCATGATTAATTAGGAGTGTAATTTTAAAGTATGATGGGCAGAGAAGTGACTCTCAGACATTCATATGACTGAAGTTACACTTACTCACTGCAATGACTCTTCGATAACAACATGTTCAGCTGGTAAGCAACCAAGTTATTTTTCTAAGTGGTATTAATACATGTCCATCAAATTATGTCCTTACCGACTTTGACAGCAAATGTGCAAAAAAATACCCCATGATCAGCTGACAAGTTCATAGGTGCCAGGCTGTAACAGACTCCAACTCTTTTTTCCCCTGCAGCATTTCAGATCTAATATAATTAAGCAGATGCACTGTGGTGACTTTTCTGATAAAGATAGCATGTGTGACTCAAAGATTCATGGGACCACAACCTGTTGTGCATGGAGATAGGATTTTTGAAACCAACACATGGTGTAAAGACTGAAAGCATCAGTGAATAGAGGCATTTCAATATTTTCAGCCTGAGACTGGGGAGTGCTGAACTAGTTCAGGAGGTGGTCAGCTAAACACTCGGAAGAAAAGGAAGAGAGAAGAAAAGATGACTTTTCACACAAGTGGGAGACATGAAGAAGTGTCCTACAACCTAGAGGAAAGCACCAAAATGACAGGAGCCAGCAGGAGCTGGTTTTTCACAGGAGCATACTGGAAATTATAGATGGAGCAGGTAGTGATGGCCTTCATACTATGGAGTTTGCCTAACATTTATCTAACTACTTCTCACAAGAAAATCCATAGTGCTTCTGCTGACAGCAGACCTTTAAACCAGCATGCATTACAGGCACACACACTTGAAATCACCTTGTTCCTTTAATTTAAGCCATACTCGTGTCTGATTCAAAAATGAACCATGTTGTCATATATTTCACTGTGTCTCACAAAAATGTCCTTCTTCCCTCATCTCAGGCTACTTTCAAGTTATTGAGCATGTTTATTTCCCCCAGCTCTCAGCGCTTAGTTTTCCTCCCCTTCTTGAAAACTATGCATGCACCTACACGGATAGCTCTGCCTCCAGGTTTGCAAAGCCCCGTAATATCAGGTTATTTTAATTAGGAGTGCTTTCCAGCTGGCTGTTGTATAGGTGCACTCTCCCTACAAACACATAGTGAAAGGAGACTGGTAGGGGAAGTAATACATCCTTCGTTTCTGCCTCCACAGATAAAGAACCAACAAGCAAAGCTGGGAATTTCAGTGAATACAAAAAAGGGGTTTTTTAGCCGCAATGCCCAGGAAATTGTACGCCTTGGAAGAAAGGCAATTTGTCAGCAGGATACAAAGTAAAGAGTCTTTGCTCAGAAATAATCATAATGTGTAGTTAGGTCTGGTGGGTTTGGGGTTTTGTTTGTTTTGGTTTTTTGGTTTGCTTTGTTTTGTTTTTAAATTATTGTTCCTAGCCCATGCACACAAGTCATTTATTTAACTAAATAAAAAAACAGACGCCTGCCTTCAGGGGGGAATTCACTCATTACTGACCAAAGTGCCAACAGCCAGGTTTAGCCCCTTGGGAGTGCTTGTCATTTTCACCAGTGAGCCCCAGGGGACCAAGTTCTCTTGGGAAAAGAAAAAAACAAAAACCCAGAGCGAAAGAAAACTGGAGAAGCGGCAAGTCCATTTGTTTATCAAAACACAGCACTGCTCTCAGTGGGCAAACACTGCTTCTCAACCAATAGGGAAGGCAGCAGGAGAATGCACACAGGGAAAGCCTGGAGGCCACATAATGGCCTTACAGCACTCCAGAAATAATTAAGAACCATATTTTTGGGAAAAGTGGTCTCATTAAATTGTTTTCAGTTTGCAATTTTCTCCCAGCTTCTCCCTCCTCTTCCCCTTTCCACCAGCAACCTCAGAGCAATGAAAATATCAGTTTGCTTTCTAGTGCTTGCATTCTCTTAAAAATGTCATTATTCAATTATCTGTCTATTCACTGGCCCTAAGGTCCAGTGGAGCAGATATGGTGAGCCTTCATTTAATGTTTTTAAATGCACTTCAGTCCACTTGTGATACAATAAAACTTTATCGAATTCTGCTCCCACATCACACTTACCATCCCTCACTTTTATTGATATGTGAGCCCATCTACTCCTCTGTCAGCAATAAAAGGAATATTTCTAGCAAAGAAATGACCTTTCCTTCCATCAAGACAGCAATTGGGAAATGTGATTTCAGGTTTCATGTTTAAAAAGAAAAAAGTTTTCAGAAAAGAAAAGATGAAACATGCTCAAGTATTGTTTTCCTTCCCCTTGTTATCATTAAAGAAGCAGGAAAATCTCTGTAAGCACCAAGGGTATTTGTTGCCTTTGTAACATTTATTAGCCCATTTGCCCAGAAGAAGGGAAAGGAAGGACGATTCATCCTTCCTTGGAAGCCACAAATATTTTTCCATTGCAGGAAACAGCTCTTTAAATAGATCTCCCCAGTATTAAAAGCTGATGGAAGACTTGTTTCCTGGGTGTGAGGCAATTTATCATTACAGTGGGATATGTGTGCAGACTTTGGCTCGGATAGAGTTAATTTTCTTCATAGTAGCTAGTATGGGGATACGTTTTGGATTTGTGCTGGAAACAGTATTGATAACACAGGGACATTTTAGTTACTGCTGAGCAGCGCTTACGCAGAGCCAAGGCCTTCTCTGCCCCTCACCCCACCCCACCAGCGAGCAGGCTGGGGGTGCACAAGGAGCTGGGAGGGGGCACAGCCGGGACAGCTGACCCCAACTGACCAAAGGGACATCCCACACCATATGGCGTCATGCTCAGCATACACAGCTGGGGGAGGAAGAAAGAAAGGGGGGACATTCAGAGTGATGGTGTTTTGTTTCCCCAAGTAACCATTGTGTGTGATGGAGCCCCGCTTTCCTGGAGATGGCTGACACCTGCCTGCCCATGGGAAGGAGTGAATGAATTCCTTGTTTTGCTTTGCTTGCCTGTGCAGTTTTTGCTTTGCCTATTAAACTGTCTTTATCTCAACCCACAAGTTTTCTCACTTTTATCCTTCTGATTCTCTCCCCCATCTCACCTGGGGGGAGTGAGCGAGCGGCTGCGTGGGGCTTAGCTGCCAGCTGGGATTAAACCATGACAGATATAACATGCCTGAGGCACCCATCTCGCTCCTCCTGCTGCTGCCATCCTTGCCATCAACACAGCAATGGGCTTGTCCTTGTTGAAGCCCTACCTTTTTTCCACTTTGTGCTGCCCTATACCTTAAATTTGCCAAGTATCTATTAAAAAACAGACTGTTTCTGAGGACAACAGTGCACAAGTTATTCTGTGAACTCCAAAGCCTAGAAACTAAGGGAACTGAGAGCTCAGGATAACCTGAAAGTAAATTCAACTCAGCTAGCTAAATCTTCTTTCCAACACCACACTGGATCCTTGGGAGCCTGAATGGTTGTCTGTAGGCAGAAATGAACAGAAAAAGCACTCAAAAATACCTTTACACTTTCAACTCGCACCTGTTTCGAAACGGAACTAAAATCTAAATGCAGACAATCCCTAAATTTCAGTCAATGCCAGTGGGAGGTAGTTGCTTATATGTTGGAAAATCTCTCCCTGCTCTGACTTGGTTTGTCACCCACAAGGGCAGTGCCGCTGCTGTGGCCCACAGAGCACGTGTGCTCGGGACAGCGAAGGGAAGGAGGCTCATCATCCTTGAGTGGGTTGTTCGTTCTCTGCATCCATCTCAGTCATACATGCAGGACTCCTAAAACATGGATGTTTTGAGCTGTTAAGTGTTACGTGCATACAGAGGCTATATTTGCATAGGGAAAACCTATGTGTTGGTTCGGATTTATCAGATTATCAATAGAAAATCTGGCTGCTTACAATGACAACTAGCTCAGCAGCTCTCCCACGGCCACTGGTCTTGCAAAATTTGACTTCTTTTTTTTGCTTGCTTGTCACCAGTCTTGTGTACAGCATTGGATTAATTGCTCATCTGCTTTCCGCACTGGCTCATCAGTAAAATGGTAAGTCCCTTTGCACATTACAAAGGTGAAATAAGAACAATTACACTCCTAGATGTACCGGCACCATGACAACAGAACTGTACAAGCACCAGAAAAAGATACTGAAGTGCTTCTGCAATGAGTGTTGACCTAGCTTCACAAAACCACTTCCACCACTGCTGCTCCCATTACCCATTTAACACTGTTCTGTAAAGGGAGAAGGGGAGAGGGAAGGAATGCACTAGGAAACAACAGAGTACTGAATGAAAGGGACCCTCACAAACTGAGGTTTCTGATAATTACACGCAGCATAACGCAGCCTAAAATGCAGTTTCAGACATCTCTCTGCAACGGGCCATGTGTCCACAGCTCTGCTAATGGCAAACTGCAGGTCTGTAGTAGTACATATTTAATAGAAAACCATGGTAAAGCTCTCTGGATCAGTAATGATTAAAAAAAAATCAATTTAAGAAAACTGGGGTAGTAATGTCAGTATTTTGGAAGAAAAGTGGCAGTATTTAAGGCAGGTGTCAGAAAAATAAACACCACATGCCAAGGTCTGCTTTGAGAAAGACAAAAATAATTTGGTGGCTTTTTCTGATACCAGAAAAATAGGACAACTGATGCCACCGATGCCTGTAATGTTAGGCCTGGTATCTTTTCACCTACTGAAATCACCCGCTTTTCATTTTGACTATGAAAGGGCAACAAAAAAAGGCCCTTAGAATGACTGTCCATTTTTGTAGACAACATCTGCGATCACATAAACTGACTACAGGATCAGGAAAACGAGGAGAGGACCAGGCGATCTGTGGAATCATCTGTTGTCTTCGCCACATGTTGAGAGTTACTGCAGCCTCATGAAACTCTCCTTGTCAGGGGTATCTCTAGTGAACACACAGGAATGCAGTGTGGAAGGTATTATAACAGAAATTTTAAAATATATGCACTACTGAAGTTAGAAGAGGTTTGTTTTTCCTCCTCCTGAGAGGGAAGGGGAATGCTTTCCTCTTGAAAGTTATATGAGTTAGTGGTGGAAAGGTTAATAAATAAATAAATGAATAAATGAAATCACAAGAGGAGTGGGATACCCAAGGAGTTTTAAATCTGTAATTTTTCTCCAAGGGAACGTATACACTAGCACTATACTGAGCATAATCGCCTAAGGTCAGTCCTAACAGCATCTCTTAAAGATGACTCATTGCTCTTGAGAAACACACATGCTCCCCTCTGCTGCTGAGCCAGTGCTTGGGTAAACTGTCTCTCTCCATCCAGAAGGAATAATTTGAAACCGTAAGAAGTAACCCATCTAACCAGACGAAGCAAGATGGAATTGCACACAAATACAATTGTCTGCTGAAATATTAATTCCTTTGTTATGCAACTGCTATGTTTCTTCAGGAGATGGCCATATGGCAGACACCACTGTTCATTAAGGGCTCAGCTCACGAAGTCACCAAGGAAATGTCAGTGGCTGAGGAAGGATTTTCCCCAGCACTGAGCAGCACCTGGGAACCCGTAGAGCCCACTCCACTCCTCCAGTGAAGCATCACACAAGGCAGCTGGGTGTGGGTAGCAATGTTAAGCAAGCTGGCCTGAAAGGACTTGGGCAACAGCTTAAATTTGCCTAGAGGTGCTGAAGCATGTGGGCTTGGTGACAAGAACCCAAGGGGACCAAAAGGCAGAGGCATCACCAAGGTCATCAAGGGGGAAACAGATTTCATGTACCAGGTGTAGCTTTGGTCCAGCCATATCCTTGCTGACCTCCTTGCCCAGAGCTGACACCTTACTCGTACCTTGGATGGCTTTCACTCACGGGGCACGGAACATCTGCAAAGTTGAGCTGACAGTTTTCAGAGGGAAGAAATGGAGGCAGTAGCAAAGCCAGGCAGAGACTGAGGTAGAAGAAGAAAAGGAGTCCTAGTTTTCCCACTCCACATCTGCAGATGAAGGGACACATCTTGCCTGACCACAACCAACTTTCCTGGTGCCACACTGAATAAAAATGCATGAAGATTTAACCCAAAATTTCCTAGGCAATGCAGAACAACAAGCCCAGGAGATGTGATCCTACTTTACAACATGCTCAACCCTCATTTCCGCCCCCACAACTCTACTCGCAGAGGCATTGTATTTGATTCATAAACAAACAGAGGAAGCAGCCATCAAAACTACTTTAGTAGCTTTGCAAAGTTGGTTTCAAAGGCAACGTGGCTTGTTGTCATTGTTTTCCTCCCCGCATTCAGATCATAAAAACATACCCAACCCTACTGTACATTTGGTACTGAGCAACCTCGCACAAGAGTTATTTTACATCTTGTACATAGGGCCGATTAACACCTCAGGGCATAATATTCACATATTAGCTTTCTCACAAGGCACCACCATTCCTCTTTGTTTTATATGCCACAAAGGCTACAGAGGGGTACTAGCTAATGACTATTGCTTTACCAGCCCAGTCTCAGGAGGGAACGGTATACCTCATGCAAATGACATATCGCAAGGAAATACAACCTGCTATGATAAATAGAAACCGATTTCCCCTCACCCTCCCCATGCACAGCATCGTTTATAAAATGAAAGACCTCATTTAGAGAGGAATAGCTCCAAACTGGTAATTTGGTACAAGCTCACTAGGGCAGACCCTAAACCCCTGACGTCACTTTTTCCATGGGTTTAATGGCTCACTCCATAAAAAATATTCCATCACTGCATTTAGAAGCTTCACATTTTTGTGAAGAGGGAGGATCAAATATGGACACACTGAGCCTGCCGCCAGCAGAGAGACAGAGTTCCCCAGCAGAGAGGGTCCCCTTTGCCTAGAGAGGAGGTCTTAGCTGCATCCCTCACCTTGTGCTTTCACAACAAGCAAAACCCTGCACAGCCTTTCCACATCACAGCAGCAGGCACGGGGCCACCTCCTGCATGAGGGACAGGGACCACCCAAGGGGCTGTAAGTTCTTGCCTCCCCTCCGGACAGCATGCCTGCCATTTCTCAGCCATGTTTGCTCTCCTGCAGCCTGTGCCCAAGGTGATGAAGGTGTTCTTAGTCCTCAAGCCAAATCCCGGTTTTCAGCAAATTGAAGTCTCCTGCTGCTCTCTCAGCACAACTCTGTGGCTAGGAAGTGTCCATTCCCACACCTGTTTTATTGTTTTGAGAGGTGTTATGGGCTTTGGCCTACTCAGACCGAAAACCTAGAAACAGTGCTGTTATTCACTGCTCAGCCCTTTATGACTGCTAACAAAAAGTGCACTCCCAGGATTACTGTTGTTATTTCTTTTTTGAGGTATGCCATTTTTGACAGTAGGACTGTAACTGCACCTAACAAATTTAGTCTCTACAGAAAGCAAATTCTGAGGAATGCTTAACTTTTTGTAGCTCTGACATTCCCTGTTCGGCCCATATTGCTGTAATCCCAGGTGACCGTCTTTCTACCCTCAAAAATTCAGGCTAAATGGCTTGCCTGCAATTTGCCTTCATAACTTTGGAAGCTTATAAATTAGTGTTTTCTACCATCAAACATCAAATTTCCCAAAACATTAGCTTTCTACATCCTCAGCTATACTATACTGTATTTAAGGCACTTATCAAATGTCACCAATTACATGGACGTAGGTTGGTCAAATCACACTGCTGGAAGATTGCAAGCATAAAACTCTGAAAAAAGAAGCTTTAAGCTAGCAATACTGCTTCATTCTTCTGGCCTGCTTTCACTAATGGGGCATCCCAAGTGTTTTCCAGTTGATATGTCACTGTACAACAAAGAAAACATGGGGCACAATCAGGATATTTTTAACCTAAGCACAAACCTTGCACAGAGGACAATTTTTCATATCTTATCAGCTCAGTCTCATATGATGCATGTGGTTTGTCACCAAGCGTTTACCTGCCCTTGGGCAACAAAAGACAAGCTCAAGGCTGGCCCAGTCTCCACAATAAATCAGATGTCTACTAAAGAAACAAATGCAAATATATCAAGATACATACTGTAAGGGACACACTCATACTGCACTTCCAGGTACTTGTACGTCCCAGGGCAAGGGTCTGGGAACACATCAGGGCCAGCGACAACTGCACATTGGGTCCGATTACTGCATCTGAAAAGCAAGAAAAAGAGAGAGTTAGAAAACAGCCCAGACTGAAGAACAGGTCGAGAGGTTGAGTGGTCCCTCCAGCGTCAACAGGAGTGAAGATGCAGTAGCCAGCACAGAGCATCAGCCGGGGAAGCTCACCAGAGTGCACACAAAGGCTGATGGCAAACACCAATGCCTTAATCAGTTTGTTGCCAAAACAAAAGAGGCATGGTGGCACAACCCCTTCCCCTCCAAGCAGTTTTTATAGCAGGTTCTTTAAAACCAAACTGAGAGGGAGATTTAAAAAAAAAAAAAAATTACAGGTATGTGGTTCTCTAATTCTTGAAACCCAAACTCCATCACAGTGACCTCAGCTAACCTTAAATACCAGCATTCCCACCAAACAAAATGCAAAGACTAAACCAACAACATTTGTGGCAAAAATAATCACTGTATATTTTATAGCAGACATAACAAATACATTTTACAAAATATTTATGAAGTGTTCCCATAAAAACAGTCGTCCTGGGTAATGCTGTTTAATGCAAATCAAAGACTAAAAACAGCAACACTTGAGTGGAAAAAAAAAAGAAAATCACCAAATAAGCTGTCTAAAAACCAAAATAGTAGTTTTTCATACACAGCCAACACACCTTCATTAATTATAAATGGCTATGTTTTATTCAACCATTCTGCCCAGCACAGATGCATCTCCTGAGATGATGTATTTTTTCCAAAAGCAAACGTTTCTCTCACTGAAGATCTTGCCATACAGAGAAGGAAGTGACCTTGCCTGCTGCAGTGAGCATCTTTCAGGTTAGAAGTACACACACACGGGCTGGGCCCTGCGAGGTGCTTCCCTGTGGCACATATGATTCAGGACCATGGGTGACTGATTTATGCACATGCAGAAACCCATATTTGGCTCTGCTTTTGTGGTACAAGCACCTTTGTGTACAACTTTTGTGTATTTTGGGGATGCAAAAACCCCTTAGCAAACAGCAGTTCTATGGAGAAAAGTCCTCTGCTTGTTTGTTTAAAGAGGGGAAAAAAAGAGGGAGAGAGAAATATAATTAGTGCCCTAAGGACTAGACCACAGCATTTACTTACTCTAAGATGCTGCCTCCTATGACGTGACATGGGACCCCTGACCCTCCTGCTCTTCTGGCAGAAGCCATGACATCCAGCGCAAAACTCATTTAGGTTTGCAGTGGAAATGCTTCATGTTTACCTGAGGCTATAGTTTGTCAGCCTTAATGAGGATTTTATTTGAGCCCATAAATTAAAATTGATTCATTAGTGACTGCCTTAAGCTCTATAATTTCTTTAATTTTATAGAAAGATTAATAAGACCTGATACGCTTGCTCATTGGGTTGTTTTGCTGCATAATCCAGAGGGCTTGGATGTTCTCGTGCTTTCTAGTTGAAAGACAACCGTTATCACAGCAAGCGACTAGTTTTATCATATACACAGAAAAACAATTTTATTAACAAAAAGGATAACTTTGTTGTCCTTACCCTTGCTACTTAGAGACAGGTGGCTTGGCTGGGATATCACAGGTAGCTTGGACCATGCAAGTGGGCAGTTTTCCAGGAGAGGCTTTGAACATCATCCAAAGCTTCACTTTCAACAAAAATCCTTTACTGTGCTCAATGTGCCTTTCAAAAAGCAATTGCACTGGCCTAATCAATAGTCCCTCTGGCTGTAGGGACAACCCTGGCCCCATTACATAGAATAAGAGCAATAGATCAAAGAGACATTTCAAAATCATGAGTAAGGATCCAAAATTATGAGGAATTGGAAGTGGGGGAGGAACAGACACATTTAGGATTCATCTGCATATTTTCTTTCTTTCCGTCTGTCAGAAAGTGGTTGCTTTGAATCTCCTTTCCTTGCGACCGTTCCTTTTTTTATGCAAGAACTTGTACACAAAACCCAGAAGCGAAAACATGCAACCTAGAAAGCTCCAGGTTCATAACCAATATTTCAAAACTTGGTTTGGAAGCCAAAGGCTGTGAACACCAGCTTTAACCCTCCCAAATGCGTGCTGCCTTCTGGGGTGTCACCAAAGAGAGTAAAAACACCATGATACAAGGGTTGAGCAGGGAAGGCAGGGTGCTGGTATGGGCTTTCCCCCCAAACTCTAGCAAGCCCTGAAGCCCCCTTGCACATGCCTGGATTGGGGGATGGCAAAGCACTGAGCCTACCAGGCACGGAAACTTCGAAGGAAGTTGAGATTAAATTGTCAGTGCCACCTTGGGGGAGAAACAACAGAAAACCAAATGAAAAACTCCCCAATAAAAGCTCAGATATTATGCAGTGTCAGTGCCTCACACGATTTGCAAAAAAGGGGCTCATACAAAAATCCCACCAAAACCAGAGAAAAGCCCTCTCTTTTTCACACTCATTTCATATGGGCAGCAAAACTATGTCCAGCACTTGGCATTTCGAGTTTCCTTTTATCACCCTAGGGTGAAACGTGCAGGTTCCCATTCCAGCACACTTAAGGGATAAGAGCAATTTGGACTAAAAAACCTTAGAAAAAACTTAATACCTGTTCAACCAACTATTACTGTCAGACATCAGGCTATGAAAATTTTAAGGGGAGACAGAGGTAAAAACCACTAATCGTTAAAGCTCTGGTTGCTGTGCTTTTGCTCACAGTTTTTCCCCACTTTCAGAACAGCTTCTTGGTCCCTTGAGTTTTATCATATTTCTTTCCAGACAGATTAAAGGCCCAGGTGACACAAGAAGTGACATAGAAAAGGAGATGTGTAGAAGAAAATACATCTGTAGCCTAGAAAAGGGAGGGGAAAAACCCCCATGTAATCATGCCTTGCTCCATTCCCAGAAAACTAGGCCATAAGGTCTTCTTTGTAAATCACAGGATTATACACTGAATCTTGGGATTTCTTGGCACTTGGGTCTTAGTAGTACTTGCTCCAAACTCTTGTGACTCATGAGGCTCAGTGCCGGGTATTGACCTTTCTGGTCAATGAAACAAGAATCTCTTGGGGTTTCGTTTGGTTAGTTGGTTGGTTTTGGTTTTTTTGCTTGGTTCCGCTCCCCCTTTCTTTTTATTTTGCTTTTATTTTTTATCTCATTTCTTGAAGGAAGACCTTTACTGACTACTGGAGTTACAATTCACAGTGAGAACCAGCACTGCATCAGCTCAAGTATAAATCTGTCCCTTCTGTAGGGCAAACGCAGAAAGACTATCCAGGTCCCTTATCTTTACACCAGAAACAGCAGCTCTGCATCTATCTAGATTCCCCTCCAACAGGGCAGGAATTGTTCGCATCGCGGGCTCTAGCACAACTGTACTCCAGAAAACTACAGTCACCTTTTTTACACCCATCTATACCTCTTATTACCACCTTTTAACACGCACCTTATTTCTAGCACCGATTCATCAGCTCCTTCTAATGAAACTACTTCTCTTCCCCTGCATTGCCCTCATGCCTCAACCTCCCTAAGCAACCCCTGACCTCTTGTGGTATTTTCTCGTTCTCCTTATGCTCTGACACCGAGTAAACAAGAGAACCATGGGAGAAATCTGAATTTGGGGGACGAGGTAGACAGTTTTATGCCTATTAAAAAGCAGCTTCCATTTTATTAGTTTGTACAACATTTTAAGGCAAAAGTTCTGGAGACACAAAAGAATTAAAGGAGCCCCCCAGGTGGTTTTAGTTCCCCTTATTGCCATTTATCATGAAATCTGACAAGGAATTTATAGTCATCCTGATGTTTGGGGTTGGCTTGCTTTATCCTGAAGCCCTTATTTCTACCTGCAATCGTTCCTCTCTCCCTGTTATTTCCTGAAGCGCAAGGTGGGCACGTGAAGATAGAGATTGCTTCTCAGAGACCCTGCATGTCTCAGGCCACCACTGTAATTGCTGGTGGGATTCATGGACACTTTTCTGGACCTAGAGCGTCCACACAGCTCACCAGAAATAACTCACTGTGCTGCCACAGCATTCAGGCTAGCAAGGCAAAGAGCCTGCTGCCTTTTCCATCTTGCAAGATATGGAAAATATGACCTGCCAATGCCTGGGTTCCTCTAGAAACGCTTGTGTTGGTGCAAAGTGTGTTAAATTAAAAGGCCAGTATCTCACACCCGCTTTGCCAAGGCACAGATGCCTACCAAGATTAACAGAGAGATAAGAAACCAAAGCACAATCCGAAATCTGCATTTTCACCCTGACTTGAGAGTCTGATGGCAACATACATTTCTGTATGTTCAGGAAAAGAAAATATCCCAAACCCTCCTAAAAATCAGTCTGAGGTACTCAGCAGCCTTTAAGGACCCAGCATCTCATAATCAGAAGCTCATGTTATTCGTGTATAAGTATTGGAGAGGAAAAATTGCCTTCTGGGAAAAGTGTCCCAGTCACAACAACAACCAACCAAACAAACAGAAAACAAAAAAACCCCACACACAAAAAAATAAGGGGCGGGGGCCCTTTATGACTTATTTCCAGTTACTCTTTATTCCCACTTATTAAGGTACCTGTTTTGTTTTCAGATATGGAAAAATATTTATCCTAGAAGAGAGGTGTCAATCCAGTGTAACACATACACTGTAACAGAAAACACAGACTATTTTTGCAGACCTTCTCCCAGTTCCAGTGAGAAACGACTTTCAAGAGTTTTAATGTGAAACAGTAATAATAATTCATGTGGCATTTGTTTCGCATTTATAGCAGTGGGACCGAAGGAAGCATTTGAGTTCAGAATCAGCTGCAGGGCTCAACTCTGCCTGCAACTCTGGTTCAGACTTAAAACAAAAAACCAAACAAACAAAACCCAGAAACAAACCAACCCCAAAACTTCATTTCCCTTCAGCAAACTTCCATTCCTTCTCCCTGGCAATGTTTTTATGATTTTTAAGTAAAAAGATTGTCTTGTGATAGTGAGGCAGAAACACTTTAAGACATAAACAGCTACTTATTCGTCCTCTGACATCTTTGATTTTTTCCAGTGCTGACATTGTTGATATATTTCCCAAAAGAGAAAGAAAGTAAAAAATAATAGTTTGGCAGGTGATGTTTATTTTAGGCCTTTCCAGAACCTTTAATAGCACAGACATGTCAACAGCATCAGGCTAGACATGTCTGGGGCAATATGTTTGCCAGAACAAAAATGCAAAGGCAGCACAAAATAAAAGATCAATCCCAAACAAAAGCTTTTCAGTGTTAATCATTGCAGGTGCAATGCCAGTAAGTCCTCCAGCTCCCCCTCCAGGTGAGGACCATTTGCTCCAGAGAAGAAAAATGGGTGCCAAAACCACAGGGGCAGGCACCTGCCATACTGGGGACACCAGAAGAGCAACTAGAAATCTCTGTACAGGTCCACAACAAGCCTAGAGTCTCAAACATCCGTTTCATCCCCAACACACCCTCTTTCTCCTGGTCCTTATCCTCTAGAGACAAGCCCTTTTGAAGTGGAGCAATGCCTTCTGTGACACCGTGGCCAGGAGCTCCTGTGAACAAGGCATACTGGAAACCATTACAAATGGGGAACCTGCCTGCTCCCTCTGAAACCACAATCAGATTGTCAGAGTCCAGGGCTAGGCTCTTCAATACCATAAAGATCGGAAAATTTCAGGCAACGGAAAGCACTGAGCTGCCATACCCATTCTTTGCTACTGCTAACAAACCTTGCTCATAGCTGGTGCTACTCTCCACCTACAGCAGCTCATAATAAGGGATTCTTAATGCCCACATGTGCCAACCAAACTGGCTCACCTGCGTTCATGAGCACCAGTCACCAAAAATCAAAGATAATCTTTCCCTCTCCCCTCAACTGAAACACCTACCTTACATAAACTTTACTTTTTTCTGCAATGACAAGGCAGCCATCATGTGCCTAGGTACGCTAATATCACCACGACATCAATATCTAAGCCTTTTTCTGAAAGTCTAATATACTTTTCTAATGGTTTTACAGGAAGAGACAGACTTAATTCATTATCCTACATGGCAATGCTGCAAGACATCCCTTTCCTTCTCTGAAACACAAAAATCTCCTCTCTGGGTGACTGCTTTAAGAAAGAGGATGTCACAGCAAATAAGTCAGCTAGGAGTGTGTTTTCCCCTGTCAATATGTGATATTTCCAAATCAACCCGTTAGGAAGGACCAAGGAAAAGAAACAAATGCCCTGGAGGAAGTAAACAGGAAACAAAGAGAAATTTTACTCATAAGTGGAGTTAACATGATGGCTTGCAAATAAGGGCAAAAAGAAATAAATTTTAAAAAGCAAGCAGAGAAGGGAGGCAGCGGAGGGTGGAGAGGGGAGAACAGCACTGCAAGCCCTGAGAAAAGCCTTTGGTTCACCACATTTGCTTTCAATAATGCATTGCACAAAAGCAAAGCTAAATCCTCTGCCTGTTTAGCTCCTAGAAACAAAGAATTTCTCAACAGAATCTTTTTCTGCCTCTGCAAAACCTTAAAAGCAAGGGATCTAATGACAGGGAGATGAAAATCCAGTTTCTCTAACATTTTCCTCATTATGAATGGGCCTTTTTATTGATCTTTCAGAGCACAGAGAAGCTGGCTTTCCAACCTCTGCTACGATATAATTATCTGCGGTGTTTAATGCTAGCACAGATGAGTCCCACTACACACTGCATTTTGTTGTTTTATTGACGGGTTTTAATTATCTATCCAGGTGCTAGAGCTGTCAGATAGGCTGCTTCTTATATGATCAAACTAATACATGGAGAGGCAGAGCACTAACTGCAGCTTTACCAAGCGCCTTTGTGGAGATATGCCAACGAGATACATTTAAACTGCTATGGTTATTGTAAAATCTTACAATGTTTGATGGAAAAAAAGAGTCCTCTTTCTATAGCCTCAATCCATTTTGTTCCTCTGATTATTATTTTATACTGAGCGAAGCAAAACTGAAGAAAAACAAACCACCAAAACCACACCAAAACCCCAGCCAGCCAAACAGCAGAAAAATCCTGCAGAGCCAAACCAAATCTGAGCTGTAAAGGTCAGCGAGGGGACTACCTTGATATATTATGGAGACCCTGGGAGCAAGATGGAAAACAGGTCCTGGAAATAATTTAAATACCAGTTTTATGTAGGAAAAAAGAAAAAGTAATTATGCTGTTTCAACTCATTGATAAGGCCCTTAAAATTTAACAAGAAGCATTTAACAGCAAATTCACGAGATTTAACAGATTTAACGGCAATTTGGTGCACGCCTGCACACGGTGCATCTGCTCCACTGCCAGGGACTCCCCGGTTTGGGAAGTCGAGGTCTGGGGCAGGACCCACCAGCAGGGATGCCAGACGCCCTGGCTCATCATCACCCTCCAAAGGAGAGTCTCCCCAAGCAATGAAAGCTTTTTCCTCTGTGCTTCATCATGTAACAATTCTTACATTTTATAGTTTCCTTTGATTTCTTTCTGTCCCATCTCTTTGCGACTAACACAGTGAGGAGGGGAGATTAAATCCCCAAAGACAATGAAAGTGTACCCCAACAGGAAAACCTGTCAAGTGCCTCGTGCTAATATGCCTGGCTACAGCATCTCTGCAGCGACAGGGAACCTGAATGCAAGACGGGTGGAAGAAACACTCATCGTTAGCACAAGAACACCAAAAGAATGACCCGTCCAAGCCATTGGGTATATTTTGACCAAAGGTTTGGGTCAGCATGGAAAAGAGATCTGCGCTGAGCATGTCTAAAGCAGTCACAGTGTTGCTCCAACTCCAAGGAGCTGTAGACACAAGCAAGGCCAGGTTTGCAATGGAGGCTAGTGTCTTTTATTGGATGCTGGCCTGCAGGGCTGAAAACCAAACCAGGCAAGCCTTAAGGCTGTAAAGCTCATCTTTTAAAGAACTACATCTGTCCTTTTACAGGTACTCTACTTCTTCCAACTCCATAAACTTCTGTAGCACCCTAATAAAAATCCACTTTACAAAACACTGACAGGATATCTGGAGAGGAGAGTAAACACCTAAAACAAACCAACCTGTAAATGGCTTGTTGGTTTAGCCAGAGTTAACACTAGTAAAAGTAACTGTGAACAGAAAACAATCTGGCTTTTCATTTAGGTTAGGAGGTCAAATTAAAGGCTAGAGGAGGTCTGGGCTGAATTTCAGCTGGCGCTCCACATTACTTTATCTTCATTGCCATTTTAGCACAAGTCAATGCGAGTTAAAGCCCATTTTTAATTCTTCTTTCATGCAGCTACCCAGAGCTGGGATAGCCAGAGCAAGTGGCAAAGGATTATTTTCTCTACGACAGCTCTGAAACATGCTCAGGCCCTTGGACTACCATCACCTACCTATCCACTGAGTCCATAGCACAGGGAGCCGATGATTTGCTGGTCACCAAAGCGAGGTACGAACCTGCTGCTCAGCACTGGCTGAGCAAAAAGCAAATCTGAATGTGACCATTCAGACACTTTTAAATATATTATTTTTTAAAAAATTAAAAAAGGTACTCTGTTCTGTTGTGAAAGGAAAATCCAGTATTACTTCCAATGCATCCCTCTTCACTAATTGTCATGTTTTCTCAAAGTACAAGGAATTACACATCCCATAATAACTGCAGTGCTGCCATTTACCATCAGCACCCAATGTCCCTGTCCCAGCCACTGACTGATTCCTGCAAAAGCAAAAACTGAGATTAGAGAATATTGTCTCTAAACGGGCTAAGGTAATCTGTATTCATGGGCTGGTAGGTTTAATGTGTTAGCCTTTCACCTCTACAAATAGGGTTAAAGAAAGGTTTTGGGCCAAAATAATTTGTACTGCAATCCATCTCAAATTTGACATAATAATTGAATGACTGAATGAAACAAAAATTAATACGTCCAAACAGCACGGGAGGTCAAAGCTGGGCAGCTCCCTGATGAACTTAGGAGTTAACTGAAAGCATCCATGCAGCACTCTCTAAAACCCAGAGCAACCTCTGTCTTCATCACTCCTACCCATGGCATGATGCCAAGGTGATTTTTAAGTAAAGGTCTACAGATTTTAGTTAAGGAAGCAATCACCCCTGAGCCTCTCAGGGGGAGGGAAAGCTTCCCAAACAAGTGCGACATAGGATCAACATGTTACAGGTTATGCCTTTAACATCACGGCTGAATCAGTCCAGACAAAAAGACAATACTAGTGAGTAAAACACAGAGCCTGCCAGGGTTGTACGCTATTAATACAGCGTCTATAAATGGTGCCTGATTTTGTACACCACCTTGTGCAAAGGAGTCTTCACCCTGTCTGTGTCTCGGGCATTAAAGCAGTACAAACAATAATCAAAACAAAACCAAACCTCAAAAAATAATCCTGAAATGAACCAAATATGCTTTTTATATTAAAAAGAGATATTTTTTTATTTTATTTTATTCTAACATAGCGAATTCTGCCTCTTTGATCTTCAGTCCAAAGCTGGAATAAAGGCAGCCTGTACTTTGATTCTAAGCTCAAGAGAAAGCACAGCATCACAAAACCTTCATATGGTTCCCAGCCCAGCGTTGCCTAGCCAAAGCATATACAGAAGCAAATGGTAAGTAAAAAAGGAAAAAAAAAAAGAAAAAAAAAAAGAGCCTAATCTTAGATATATTTCAGTAAACCACCATTGTGAATTTCCTCAAATGTCTAAACATAGCACTGAACTTTCCGTGGCTGCACGCAGCAACATGGGAGGGGATGAAAGGATGCATTTTTGAGAACATCTGTCCAGCAGCTCCAGCACAGCTTTCTCACACTGTGCTCAGCACTAGTTTGGCGAAGCCAGGGATCACTCATCCCTGCCCTCCCACCACCCCACTGCCTCCTCACTTATCTTTCCTGGGACAGTTTTCAGCATATGTCTGTCTGCCTGCCTGTCTGTCTGTATCTATCTATCTGTCTGTCTATTTATCTATCTATCTATCTATCTATCTATCTATCTATCTATCTATCTATCTATCTATCTATCTATCTATCTATCTTTCTATCTATCTATCTATCTATCTATCTATCTCAGTTTTCAGCTCTATACGCCCAGGAGCTCATCTTCTGCCCTGCCCTATCTGGTCACCATCCTAAAAAGGACACTATTTGCTCATTACATACTTTATCTGCCTTTAAAATATATGGTTAAATTACATCCAGATTTGGCTAAAAAGACTATCCTGAGAAAAAATGTGATAGGAAAATGGCCTCTGAACATCTGTCGGACAACAACTGGTAGGAACAGAGCAACAGGGTTTCTGCAAAAAGTCATCTTTGTGATGATGTGGAGAATACTTTCTTAGTGGAGGAACAGCTATTTCATACTACAGAGCCTGACTAATGCTGTACTCACAGAATTAAACTCTCTGTACGTAAGAAAGCTTCCTTTGAGGAAGCTAAACTCAAAGGCCAAGTTTTCCAGAAAGGCTTTGCCTCCCACTGGAGCTGAATTTTTTCGAATTGCTTCATTCTTGTAGGAGGAGCTACAAGAAGGCCCAGCTGTTTGAACATGGCCTGGGGCTCCTCAGTTCTCATGGAGAGCAGTGAAGCTGCTGGCTATTAAGCATTTTTCAGACAGCAGGCTGTGTCACAGAGTGCCTAACCACTTTGGTAATCCAACCCAAATATTTCTACCGGAAAAAAAAAACCCTCCCGTCTGGGATTGCACCGGAGCCTTAGGCGGGGCAGAAACTGGGAAATCCACATTCCAGCGCATGGAGCATGTCTCTGGCAAGTCAACTTTAAAATACGTGACTGATGCTGCTCAGACATACTAGCTGAAGTCCAGGGAGATGGATGAAAGGGTAAAGATGCAGGATAAATTCATCGGATGTCTCCATAAATCATTTCTATAGTTCACATTTGTTCTCTGCCTTTCATTACTTACATTTCTAAAGCCACTGGGTGCCTTGGTGCAGTGGATCTAATAAAAAGGAAGATAAATTTTAACATCCCATTTTGAAACATCTTAAAATGATCTAGCTTTCTTCTGAAGGTTAATGGCAAGCATTACAAGAAACACACTGTCTCAAAACAATACACTGGGGCTGGAAGCGAAAGCAAAGTCCTGCTGTAGCCTGGAAATTCACAGTCCTGGTTCCCCACACAACTGGTATACAAGATCTTATTTCTGGCCCTAATGTTTTGGCAGCCTTAACTTTGTCACTGAATCCTGCCATCACCTTGTGCAGACCCTCTGACTCGGGCAAAATTCCATGCTCAATAAGAGGAGGAAATATTTTTGGAGATTGGCAGTTTGGAAAAGAATCTGAGCTGCCTGACAGCTGTTCAGAGACGTGGGGTGCCAGAGGGGTCCCAGCGGAGCATACAGTATTACACACGCACACGCACAGAAAATCATTAAAGTTTCTGTCTCTGAAGTTTCACATTTAATGAAAGAAAGTGAAGGAGATATCTGGAGAATTCTTGGGTTATATTAACAGCTAATGATATTCCCTTTGCCAGGAGTGCAGCCCTGGGAAGCTCACCAACAGCAATAGGGGAAACCCACGAAAACAACAGCAGGTCCAGGCGGCATGGCGAGGGGGAATGGGGAGAGCCATCCTTCCCTTCCTCCCTCCCACATCCCCAGGGGGGTCAGGAATTGAGCGGAGAGCCTGCTGTTGCATGGCTGGAGTTGTTGTACGACAGAAGCAAGGACCTTTATAACAGAATTTAATCCACTGCAGGTTAAACAAAACAAATGACTGCACAAGTGAGCAATTAAAGAGCATTCCACAGCCAGCACTCAGAGAGCCTCGCCATTGATTAATTAGGTTCAAAGGGCCAAGGTTAACCTCACAATCTCCTGAGAAAGAGACCGTTTAGTACCTTTAAAAAAGAAAAAAAAAATTTAAAAAATCAGCATTCTTATTTAACACTTGAGCATCATTTAAACAGCTGCTAAAGCAGTGTAACAATTACTTGGGACTGACCTACATTCAGCTGTATCGCTTTATTACATTCAGGAGAAACTTAATTAAGCTTCTGTTACTTAATAAAAGCAAATAAAATCCTCCATTTTATGACAAGGAGCTGCACTGCTACAGCCATGTGAAGCTTTAAGATTTGGCAGTGGGGTTTCCCAGGAGAGTGTGGCTCCCACTATCACATTCCTCCTCATTGAATTTGAGGGATAAGAAGATACAGGATATTTTTATGCATTAATGCTCTTCAAGACAGGCTAGGCTGCTCTGCTAGGTACCGCCAAGGTGGAGAGAACTGTAGCCTCTGATACCTGTCCTGTTACCTTATGAGACCTACTGTACCTATGCAATACGGTCTGCTCCCAACCACATCAGGATTACTTCAGCCCTACCAGGAGGAAGGCATCAACTACTCACTTCACTGCAAGAAGCAAAAAAGCAACATGTTCCCGGGAAAAAAAGAAATAAAAAAAACCAAAAACCAAACACACCATACTGCTAGCTGTATAGTTTTTCTTCCCCAGGGGCTTGATCCACACCCCAGTGAATTCTGTGGGTGAAGAGTCATTTACAGTCACCGCTGACCATTAACAGGGTCTGAGCTGGGTAGCAGGAGTGTACAATCAAGGGTACTCCCATATTAAGAAAATCTACAGAGAGTTTCATCAGTTTATGTCACCAAAAAGACTCCCCAAACCATCCACCAAAAGACTCCCTTGAATATTAAGATTTTAGAACACTGTTAATAAAAAGGACCACCCCATACGTCTCACTTTCACTCAGCTACATTTACCCATTTCAACTGTGCCCAACTTCCTATGGGATTATCAGCCATGCATTACGTCCTCACCACCCTCCTCCTTAAAATGCTCATCTCGCCCCTCCTCTCCTGCCCTTACACAAACAGCTCCCCTGCTCTGACTTACCAAAATATCCAGTTTTGGGGAGAAAATCTGTCCCCAGCCTTGTACAAGTAATAAAAGCAAACACTTAAATTGCAAACAGCCAGACAAAACCCCCCACCAGCTGCCCAAACCCTCTGGACTTTCACTGAACTGACTGCAGATGCTCAGACAAACCCTGGAAGCTTTGGTGAGGTCATGGGAAAATTTCTTCTCCATGAGGGAGAAAACCCAGAAATTGTCCATTGCCAAGCAGAGGCCATGGCCAGGCAGCTCTTCAGCACTGGCACCACGTCCAGAAAATGACTTGTGAACACATACTGGCCTCTGCTGTGTTTCCCAGCCAAGGGGTAACCTGCCAATTAGATTTTAGTCCTGCTGAACTCTGTGCTGGATGCTTGAGATCATGAAGCTGCTGCTGGACTTTTTGCTACATCCAATTCCACATGTGATCTGTTTATAGTTGTATTTATAAAGGTCCTTGTTCTCTCAAGGAGACGAAGACATGGCTGCAGAGGTGACAGCTGTGCTCCCCTGGGACCACCAAGGAGCGATTGCCCCAGCCTCATGACACAGGGGCCTTTGCATCAGGTCTAAAACTCACTAGGAATTAACTGTCAGTAATGCTGTGACACCTCCCAGGCTTAAAAATCACAAGCTCTGAAGTCCCACACCTCATCAGAACCATTAGTGCTGAGCATACTGGTCTGATGATGCCTTGTCCCATGCACCTACTTTGTTCTTGCTCTCTACAGTAGTTCAGTGCCACAGATTTTTTTCAGGATCTGAAGGAGTTGGGCTGAATTCCATGGGTGACTGTAAACCCTTAGTTCCCATCCTCTAGCAGAACACCCTTATGGTGGTGGTCCAACCTTTTCAATTTGCAACAGGCTCCGCTTTTTCCGAGTAATTGAGGAAGCATTTTGGTAGGCGCTGAAAATGGCATCCCACCTTTCTCGTGTATGTTGCACTGCTAGAATAAACTATCAGGCAGGCTCTGCTGCTATCTGGCTTGGGGAATATTTGACCAATTAACGCATAGACAAGAGCAGCAATGGAAAAAACGATACATTCAGTTCCATGTAATGCCATTAAAATTGTGGTGACTTAAAATCCTGCAATACTTTGGAGGTCCATTTTGCAGCCTGGCTGTAATGAGGAGCTGTGGTGAATGGTATCTCAGATGCTGGACAGTAAGCTGTCAGGGGTGAGGACATCTCAACTCAGCTTTGGGGTTAAAGAAACTCTCCATATACTCACTACTGCTAACCCTGAAGGCAGTAAAAATTATAGGTGACTGACAGTATTTTCTTTTCTTTGTTAGTGTAACCAAGACTAGCTTGTTAAGTCATAGGTGGTATCCAAATTCTTCCTTCTTTTTTGCAGTGCATCTATGGAAAGTCGATTCTTTTTCAAGTGTTGAGAAGATGAGGCTTTTCCGTATGTCATCACTGCCTTTAACAGCATTCATCTCATTCCAGGCTTTTTGAAGAGTATATAAAGAAACAGTGCCCCTCAGTATACCCACTTAGCCAGTACAGGCATATGGACAGTGCTGAGAAACAGTTTAGTGCAAAGAGATTGACAAAGACAAACCCTAAAATATTGACCAACTAGGAAATTCCCTCTGTCCCAGCCAACATCGTCACTCCCTGCAGCTATGCAGCCTGGGAAAGAAAGACTTCAGTTTTCCAGCTAACGGCTACCTACCTGCAGGTGCCAGGGGCTCGGGCTTGATCCTGCAGCCTCTGCCTTTACAAATACTTTGACAACTCTCTCAAAAAGCCAGCAAGCCTCGTCTTACTCCAACATGACTGAGTAAATAAATAATGCTATTTATGCACTGCACACCATTTGTCAACCCATTTGTTATTTCCGATCTTTCACTGCTCATGCAGTAAAACTATGTGGGATTTTATTCAAACCTCCCTTGCAGGTGTGATGAATGCTTTATTTATACAGCAGCATTTCATCTCGCAGAACTGTTACTATGCAAATACAGGCCTTTAAGTCCCTATGTGGTGTAAGCAGAAGGTGTAAAGAGAGATGAAAACTAGAGACGGCACTGTAATTAAAGCCAAGGGAGGAATCACGGATGGCTCAGCTAGAACTGGGGAACACGTGTCACAGGAAACACACCACTTCAGAAGAAGCATTCACTCCCCGTCATCAGACAAGGTAAAAACATATACCAGTTTTCAAAGACTTTTTTACAGGTCAGCGTGATGCTGCCAATCCCCACTCAGCTTATCAGAGGACCCAGGGCCTCACCACCCACTGTACCTAGCGAGCGCATTATTTTCAGGCAAATTGTCTCTCATTGACTTCCCCCATTGGAATTTTGGTCCAGCACTGAAAAACCTGGAAGCAGACACTGCTACAAATAACTACAGCTGAGCAAGCCATGAATAAATTCCCTTGGCCAGTGTCTTCTAGTGACCAGAAGACCAGACAGGGAGTGGTGAAGGGGCCACCACTGCGATTTCTGCTGCGAGGTGGAGTGACTTTGGCAGGGGCATCTCCGCTCTTGTGCAAAACGGGAAGAATTCTGCTGACCTTCCTGAAAAGTCTTTTGAGAGCCACAGATGAAAAAAAAAAGTAAATTACTTTTATTACTATTTACTTATGTGTGAAATCTGCTACCCAAACCTGCTGAGACCTACAGAGTCTCCTCTGGAAGTAAAGCACTGTTGCAGTGAAGGGCATCTGAACCTGTCTCTGCTTCTACTTTGCATTGTGGTCAGTACATTAAGGTTTAAGTTTCATTCACTCACGCTATGGAGCACACCAAATGCTTCCCTGGCTTACAGGAGCTTCACAATAATTTGATTCAGACTATGGTCTGCAGGAAAAAGACTAGAGGATCAGCCTCAAACCAATCCCCCTGTTTCCTGGAAGGAGCTACCCTTGGTGGTTTTTACCATGAGGGCAAAATCTCATTGGCTCCAGCATGATCCTCCTGGTTGCTTCAGATAAAACTGCAAATACTACCACCAATTCTCATATTTTTGAGGGTGAGTGGTAAAGAAAAGTGAAAGAAACAGTTGTGGACCAATTTCCGATACCTTGGTATCAAACCTCTCCTTCCTCCACTTTCTTTTCCAAATTTCAAGGGAGGGGGAGGGGTGCGGGGGGAGGGGGGTGGGATTCATAGAGAGCTGTGTAAACAGACATCAGACTCATGTTTATTGCCTAAGCAATAAAAGATTAGAATTGACAAATGGAGAGGTTTTTGGAGACACAGATGTTACAATCATTTTAATATAATTTGGACTTCCAAATCAGTAATTACTCTATCACATATTTATAATTTTGTAGATGCTACTAGAAATGCTGATGTCTTTTTCTATGCATAGTAATGAGCAACAACAAGGGCTGTTAATATAAAGCCTGTAATGTTTGCATTCATATGTAAATAGGTTATGTAAACGTTTTAGACATTTCTCACTAAAACGCTGAGTTCTAATCTAAGTGGCTCCATTCCTAAACTAGAAAATCACACTCTGCATAGAAATTGTTTACTAGTCTGTCAGCAAAGCCACCAAAGCAGTAAGCTGAATTTATAGAGGGATTTACATTTCTCCATTAGAGACGGTATCGGAGTAATTGGCAACCTATAAATGCCCAGGCAGATATGCAAGTTGATATTTAGAAAGTTAGTTGCTTGCTTGCACGTGGTGGTACACACATTTAGCACACACATGCACCTTCTGCATACACATATGCGCAAGGAGAGGCATCTTTTTGGGAGACTGAGGAAAGAAGCAGAGTTTGATTTAATTAAACTAATTTAGTTAAGCTGATACAAACCCCTGGTTAAGAGTGACAGAATCAGTTCAGTTTCTACCTGCTCCTAATTGACATGATAACACTGAATAAGACACATTAAACCACCAACACGTGTCTCCAAGCAGGAATAAATTACACAAATTTAAAACCACAACTTTAGTTAACTCCAAATGATGCTAGGGATGGGAAAAAAAAAGAGAAAAAGAAAGAAAGTGGGCTAAAATGTCCTAGGGCCACCCTTTTCACCTCAGGATGTTACCATTTTTTTTTCCTCCGCTTCCACTCAAGCACCCATAACTGCAGCCTTCATGTGTCCCACCTGGTGCACGGAGAGCTTGGTGGAGTGGCCCTTGGGGCTTACGCAGGCCATTTCTAACTCAGCTGGAACATGGACATACCACCACGGTACTGTCTTTTACAGGATCTGATGTGCCTACCCAAGCAAAACTCTGCGTCTCTCTCCTCTTTGAACATTATACGACGAACTTGCTTTAACTTCAGTGAGATCTGTTCTCAACTCTGTGATGCAGAGAATCACATCTTGAGACTTTTTCCTTGGTGTCTCTAACAAATCACATCCATCCTCAGCCCTTTCTCTTCTTCTTGAACATATATTTGCGGGTACGATTTAGTGCCAGTAAAGGCCTTGGAAAGATAGCTCAGGGACCCAGACAGCTCCGCTACAGCACATGAGCAACTCCCGTTTCTATAAGAGACAATAGATGTCTTCTCTTCCTCAGCAAAAATGAAATGGAAATGACATTAAGGAAGCAAACATCCTGCCGTTGCTCCAGCAACTTTCAGCATCTTCTACCATCTAGGCATAGTATTTTCAAGATCTGTTCAGTATTTTGCTTTAGATGAGGCTGCCAAAAGCTGCCAGGGGCAGCTACTGGCGTTTTGACCTTGCTCTCTCCTGCCTTCCTCTCTCCTCCTTCCTCCCTGCTTTCCCTTTGTTCCACTTCAAAGCACACCCATGCTGCTCCTGGAATGGTATTAACACCTAAAGAACCAAGGTACATTTACATCACATGCAATCCTGGCTTCACTCGTCCTGCCCTCTTAACCACTGCCTTCAAACAAGCAAAGTAACATCATTAATCATGCCACAAAACAACAGGGAGAGAAAAGCCTGACACCCACACCCAAGTACCAAGTAGTTGAATTATTGCCATTCCCCGGTGGACTGCAGTGATGTGCGATGACTTGTGACAAACAAGGCAGTTTCCACTGGAAAGGAGGGGGGAGGCAGATAGCTCTGCAGAAAAAGGCTAATAAATTTCTCCAGGCCACAAATGTAGACTCTATTATGCCCCTGCCAAGAACAGTTACTCACATGAGTAAAATTAAGAGGACTACCAACTAGGTGAGTAAATCCATGCCCACTTCATTTCCAAGGAAAGAAATTCACCCCAGCAAGGCTCTGTTTGTACACTGGAATAGCAGTATTGATTTCGGCAGTAATTCCAGTCCCCTAGTGCAGGAACACTGCAGTGAATCAAACCCACTGTGGTTTTGTCCCTGCGATTACCTTTGTGCTAAGGAGTATTGGAATGCCTAGTACTAAAAACTGGGTCATAGGCTGCTTTAGGTTTTTATTCCCTTTTAAAGGGGACACTTTTGAATGTGACAAATAGTCAGCACTTTCTTGTGATGATGTAAGTGTTAAAACCTGGTTCCATCTAAAAAAACGTGAGTGAAAGTCATTTTGCCTGTTCACCTGGAACTTGTTACATCAAGTGAAATAGCAGACAAGCACTCACATCAAAAAGAAAGCTTTTTGTTCCTGTTTGGTGAACTTTCACCTATAAATTTTAGAAAGGAAAGATAAATAATGGGCCTTATGGCACATTTGCTCAGCAGCACTGGTGGCCTGACATCACTATGTTACTTTATTATAGCTGTACACTTATCAAATCTGACGAGATTTCTTATTACATAATCATTTCCAACGAGAGTGATTATTTTCACATCAGTCCAATGAGAGACCCCCACTGGGGGACCAAAGTCCCCCCGGTTTTTAAACACAACCCCTGACCAGATGAGTCTGTAGTCTAGCCTGCACACTCTGTAATAGCCTTCATGCTCAAAATGATGCTCTGAAATCAGGGATGCATCCAGGACTCTTGTGCCTTCTGAGAGGACCTTGTCTGGAGGAGCCAGCCTCTGTCCAAGGTCTGCGCAGGGAGCAAAGTCAGCAAACTGCTTTAGCTGTCTCTGTTAAAAGGATCACAAATGATGATGAACCTGGGGTAGTATTTCTGTTTAATAAAAATAATGTTTGATTCATAAAAACCAATTTCGCCATAGCCGTATCCAAACTAAAGCAACCCAACAACACTGTGAAGTAAATGAGGCTGAGAAGAGAAGGCTTTTGCTAGCAGAGCTTTCCCCTCCTCTCTGTAAAACTGGCTACCCTAGTAAAATTAATTATTTGCTAATAGGTCAGTGCTCAAATTATGAGTCCTAGCATCGTGACACAACTTCTTCCTATGCTGTTAACCAAGAGCGTTAGCAAAATGGTCCACTGCAGACCAGCCTGCGGATCGGTGTCCAGCGTTGTTCTCAAAAGCTTCCCCCTCATGTCAGGAAAATCCCATTTAGCCCTTGATTCCTCTGGTGCCAATACACCCTTAAACATCTGCTTTTAAGACTATCCCTCTGCATTACTTCAAAGCATAATTACAAGGGCACAAAGCTGGAGTCTCCCTCACCATCCACTCCAAATCCTCTCTCACACTGCCTGCTTTTTCCCATATTGCCCTCCATTTCAGGCAAATCCTGATAACAGCGACACAAAGGGAATTGGACATCTTTGTTCAGATGCAGCCTGAACATCAAAAACAACATAGTGGCTGAGTGCTCGTATTTGTCAAGGCCTCTGCGTGATTTTTTTTTTTTTTTGCTATTGTTGTTAAACAGGGGGCTAAAAAGTCTGTAACTGTTTCACCAATTAAAAAATTACAATGGTCTTCTGCAAAAGCTACTAAGAAATTCCATTGTCTCCCTGCTCCAAAAGATGTTTAGGTCCCTATCGATTCATCCTAAATCCACTTGGCTGTGGGTGGGAAAGAAAGCAGCAATGAAAACTGAAGCAGGAAAAGGTTCATGATTCTGTACCACACTTCAGAGGGCTGCGAGGAACATTTGTCTTGACAAGTCATCTGTTTAATCAAAGAATTTTAATCAAAGTGCAGTTCTAGAAACCACAGGCTAACGTGGACAAATGATAAGAATAATTAAACCACTCAAATAATCTGTAGTTCGTCTGTCATTGGCTTCTAAGTACGCTGGAGGTTTGAGATAGTTTTATCTTGCATATTTAGTGAGCCGGATCCTTAGCAGGTCTCAGTCAGTAAAGATCCCATGGAGCTACCACTGATGCCTGATGAATGCAGAGCTATTACCTCCAAACGCTACGCTGCGCTGCTCCAGTCTCCACATTTCTTCAGACACTCACATGCATCCACAGGAACAACCACCATGTTGTTTCTTTATCAATGCAGTTGAATCCAAACACTTATCACAGCCAAATATTTTTGAGGGACTGTTTTCCCTTGGAAAGTTATGAACTATTGAATGAAAATGTCATGTGGGAATGCGTCGATTCACGTTGTCATTTAGGAAAAAGCTTTCCAGTTTAAAATGTATTTTATGTATTTTTTGTTAAAATTGATCATGTAGCTTTGAAAAGCAAAATATCCTGATTCAACAGAAACATTTCTTTCAATGAAAAATCAGCTTTCTGTACAATTTACAAACATTTGATCTTGTGTTGATTCAGAATTGCTTTACATTGTCACTGCAATAGTAGAAGTTCCTGCAGCACAGAATAATTGGTCTCCAGGTAACTCCAAGAGTTGCTGCTTTTTCTTCACATCTTTTAACTTAATATACAGTTGCTCTCCAGCAGCTGAAAGTGCTCTCAGCAAATACCAAGTAATGTAGCCCTCTTTTAACAGCTTACCAGCTACCTCAAATTGGCCTGAGATTACTATGCAGTTCCTCAGAATATATATAGATATAGAAATAGAAATAGAAATAGAAATAGATATAGAAATAGATATAGATATAGAAATAGAAATAGATATAGATATAGAAATAGATATAGAAATAGATATAGAAATAGATATAGAAATAGATATAGATATAGATATAGATATAGATACAGATATAGATATAGATATAGAAATAGATATAGATATAGAAATAGATATAGAAATAGATATAGATAGATATAGATATAGATATAGATATAGATATAGATATAGATATAGATATAGATATAGATATAGATATAGATATAGATATAGATATAGATATAGATATAGATATAGATGTAGGTACGTATATATTTGAGAGTTACTGCAGAGCCACTGATCTTCAGTACCTCAACCGGCCACCCAGGGCCCTTCATTTGTCCATAATTCTGGACACTTACAGTATTTGAGAGGATTGTCTGAGTAGATTCGTGGGCATTAAAATGCAAAAGCAAGTGCATACAAAAGGTTGGTTGCACCACAGCCTAGGAGGAACTACTCAGCAAGAGACAACCCAAGCCTTTTGCAGGAAGCAGGCTCATGAGAAGGGAAAAAGATTTCAGGTTAGTCCAACTGCACTGTAATGTCTTTTAAAATGAGCAGTTTGTACACCACTATGCATGTAGCTCTCATAATACCACCCCCAGTTTGAAATGAGAAGTTTTCATAGAATCATAACATAGTTTAGGTTGGAAGGGACCTTTAAAGGCCATCTAGTCCAACCCCCCTGCAGTGAGCAGGGACACCTTCAGCTAGATCAGGTTGCTCAGAGCCCCGTCCAACCTGACTTTGAATGTTTCCAGGGATGGAGCATCTACCATCTCTCTGGGCAACCTGTGCCAGTGTTTCACCACCTTTGTTGTAAAAATTTTCTTCCTTATATCTAGTATAATAGTCTAGACTATATCTGTTCTATAGTTCTCCCCTGCATCTAGTCCCTCAGGACTCTGGGATGCATCTCATCAGATATCATATGTTCAGGTTCCTCAGGGAGTCACAAACCTGATCTTCTCTTACGCTGGGAGGGACCTTGCTTCCCCAGCCCCCGTCTTGCGGTCCATCCACTTGAGAGGTGTGGCAAGAGAGGTTGCCAGTGAAGACTGAGGAGAAGTTGTTGAGAACCTCAGCCTTCTCCTCATCTGTTGTTACCAGTTTGCCAGTCTTGCTCATTGGGGGATACGCTTTCTTTGACTTCCCTCTTCTGGCTCACAGACCTGTTTTATGGGGTGATTTTCTCCTCCCCAAGAAGACCCTGCAATCCTCAACTGCAGATACCAGCCACTGGGACAACCATTGCTGTTCCAACCTTGTTTGTACTGGTATTGCGATAGCCACTTTTAAGGTTTACCCTGCTCCTGCCACTGCCTGTTGGCATTGCTGACCTTCATTTAGCTGCTTTCTGAGTGAGGCTGTGTGTTCAGGATACAGCACTTGAATTCTGCAGGGCTGAAGGAAACTGAATATTCGTCTGAGACTGTGAATGAAAATGAGAGCACAAGAAGGACTCCTTCCTATGCTGCAGAAGACCTGAACCTATACATGCTCACCAGGCTGTGGGAGGATGGAACAAGCCTCAGGGCATTGCTTGCACTGCAATAGAGGCCCTTCGTAAAGGAACCTGCAGGAAAATCTATGAGGAAGGGTAAGTACAGCTGTTGAGCAGGGAACCCTAGGTGATGCTATTACAAAGAAGTCGAAGTGTTGCTTCCTAAAATGTATTTCCCAACATTGTCAAAGAAGGTTTGGAAAACAGACAAGTGGCCACAGGAAAGGTAAGAAGATGACCAGGGCCATTTCTCCTACACCATTAAATGCAAGAATTGTACTGGGAGAAAATTAAGGTCAACATCTCCCGGTAACTCAGGAGATCCAGAGGAAAAAGAAAAAAAAAGCAATAAGGTGCCCCCTTTGAGATGTGGGAGGGCTGCGGCAGTCACAAGAGGACAAGGAAATCATTATTTTGTCCACAACTGTATTTATAATCAATAGGATGGATATTTTAGCTTATGCCTCCAAACATCAAGACTATGAATCAGCTGGGGAAGCTAAAGCATAACCTGCATAGGGAGACCATTACCTTTTTTAAAAGCAAGAGCTACAACTGCTTGGTTACAACGGTAGTCATTTTTGCATTTTGTCTCAAGTTTATCCTTCAATCATCCTTGCAAATTGGAAATGTGCTGCCAGGACCAATTTATTACCTAATACATTGCAATGGCTACTGCTGTTTATTGTGAGATGTTACAGCAATGCTTACTCAAACATTCAAGAAGAGCAATTTCACTTCCCACCTCAGATTGTTCGGGTACACGCTGATATTGACGCTACCCAGCATCAAGTTAAAAATCACACATTAGCAACATAAGCTTCCACCTGTTTTGTCCCTAATGTTTTATCACCGAGGATCAGATAAATCAAAGCAATGATTTTTTTTCCTTTCATCTGCTTTTAAACATATTCTACTCTATGTTGTTTTTACTTGGGTCAGGAGATGGCTATATAATACATTAGACATTTGCTTCTGCAGCCTTGGAAAGGGATTTAATCAGTACATGAATGAGGCTTAAAGAAACAGAAAGCTTCCTAATGCAAATGCAGCTGTGACTGATAAGAAGGACAATAGACAGAAATCCTTGACTTGATTAACTTAGTGACCTAGAAAGAGGGATGTGTCTCATTCCAGCAGCGCAGAACAGAGAAACACTCATTAACTGTTCCTTTCTGCTGAAAGGATCCACGGCGCTCACTTCCGCACCCAAAGGAGCCATTCACCAGAAACTTGGACACACTAGTGAAGCCTTTCTTTCAGTTTCTGGCTGTACAAAGTCGAACAGAGGGACAGACTTCACATAAATAAGTGTCTTTCTCTCTCCCCCTCTCCCTCTCTCACTCCCTGCTTTGGTTTTCAGAGGGTTCAGCTGGTCCTAAACACATACAGTAAGAAAGATTATTTCAAAAGGACTTAATTCACTTTGATGTGTTGTTATGTTTTAAAGAGATGTATTTTCTAAGGACACACAAGAACTCTTAACTATTTCATATCTGCGCATGTACCGTGTACATCTGCATGGTAATTGTACAGGAAAGAGAGCAAAACTCAACAAGGTTAATCTTAGTAGTACCTTTAAAATATTTCAGATATACCTTACACCTTCAAAGCCCAGTGGACAGCAGCTAATTAAATCTCTCAACACCGATCTGATACACAGGGGTTAAGAGTAGTTATCTCTCTGTTGCAGGTGGAAGGAGAGAAACATGACATGTTACAGATTTTACAGAGGCTATGGGCATTTCCTTCTCCAACTCCTGGCTCTAAGTGCGCACCCCAAAATGTCACAGAGCAGCCTGGCTGTGTGGGCAGAAGGGGTCACAGACTGCCCTGGGGGAGTTTGGGTACAGAGAGAGGACATGAACCCAGAGCCAGTCTCCTGACCCCAAGGACTCCTGCCACAGAGCAACGGTGCTGAACAGCACTGACATTTTTACACAGAAAGAAATGGAGCACAGAGACCTCATAAAGAATCAATTAGATACTGCAAGAGAATTCAAAATAAAGGCGGGGGACACACACAGAGAGAATATCAAATGGAGAGGAGAAAGGCAAGAGCATTTTCTCCCAGGGCTGGCTCACGTCCCCACTCCAGCTATCACAGGGCCGATCGGCATGCAGGAGGATGGGAATCCAGAAGTGTAACAGAGCTGGAAAAGAACCCAGATCTTCCTTATCTTGCCACTGTGGTCCCATTCCTCCAAACAACAGAGGTTTGGAAAATTAATTAACATTCTGAAAGGAAAGCCTGACCATAAGAGCAGATTTCTAATTAGCTACAGATAGCACTTGCAGGCTGCTTAGGAGTCAAGGCTGATTCCACTGGCGGCACACAGGGTGCAGGCCCTGACCGAGCAAAAAGCAAACAAACATGGAGACTGCTTGCAAAAAGAGCACATTAACATTGGCTTACGAGACGGTGGGCTCGCAGCATATCTCCAAGGATCCCAATGACGCTTCCTAAGAGTTAAGACATACATGTCTCTAAATGCCTATATGAACACATGAATGCTTTTTTCCTTCTCTCATCTCAAACCAGCAATGTACAAAAATAGCACACAAAGTCATGAGAGCTTACCTGAGCCCCAGCCCTGTTTGGATAATATCGCTAAGCATGAGTCATGCTTGGCTAAGGATTGTAGAAGGGGTGGGATAAAGGTATGGGGAGGCAGTGGGAATGCCAGGAATTTTCAATGGATGGACCTCCCTCCTAGGCAGGGAAAGTTAAATATTTCTGACTATCAACAGAGCAACAGAGATCTTCAAGAGTGTCACCACTGTGCCCGATCTCAAAGAGCTGGCTGAGATTTCCAAAGTCATTTTAACTTCCCCACTCCAACCAGCACTACCACCCTCTCCCCTCCAAATGCTTCTCATAATGGAAGTCTTCTCTTTTGTGGGGTGGTGGTCCAAACTTCCCCCTGAAGCTTAAATATAGTTTTCTAACCATATCTGAATCAGAATAACATTCATAAGAACTGAGGGCATAGGAGAGATTTAATGGAGAATTAGAGCAGGAAATAAGAGTCAGGCAATAAAAAGTGTAAGGCACTAAGAAGCAGAGAGGGTAAAGACCACCTAAGCGCAGCTCAATGCAGTTATGAGGAAGGAACATCTCGGCTGCCAGGCAGGATGATGCACCAAGGGCAGAACGAGGTGGGCGAGGGAACAGGCCAGCCCTGCAGAGCACAAACCACACAAAAAGAAGCTGCGAGTCCTTCCGGCAGGGATAAAGGAATGGCCCAAAAGTGGGATCCCCAGGAGGAGGGGGGGAAGCGGGAGGTGCCAACTTCTCCTGCCAGCCTGAGGCTGGCACAAGGTGATTGATGGGGGACATGTGAGATGTATAAAGGAAAGGAACTGCGAGGAGAAGGAAGAACTAGCTAATTTACCCACAAGCAACTAACAGAGCCAAAATTGTGCTAGGGTCAGGAGCCAGACAAAAATCAGGAGCTTTGACTTGACAGGAAGATGCTCGGCAAAGAGACAAAGACAACCCAGTTTCTTCGCAAAGACTGTGGCAATGGAGGCCACTAGGAGGAACAAGGAGTGGTTTAAAAAACAAAAAAAATCAAACACAGAAGCAAAAAAAAAAACCCCAAGGTGCAAGGAGGGAATGAAGAAAACCTGATCTAAAAAGGGTGTAGGGAAGGGAGTGCCTTACATGAAGCTGAAAGGGTGAGCTAGTCAGTGGCAAAAGAAAGAGAGAGGAGAGTTTGCAACAAATCTCTTCATTACAGATGGAACGAATAAAGCTTTTACCTAAAACCTACTTCTTAATGCAACTCCCAGATAGTTTGATGTGTGCCTGCCGACAAGGAGCTAGTTCAAAATAAAAGGAAAGCATGAACCTTTGAGTGCTTAAAAAACCCAGTACGCGAGTCTTATCCTGCTGGTAAGATTTGTGTGACTACAGCCAGCCGGGTCCAAGCCATGGGTGGTTAGCAGGCAGGAGAGGCAGACCGGACCCTGGGAGGAGCAGGGCTCTAATTCTGGGGAAGCAGCTGACAAGGGCACATGGAGGCAAACACCCAAACACGCTGCCAGAAATAGAATCTAAAGAAGAGGCCTCTACATAGTCCGAAGTAGGGGCACAGGCCAGGCCTGATTAGAAAAAAAAAGTCTACAACTATAGCCTGAAACTAGGGGGCAGAGGCGGGGGAAGCACTAGTGCCCCAAAAGAAAGCTCGAATGCTGTTAAATTCAAAGCGAATGACTGAAATTTTGCAGGAACCTCTCTAATCCCATCACTGACACCTTATTTTTCAGCCACCTTATCTAATTTTTTTTTTTTCAGCAGGAAGAGGGAAAAGATTTTATTAATTGAATTAATAAAATCCCTTGTTGACTCCAGTCCATCCTGGGTGATAACAAATCCTTTCCAGATGGATTGTAATTTCCATTTAATCTTCTATTCCTCTGCTGATCAGAAACCCACAGGGCATGAGAACTCATTTCTGGCCATCACTGGCTTGCTGCTAGATGGTCAGAGGTAACCGTTACAGCCCTTTAACTGACTTTAATCCATTTTGAGAGCACTATCAAAATCAGTTTCCTTTAGTATCCCCACATAGATGAAACAGTGAATTAGGCCCCAGCCTTCAGTTGCATCTGTGAAAATCTCTCTTCCCAAAACTTATCCAAAGATGAGCAGGATCTGCTAACATAAACTTGACTCAAAGACTGGAGGCTTTTAGGTTTGAAAATGTGCTGCATGTTCAGGTTCATCCTCTAGTCCTTTACCATTACAAATCATGCTTGTGGTGTTGCTCAATATTGTCACAACTGTGTGTCTGCATCACTAAATTACTGACTGTGGCTGCTTTCGCACATACCTTAGGAAGCTGCATTAACAGCATGATCGAAGCTTGCAGGAAGCAAGTGAGAAGGGCCATCCTTCTTACAATTAAAAAAAAAAAAGACCGTGGACAATCAAGAGCAGAAAATCCTATTTTAGTGCCGCAGCTCTGTGTGCACAGATCATTAATTAACCCCTTTGTACATCACAGGATTCTGCCTTTGGATTGAGCCATTAACCAGGCTCCAAAAAGGATGCTAGCAGATCCCTCCCCTCTATTCTCTCTCTCTTCTTTTTCTGGCCCCTCACAGGGCAGACAAGATGAAGACCCCTAAGCCCAAAGAAGGAGAGGAGGCTCCTCCTAAGCCCATTGTAGATAAGGAAAGGTGGAAAGAGCAATACACACAGAAGCTTTTCTCAGCCGTTTTTAAACAATATATCCTTTTACTCTCACTAATGCTTCCCTGCATCAACTTGAAAGATCAAGTTTCTTTTCTGTTCAATAATAGTCAAGGGATTAAAATAGAATTCCCTCACTGTAAGCGACTGTCGCACACAACACAAATTCCTTAACATGAAATAAATCCAAAGAAAACATTTCTTTAAAAACTAAAGGATGGGTGGGAGGGGGAGACGCTGAAAATCCCTGCCAAAAAAGAATCTCAAAGCCACTCAGTTGTTGACAGTAAAGTAGTAACAGCTTATTAATTCACAGGAGGGAACACACTCAAACTTCAGCCCAGATTTCCATGAGCTGATAGCATGGCCCAGAGAGACGACCCCACAGCAGCACAGGGGCTCAGGCAGGCTGCCCATCCTGGCCTCCTGGCCACCCTCAGAAGGGGACAGTTTAGCAAAACAACAGCGAGGGGGTTTCAAAGGTTGACGCAAATAGCTAGGGGAGAGGCATGAAGACTGTCTTAAACTTTCATTTTGCACATGCTGACAATTTAGCAGTGTATTTTCTCCAGCTGGGAGTCTGCAGCATAGAGAGCTGCAAAAGGCAAGGGGAACGGCCAGATCCATGAGCCTGTGTTAAGCTGCACTTTGTTAGACCTAGGTCTAGGTTTTCATCCAAAAAGAGAAAAACTGCTCTTCAGGCAACTCTGAAAAAGAAACCATCTCTTTCCACTTGGCATAACCATTTCAAAACAGCTCCAGTTCCATTAATTTACCTATGTTTAACTCTTATGTTCACATAAAAGCAAGTAACAGCGGCACTGAAAGCCACAACCAACTGGTCTGTTAAATGAATTCTGACTCCTCTCTCTTGTGGTCACTTAACTCTGCAGTGAGCCAATGAAAATAATGTTTATTTTAAGGGCTAATTTAGAATAGCCTTGATAAAATAAATCAGGTTTATTTTCCCCAATCATTTTTCCTGTTTCCTTGAATGACTTACCTATGCTTATTGAAATACCATTCCCAAGTACCTATAGGTAGACAGTTAATGACTTTAATAGGAACAAGGTTTCAATCACTCTGTGCAGATGTTAACAACATCTGTATGAAATCCCATTCCTAATAACAGAATTTAATTCTGTACATATTCACACAGAGCAATATCTACAGGGATATGTTAATGCTAAGTTCCTAGTTTCAAGCACAACTTTACTTATTGTATAGGTATATGTATATAAATGGGCACACCTTTTTCAAAATACACTTATAAAAATACACACAGATATACACACACACATCTAATGTACAGGTATAACATATTCAAGAAGATGCCATCCAACAAATGAAAGAAGAGAGGATTCTGAGTATGACAGAAAATAGGGCACAGTGTAAGACTTGCTCTTTGCACAGGTTTCCTAGAAATTTTGTATAGATGACTGAGGACTGCCTGTACATCTACAGTGTTGAACACAGGGGTGTCTGGACATTTGGCAGCCCAGCTGAAGCTACTGCATGTCCAGAAATCCTGGCAGCGCACACTGTACAGGCACTGGTGAAACTGTACCACACATGCAGAAAGGGTCCAGTAGTTTAGGAAAATGTTGTGTGTAAGGTGCAGGCAACCAGGCAACCCATGAACATTTAAATGCTCACTTCCACAGAGCATCCAACTGAATTTCTAAGCAGGAAATAATCAAGCAGACAGTCATGGACATGACGCTGGAAGGTTCCTGCACTGTATCACTGAAGCACTGTTTCAAAGACACCTGGGATAGAAACGTAGATTCGAGGCAAGGAAATCCTCAGTGCTACATATACCGGAATTTGCCTTTTTCATTCAATCGAAAAATAGCTCTTTGGTTAAAAAGTTAAAATAAACCTAATACACCATCCATTTTAAAAATACATATAAATAACTAAAAAAAAAAGGACATATTTACTAACTTAAATTATAATCAAACACAATACTCAGACATTTCTGATGCAAAGCATCTGAAGAGACTATTCTACAATCAAAACCTATCATACATTTTGTAACTGTGGAAAAAGTCAGCTAAGAAAACTTTGACACACTTCCCATACTGGACATTCTGTGCAAAGTAGTTCTCATTTCCCTCTCCTCCTTTGGCTGATAAAATGAAGAATTGGGAAGCATTTATCCAAAGATTGGCAGAGTCTGTCAAAGATTTAGCAGTGTAATTGATGGGAAATCCACTGTGTTTAGACAGCACTGACTGAAATCATTCTCTGCAACACAGCGTGCCAAAACTCTTATGCCATTACAGAACATGTCCAACAAAAGTAGTCCAAATTCTGGCAGACTGTAATGGCAGCTTACTTGGATACGACTGAAAGCAGCTTCGTCCAAAAGATACAGAACATGGATTTACTCTGTGAACTATTAAAAATGGGTGCGTGGCCAGTAATATATAAACAACATAGAAAAGGAGACTGTTTAACAACAGGGCATATGAGACAGTAGCATCACTGTCACCAAAGGAAGTGCAGAATATCATGTTGTTCAGGTGGGGAAAAAACAAGAAGGAGCTAGAACTGATAACAGCATAACTATCTATAAAGCTTTCCAACTACAACGGACACCAGATCATTAGTATTCTTGACTTGGACATCTTTGATGGTGAGGAGAAGCCTGGAAGCTGCAAGCAGAGCAACAAGCAACAGAAAGACATCAGGCTCACACTCCAAGGTGAATTTAAATACGTAGCTCTTCCCAGTGGGAATTCAGTCAAGTAACTCAAAACACATCAGAAATATTTAACAAAGTATAACTCTCCACAAAGGCACCTGCACACTGCTCGCTTGCACTGTATTGACAATTTGAGTTACTCAAAGTGGGATTACCAACCCTACTGACAAGTCCACCCCGACGTTCCTCCATGTTCAGCAGATCTAACAAGATGCAGCAGTTTCCTAACACATATGAATTAATACCATCGCCAGTTAGTAGGCAGGTTTCAAAATAAAGACTATATTCACTAGCACAAGAGGCTACTGTCACAGGCAATGCATCAAATGTGGTATCAACAAATGCATGCAATATAACTGTCTAAAAATTTTTAGATTAAATTTCCTGCAAGGCACGTTTTCTCTGATATATGAAGGTTTAACGTGAATGCTCAGCTTTTGCATGCTAAGCTATGTTATAGTTATATGGTTTTTTTCCTTTATGGATTTTTTTTAAGACGTCTCTAGGCAGACCAAAGGTTTACAACTCCAAGCTCCCTGGAAGGTACCCAGGAGTATCTATTGGGAGACAAGTTTTCAGTCATCAAAAAGAAAAACCATTCCCTGAAATAAAACAAAAATAATAATGGTCGACCAAATTCTATCTCTTTTTTCTGGCTGGCATACTTAAAAAAATGCAGTTGTAACCAAATTCCTCTCTTCCTCTGTCAACTTGTCATCTATAACCAAACCTGTGTAATGCCAACACAAGTTTGTAGTAGCAATGGTATCGTGAACTGCAATAGTGCAAAGGATATAATGCAAGGCAGTGTCTTTTATTACATTTTTTGACCAACTGTTGAGCTACATGATCTCAAAAAAAAAAAAAAAAAGGATTTGTGTGCTTAAAAGTTAATGGAGTTTAATAAACACAAAGGGAAACTGCAAAGATGTTTGAAGTATTGGTCTCAAATCATAAAAGCATATGCTTACTAAGATTAGTACTATGATGTGATAAAGAAATTCAGATTAATAGATTAACTATCAGTGAAAATTAGTAATATTTTTTCAATGTCTGCCATACCTTAAAGGAGAGTTTTATAAGAAAAAAAAATGCATTGAAATCCAAGCTTTACGGGTTTTGTATTTAAAAAGGGAAGACAGTTAGATATAAATGCATTTCCTGCTACTCAGTTCTGCATAATTTTTGTGGGTAGCAAAGCATACAAATCAACCAAAAATATGGAATTCATACATGGGAAAAGATGCATGCCCTAACTCCAAATTAACAGTAAGGTGGTGATGTTTTCTTTGTTGTACTATTTTTTCTGTGTTATTTCTTCACTGTAATAATAATTCTTCATTTCTTTACCATGATACATATTATAACTAAGAATGACAGGGAAAGGGAAGAATTGTTTGGGATTATAAAGAGTATAGACAGTGAACCATTATTTCAGTATTCTGACATAAGTTTTTTTAATGAAATGGCTGAAAAGGAAACAAGACTCACCTGAATCATGTTTTCCTTATGAAGAACCTAAGCTGATTGCTAACTGAGTAGTTCTGCCAAACACAAATGCGTAAACATCATGCATTAATCCCCCTAAAATCATGGCACTGATTTAAGAAGAATAACTCCCTAAAAAGAAGGGACATTTTGCTGACATTTCTGAGCACAAATCTCTCTCTCAGATGAAAGTATTTTAAATACTTTTTACAGTGAAAAAATATTGTTTCAAAAATCAAAATGGCTAAATATCACATGCCTTCATCAGCTAGATATTAAGGTGGAAAACCAGCCAGTTTGCTAAAGGTGAGGAAAAAAAATCACTAACACTGGAAACTTCACAAAGCTGCTGCAGGTTTACTCTCCACTCTGCAAAACTGGGATACCATTAAAGCTGGTAAAAACCAATTGCCCTCATAGAAGCAAATGATGGCCCTGATCCTGCAAATAGCTTGCAAGTACTTCCAGGACTAGGGTGGATGAATTGAAATAACTTCCTTTTTATGGCTTGTAATAGCAGGATCATCTGTATTCTTCACAGAAGACAATCCATTGCAGGCAGGCAAACAAATTAGATATTCTTGGGGTTTGCAAGCTGAGCCTGTTATTTATCATTAACAACCACAGTAATTATGCTGCAAATGGGCACCTGTTTAAATTACTCGGGTATATGTGTTCCAGTCAGACTACTGGGAAGTCTAGGCACGCGGGGTTTTAAGGAAGGAAGTCCATAGTTCACTAATTGAGTTGGATCTTATTAAAACCAGAGAAATCCTTGGAAAAAGAAAAAAAAAAAACAAACCATAAACACGTATAGACTGAGGAGCAACCACACATATAAACTGCTACCACACGTGCACTTGCAGAGAATGGCCATATCCTACATACTCATCTGTGGGGCAACAACTTGATTAAGTGGTTTAACTCCTGATCTTCCTTCTTCCTCCCATCCCTGGCTGCTCTCATCCATGTCCAGCGCATCTGCCTTAATTCAGAGCTGGCCTGAGTTTAAATGATACCATTTTGTTCTACATTTCCTTGTGGCAATACATTCAGGATTTACCCATCCCACTACTGCTCCTGAAAAGATGCTGTCAGATTTTGTGCAGAAGAAATCTGCTCACAAGTTATTTAGATCACATGGCATCTCTGCCCAGAGGGGTGACTTCTGGAAATGGATTTGAATGTACAACCCTTGCTGAAGGCTTTTAGGAACTGATTCAGAAGGTTTTCAATGCACACTTGTTAAATACCTATTTCAGAATCTTCAACAAAGGCCACTGGATATGAAAATTACTAGCTTATTTTACAGGCCACTTTTACCACCTCAGCAAAGTGCGAAGGAGGGGGATTCCCAGCTCACTGATAGGTGATGATGGAAATACTTTGGGTTTTTGGTTGGGTTTGGGAGGTGGTGGATGTTTTTGGATCAGCGTAGCTTGTTGATTATACTTTGTATATTACCATCAAAATACTGCAGAGATTTCAAAGCCTTACTGTGCTAGTCCATTTGACAGTGTCAACAGTGTGCAATATTTTGGTTGTTAAATAAACTACATTACATTTAATATGCAGCTCAGGGAAGGGAATTAGGAAACCAAACTGACTTACAAAAAGAGGGGCACGGAGAGCTTTTGGCAGAAACGGTAGCTTGACAGGCTGTTAATAGAAAATGCAGCCTTAAATAAATAGTTAAGAATTCCAAATAAGATGTGAAGAGCTTCTTGCCCTATTAACAACTTTCATTTTCTTAAGATAATGCTGTGGTATCCCCGAAGAAGTTTTTGGATATATAACAGAAATGTTAAGCCTTTGCTCTTGCATTTACTAACCAGTTTTCTTAGACAAAAGCTCTAGGGCTAACTACTTTCCACTGCTGGAAAATACCCATACTTTACTCAAAGGGTTAGCAATTTTACCACATGTATTTGTTGCCAACTCTCTGTCAATTTACTTTCCAACTAATTTAACACATCTTGACTCTGAAGTGTTTTTTATTTTCTCCCCTGCTGATATCACAATGTCAGAGATCAAAGGCTCGTTCCCATCTACCAACTTATGCTACATTCAAGCAAATTACCAGATATGTTACAGAAAATTTGCAGCACTCACCCAAACACGGTCGCAAGCAACCCAACAAAGCTCTGAACACACTGCAGAGTCGGGGGTACTGACAAGCCAGGGCTAGAAAGGCAAGCTAATGAACTATGAAAATGTGTCTCCTGTACCAAGCAAACATTTGCACATGTGTGGGCTGGAAAGAAAAACCCCAAATGCTATGGGGTTGGTGGGGGTTGGGGAATAAAAGGGAAATAAAAAAGATACAGGGGGTTTCTTTTAGCTTGATTTAACAAAGCTAGTAAAGAGATTTGTAAAGCTTTGGCAGGTCTACATGGTTTTTAACCTGTTCTTGCCCACATGCGGGAAGGAGGACTTGCAGAACACTCGAAAGAAAATAATGAGCAAATGTCTAATAAAGACCGGGTCAAGCATTTCTAGCTCACCTCTCTCCCCCTTTCAGCACAAGCTAATCCTCCTTTGGCACTGAAATAAAGAAATACAAACAGAAATCCCTTTTGCGTTGGCTGCCTGCCTGAACTATAGTGTCTGTAAACTTTCATTGAAAACGCCGTTGGAGTGAAAATGAATTTAGTGAAGACAATTCATTGCTACAATAAGTGACTCTTTCGTAACAAAACATACCTGACAGTTCGCCTTTATGACCTACATCGGAGGAAAAGGCATCTGTATACACAGCACATGGCAAGCGCACAAAAAGTGGGGAACGGTTGGGTTCTGACTTAAAGTTTACAACAATACTTCAAAGTAAGAGACCTGTTATCGCAGTGATATTGCAAATGGACAACAAAAGCAGGAAGAATTATTCTCAATTCCATTTTAAGTGCTCTCTAGTTCACACCAAAGCCACTCCTCTCCCTAGCACTCCAAGTAATTAGCTCTGATATCTTGAAAACAGTAAGTAAAAGATAATTAGCTGTGCAGAGGGATTAAATCAATCCAGCACCATAGGCTGGATCAGCGCCTGGATCCCGGGATATTCTGCAGAGAGCGCTGCAGCAACTTAACCAACAATTAGCAAGAAATATCTAAAAACCCTAACAAGAACAAAGAAACCTTAATGGACAAAGTATATGCTACCTGTTATGACCACCATAAACCAAAACAGGGTGAAAGCACTAACAGAAAAAGCTTCAACATCAGTTTACTTTTATTTAAAACATTACAGAAATAAAAAGGTTGCTAGTTTGAGATTGCTGTCATATTAGGTGCATCTGGAAGGCTATTCAGGATCTTCTATGCTTCCCCCCACCTCACGACTTGAATGCAATTAGCGTCTCAAAGCAATTTCACTAATATCTTTGCATAAGCCAAAACTGGCTAATGAGAAGGAAAGCAAATGCTCCAAAATCACCATGTCAAACCCAAAAGGACCGCACCAAAAAACCCCAGCTGGCAAACCACCAAATGCAATTTCTGACCATTTCCCAATGGTTTTCATGCCGTACACCTTCAAGCTATTCCACAGTATTATCTATCAGATGGAATGGTTAGATGGGTGGGAGGTGATTAATGTCCAAGAATTTCCTGGTTAGGGGCTGAACTACCCGGGCATTAAAGGCGGGGGTGGGGGGGGGTGGGGGGTTGGGGGGTGTGGAGGGCAGGCAGGGAAAGAAGCAGGACAAAAATAGAGTGAATCATACAGGGTGATTGATAATTCATTACAAAAGGTTTCTCCTGCTTTTCTGGGAGGACTGCAGTGACAAGCACTGACGATGAAAGAAACAAGTCGAGAGAAAAATCTCGACTCTTACTGGGGTTACAAAGAAAACAGCTTCCTCAGAGTGAAAACTGTCAGGTTACAGCAGCCAAGCAAGGGATAATTGAAGGCATTTAAATTAGATACCGGAGTAGTAATTTTTTCCCCCCTTCTTTTTGTTTCTTAATATTCCCCCCTCCTTCTTCTTTCTTATTCCCCCCCCTTCTACTAGCATAACTAACCATCCTACCCCTTCCTGTTGTGCGCTACAGTTACCATAGAGCAGGCAGACCTACCAGTCGTACTGAAATTGAAATGGTAACCAGCAGACAGATGTCTTCAATTATGTTTATATGATTTTATTTTCAATCCTCTTTCCAATAAATGGCAATTGCGTGCATCTTGCTTGTGTAAATCTGAAATATCCAGCACCAGGTTATCCGTAATGACCATCGTGGTTCCTGGACCAAACTCTCCAAAGTGCTCAGCTCCTCTTCAGAGCTGTTAGGTGAACCAGCCCATCTTTAAAGGGTTTGGCAAGCAGCAAAACATTCAGTCTCACTGCTATGCCCCCACAAAGCTACTTTCCAAAATGACAAGCCTTCTCTCTCTGGTTGTCAAAACAGAGCCGAAAACCATGCTACCATTCTTCATCTAGAGTGGAGGGTGTACAAACAGTAAATTCCAAATCCCTCAAAACACTAGAGAGTCACATGTATCATCACTAGAGGCACACAGCAAAAAAAGTTGTGTTCAGTTGGGTTATTCATCTATTCAGCCTCATTTGAAAAACATCAAATAGCCTGTCTTCCAGACACTTCTTAAGCACACACTTACAATTAAGCGTGGGTCCATTCCACAGCTAACTGCATCTTTAATCACCCCTGTGTTTTCCTAAATCTCCTCGTCCTGATACCAGGTCTACATAAACAGTGGACCAGTACTAGTTGTATTAAGCAACAGCAAAGGCTTTGAATTAATCTTACAGGCATGAACAAAATATAGTTTGTACTAATGGCGAGAGCAGCCTGCCCACACAGAGCCAGCCGACTCAGCCTACAAAATCCACCTGAAATTCTGCTCTCCGTAAAGAAGGAGGTTATCTGAACTCGGGTTGATGCCATCTGACCAGTTTTAATTGCCTTTTTCCTTTCATCTATCGACTCCCTTGATATTTCTTATTCTTTTAAATCCACACAAAATCCTTCTATGGCTTCGAAGTCAGGCATTTCAAAGCCTCCTCCCTGAGCAGTGCGCCAGAGCTGGCTCTGTGCATTTTGGCATTGAACACTGATGCAATGAGAAAGGTTATTTTACCCACGGCTCCTTGAGCATGTGAGGGAGCTTTGTTTTACCAGGAACGGTCTGTTGTCACCTTGGCTGTAATCCTCCATTAATGTGACTTGGGAGATTGTGCTAAGCTACAGCCCCCACTTCTTTAGCTTTTCTTCAGAGAATTAGGAGCTCCACATCTTGATAAAATGACACAGAATATCTTCCTCAAGAATGCAAGCGATTTTCTAGCCTTTGATTGCCAAAAGCATGCTTGATAAATTGAATGGGAAGGCGTTAAAAAAAAAAAGGGGGGTGGGGGGGTGACTGAGAACAAGAGATGTTAACAATGAAGCCCTTATGTGAGGAGGATTCAGATCATCAATTTTCCTTCAATATGAATCAAATACTGTTAACAACATGGAAGCAGCTTCACGATAAGACACACAGACGTGCTCAAGAAATTTAATGCTTTGCCCCTCATCACAGAATTTACAGCATTTAATCGAACAAATGGAAAGGCAGAGGCTCTTATCAACTGGAAAGCAGGAGGTGTGACAGGAGAGCAGGCAAGGATAACAAATGCACAGTGAAGTCATAGGGATGCTTGTGAAGCCACTCCAGTGTCTTGGCGATGCTGAGGTTCTCGGAGATAATTAAATTACATCTCCCCCATGGGCACAATCTAATTTGGGATTTGATGGAAGTAAGGAACAGCCTCCATTTTCTTCCATGCCCCAGAGGACATAGAGTATCACTGCGTTAGATGCCTGACAATCCACATCAGGGTTTGCATCCATATCAGTGAGCTCTTCTGCCTTCACCTAGAAGATTTCCCCCTCTTCTTTCTTCCTCAGATCCTCTCTCCAGGCTCCTTTCCAAAATACGTTCCTAGAAATCTCTCTCAACAATCACACAGACTTTCATCCCTGCTATCACCACATTTAATACTGACCAAATCTGTCTGCCTCCAGGTTGTGTCTGCTGCATGCTTTGCACTCTCACCATTCTCTAAATTCAGTTTGCTGGTACACAGCACGCAGCAGGTAATACCAGTGCACGCACACACACACCCACACACAGCCCCCCACGGAGAAACCCCAAAGAATCCCCACAAAAAAAACCCAAACCAACAAAACCAAACCATTCAGCACTGCACAACGTGATCCAGTCCTTCCCCAGGCTTTCATGTACATCTCTTTTCCCTCAAAGTTGCTTACAATATCTTGGAGGCTTTTTTTCAATCAAAATTTCTCTAAAAACACAAAAGTAATTGTCAAGCGAAAGAGCTATCTGATACGGATGCAAACCTTTATGTGCAGAAAGATCTTCATTACACAATATAAAGGATGCAACATTTAATTAAAATTAAGACTCTGCTAATAGAGACACCTCCATTCCTTCACATTATCTTTTTAATGGTAGTGGAAAGGATACCAAGTAAGCTGTACAGATCATCCAGCATGGTTTTTTGGCATCTATTGATGTAACCATGTGTTTTAATACATAAGAATGTCACAAACACCAGGCTTTCTAATATTTCTCAGCAATAGAATTTTACTTACTGTTCACAAGTAACCTGTCCCATATAAATTAATGCTAAAATTAATATATAGCACCCATTTTCACATCAAGCAACCTGTAAGTAGAAAATTGAACAGAAACGGAAAGTTATGGGCAGTAACAGTTGCAAACGGCTATCCAGGGTGCTTCCGCCTGCTCACAACACTCATCCAAACATTGATTCAGCATACAAAAGGCATGTTTAGTAATCTGAATGGGACCTGCTAGTACATTTTTTTATTATGCTAGTTGAATCACTGTCTTTTGGCTTCTGAGAGCCAAGAGACAAATATATTCCTCTAGTATCTATGGTGTCAGTCTCCCCCACACATTCTTCCCAGAACTTCTGCGTTGACAAGCATTTCATGCTTTCTATTGATCCAAAGCATTAAAATGGCTTGCTGAGGAGGAATTGCTCTGTCTGTGTTTTATTCAATACTTGCTATTCCATAAGGTCAAAAAGCTGATGCCTTTAAATTACAGAGAAAAGGGACAAATTACAATTTCACATAAAATGTGGCAGGTTCCGGTCACACCCGGCTTTCCTGTCCAGTTTGGTCTCCATAACCCTCCTTCTGTGAAGATGCCAAAACTCTCCTGCTGCCCTGATGCAGCCACAGGGCGCAGCCAAGGATCTGGGAGAGGCTCCCCTTGCACTGTGCCACTTGTGAGAGGCTGCTGTCATTGCCACTGATGCCTCACCTTGTGATCACCTAGTACAAAGTCATCATCTCCAGCATAGGAAGAACCCACGCTTCTCCCGAATGCATGCATTTACTGGTGGAGAAAGGGCACTGGTGGGTAAAATCTCAGCTAACAGTCCCTGCATTTCATGACTAGAAACAGAGTCCTCCGTTGAGCCCCGTGGGAATTGCCCACAGGGCTGAGATCTCAAGGTGGCATTTCTCTCTTGACAAGCTGAAAGAACAGTTTGCATCGAAGAATAACATAATCAAGCAAACAGTGATTAAAGAATAATTCTCACACGTCATTTGCATGTCAATCAATCCTCTAGGTATAGATCTAGACACACAAACAGTTAATCAAGTTTTTCATCACCGGAAAGACTTTTTGAATAGCATTACTTCTTGTTTCAGAAAACAGAATCTACTGCACACCTCAACTGAGGAAAGTCTGTTTTCTTCAGCTTCTTTCTGGGAAAGAACACAAGACACAGAATTGTATGAACACTAGAAATGCCAGAGGCTTTGACCGTACAACTCAGCTCCCACTGCCCTGCTGAAATTCTCAGTTCTCTGTCAACAATACAGGCAACAGAGGTACATGACAATGAAATACCATTATTGCAACTTAATTCTTGACCTGAGCAGGTATATGCTTTCCATTTCAGGACAACAGAGAATGGGAATTATCCCAGCAATCCACACATTGCATGTTTCTGGGTAGAACTGGGATGAGGAGTGGAGGGTATGGGAAGCTGCCCTCTTTCCTCTGTTGAAGTTGCCCACAGTATGTCTGCAGTGGAGAAGGGACAAGAACTTTTGACCGTGCCACCGTCACTCACGCATTTCTGCCTGTGTGCCCAGCAAACTGCAAACTAGCTCCATTTTGCTGTGTAAGAGCAACTTTGAAGGCAACTTTGGGATTTTACAGAAAAAATAGGAAAGAAGAAGGCTTAGTTTTGAGTTCTCCCTAAGAGCCACAAAATACGTCTGAGCAAACCACGCATTGTGTTATTCTCAAGACCAAAGTGACAAATTCCTGATCATATTACTGTGGGTGTCTTGGAGGCAATTAGGCAATCACCCAGAGATACAGCCTATCAGCAGCAATCAAAGGCATCAAATAACATCTGCAACAAAAAGGATCAGCACAAGGATCAGTGACATCAATTTGTTCCAAAAAATATACAGGAACGTAAATGCCATGGACAGGCAGAAAAAGAGAGATATCTCTACACTGGACCAAAATATAAGCCTTAAAAAAATCCAGAAGGTGTTTGCACAGAGAAACACAAAAGCACAGCGCTGGCAAGGCAGCTAGTTAGGAGAACAGAAACCTCTGCCACTTGCCCTAAGGGTGCCCAAGACCTCTAACACAATATTAGGATGCCAAAAAAAGAGAATAGAGAACAACATGTGTAATATTATTTCTGGTGAAGCCTACTAAGTCAGTGACAGCAAGGATCAGAGAGGAGAGGAGGCAAGAATTTGCCCTGAAGGCAAATTTTACCACAGTTGCCTGCTTCAGGACTAATTGTGTCCTAAGCACTGCTCTAGTTTAGTTCCCATAAAAATCAGTATGGGCTGCTGAATACTCCAAATTTTGAAAATAATGTCTTTATAAAGATTAAAATTTATAGTGATAGCCTGTATTTGCATATAGTGTAAGCGGAAAAGTCATGAGCAAATAGTAGATTAGTTCTGACAAGACTCGATCTAACAAACACAGAAGAAATCATTCCTCTCCTCACTCTATAAATCCTTGGTCAGCAGTATTGCTGGGCACTTCGACAAAGCACTACACGACCCTAACCAGAGGATCAATTCTACCCCAGCCAACCATCTGAAGGGCTTTTTTTGGAAATGGCTCTTTTCCCCCACCCCTGTTTTCTCCCACCATTACAATGTAACTTAAGTACTTCTTTGTAGATGTTTTGCCTTCATAGCTAAAGCTCTTGCAGCTTAGAGTAAAAAGCCTTCTGATACCTACAGCTTTGGCTTCCTTAAAGGTATGAGTAATAAAACACAGTCTGAAATACAGCCGTTCAGGATAAATTATCTTTTGGAAAAGATGAAAAATTCATTCTCTCCCCAGAGCCATGCTGGAGCATTCAGGAGTATTCACGTCTTTCTGCTGTTAACTCAATTAAGCACGCAGTAAGGATTGCTGGGTAAAATGCAGCGTGTATTTGCGTGCATGTAAAATGCAGAGTCAAGGAGTCTTAAAATGCCCTTATAAATACAGCAAAAATAGACCAATAAAATATTTTGTAATGAGTATTTATGTGTGTATAACAACTCATTATTTCAATTCTCCGCATCAGGGATTTCTTGTTTCTTTCCTCCACCCCTTAAATAAATCTAAATAAATTATACATTTAAAAACAGTCTATGCATCTCTAACAACAGAAACAAATTTCATTTAACATCCAGCTGTCAAAGCCAGCCCTTCTGTCACTCTTTATTCAAGTCTGATTTACATAATTCATGTCATCTTAATTATTTCCTTCTCTTTCTGGGTAGGATAGCACTTGAGGATGAGCCACTTACAGCACAGTCATTTCCTTTGGAGATAATATGACTGCATGACATGATCGTTCACAAAAAATACACTGATGTTTTAAGGTCTCCAGGTGGGGAATTATGTATATGCAGAGCCTATCATGACGGGACATCACTTGATCTGCATACTACAGCAATAAAAATAGCAGTATATATATGCATAAAACTGTTTTAATGCAGACATACTGTGCTATTAATAGCCTCCCTTTTGCTCCTTTAACTTCTTTACAAACAGCTGCTGATAGAGTTTATGGGAAGCAGAGGGAGAGAGCACTAGCTCAAACTAGACTGAGGGTTTTTTATCCCCCCAAATTCCCCCAGTTGAAACATTCTTAAGCTTCAGCCAAGGTCCTTCCCATCCTCCACCACTCCGTGCCATTAGTCAATTAGAAGGAATTACAAACAGAGCGTTAATCACATGTATACTAAAAGAAGTCTAGAGCAATACAGGCCTCACTCTAGTAATATCTTATCCTACTTGCACAGGATAAATAATTAAATTGTTTTAAGCAGTCTAATCTACTAATGCCTGGCAAGGCCTTAATTTTGGCCACTAAATTTCAAGAAGCTCTGTTCGTCAATTCAATATATATAGTTAACAGCAATTAATCAACTTCATAGCTGCACATGACTAATGAATTTACTACATGATGAAAAAAACCAATTCCTCGAATTAAGGTTTCACTCTAAAACATTTCTCATTCTCTCTATTGCCCAGTACATTTCTCTTCCTTCTCCCTCCTCTTTGTGGTCTCCTGAAATCCGCAGCAAGGGACCTTCAAAAGCGATAGGTTAGATCCTGCTTTGAATTACCCCAGCCCCTCCAGAATCAGGCTCTTAACGCACCAAAACACCGATAGAAACGTCACTGACCATGGCCAATGCTTCCCAGCCTGTAAATTCATCTGGTTTTGCTCCCTGTGCATACATCCCTGTACTTTCCACTCTGCTTTGCTGCTCAGATTGCTTTGTACACCATCTCAAGTTGTTCAGAGCCTCAGCGAAGCATGACTGCTTACTCAAAGCTGAGACAGAATGGCAGGAAGAGCCTCCATGCTCCGGATTTTCCCCATCTCAGGGCACAGCCCAAGGCCAGGAATATGAACACAGATTTATCTGCTACTACTGGCAGAGCCACATGCACAGCCCAGCCAAAGTCAGGGCCCAACCTTACCAGGAGCTTGGAAGTTTGAAGGGATTGAACACAGCCACAGAAGAAAAGCCTTGTAAAATGTTAATTCTGTACCAGCTGACTGTGCAACCTCTTCTCCAGTTATGCAAAGTACCCTACCAAGGTAGAGCTTGCCCATTCAGTGCCAAACTTGAGTGCAAAGATAGCCTACCCATCCGCTTCCCATTATAATGCTGGTCATAGGAAGTCATTGAAAGTAGAGGCTGCCCTCCCTGGTGGTGATAGCCCTGTGGAAGGTATTTGCTGGTGCAGCCACGCAAAGGCTTTACGGAATGTGGCAGATCCTCAGCACTCGCAAATCAGGGCACTCTAACTGCAGTTGGCAAAGTGCAGCTCACCTAGAAAAGTTCAGGACCTAGACTTCCACGTAGTCTCATAAAAGTCCCTGCAACCACATAAAAAAAAGTATATAAGCATTACTTATATGTAACAACAGCACAGGTTTCATGGTTACAGAGAAAACCCAGTGATTACCTGGGAGAAAAAGGACGCTGAGAAGCTCCTAGGAAGAAAGAAAAAACATCCAGCAGATGTAAAGCCAGGAGGAAATAGAAAGCGTTAAAGCAAGAGTTACAGCTTTCTCCACTGCCTAATAATGAGATGATAATAAAGCGAAAAGCTTGTGTAAGATGGGAAAATTTAAGCAGTTGGAAGGCAAAGGCTAAATTCTTGGGCATATTATGGAGCCAGCTCCCTTGGACCCCATTTGCCTACCGCAGTCTTACGCACCGTGGGCAAGAGTGGGATACTTGGTCACAGTGTCAGCTCATTGATTAGGAGTTATAAACGTTTGGAAGTGCTGAGCTGAAAGTCACAACACCTGTGTGGGATATTAAGACAGCAATTTTTCAGCCTTAATGTGTGGTGGAGCAGCACAGACTTAACAGACACCGGGGCAGTGCAACATTCTTGCTTGCTTTGTGGTTTTGAAGAAAACAACTGACCAACAAATATATACCTCATAAAACAATCTGGACTTGCTAGTATGCTGTTATACCCTTGGGGTCTTCTGAATGTTGATACTGGTTTTAATTTTCTGAAGAGGCGTTAAGTTGCTTCTGCTTTCCTTCTTGATTTTAAACCCGTTCTACTCTTTGTGTATGTGAAAGGCAAGAATTGTCAAGTTTCCACTTTAAAAAAAGCTGTCATTTGCTATTTTTCTGTGCACATGTTGCTGTACTTTCTCATATGTACATCCTTCTCTGCATATATGCAGTCAACCTAGATGTATACACAAACATGCCAAATGTTGCACGTTAAAGGAATGCATGTATTTAAAACATCATACCGTATACGGTCTATTTTGGCAATAGCCATCTGGAAGAGGAAAAAAGTATAGAAGAAATACTTAATGTACCAAACTAGATCTTGTACACTTCTGCCAACCTATAGAAAGAAAATTTGCTGGCTACTCTTTGCTCTGCAAGCAAATTAACCATTACTGCAATAGCTTTATCCATACAGAGACACCCAGGCTACACTGTATGGCAAACAACTTCAGCAGAAGACCATCTTGCTTTTCAGTATATTTTTAGCTGCCACAGGCACACTCTTATCACGGTTACAAAGGATGTACCCCTGCAAATCTCAGTCTCTCAAAATCTTTTTTTTTTCCTGTGTGGTCATAACATTTTTGTACCATTTTATTCTAGGTAACCCTCCCCTGGACCAGGTCTGGGTAACCAATGGCTGACGATGGCTCCTGTCACAGCACAAGGATTTCAAAATTACCCAACATTTACCCCAGGCCCTCATACTCATGATTAAGCACTCCAGCCATTCCTGCTGCCAATGCTAAGCATGTCTTTAAGTTAGCACTGCAGCCACTTCAGCTTTGTTTCTCTTCTAGCTGAGCAAAACACTGGACTGTGACCAAAGCCCTATATGTCCTATAGATTTCCTCCTTCCTATAACACCCTTAATAAAATTTGTGATATTCAAAAAGCAATGGGCTCTTGACTTCACATTCTTCTTTCACAGCTGCCTTATTCCTGCTGAAATAGGGGAATGAAATTATGCATGGAAACTCTTCTGAGAATTTTCTTCTTCATGGAAGAACAAAAACTGCCCAACATGCTCAGAATTCAAATCAGAAGGGCCCTGATGCCATATACGTGTTATCAATATGGTACACATTTGAAAATCGCACAGTATTTGCCAAACTTGAGGGTGTCTCCCTAGGAGGAAGGGGATTAAGATGTAACCCTGGGTGAGAAGAGGTTACACAATCAGGATTTCCCAATCCAGCCCTAAGGAAATTAAATTCATGGTGGAGATGCTCAGCTACTGAAATGCAAGGAAACACTTGAAGAAACTAACATGATTAAAAAACATGAGTTAATTATTTTACGCAGAAAAGCCCCAAAACACAGATTTGGCAGGAATACTCCCCAAATTCGACCTACTTATTCATTCATTTTTGTGGGCATGCTCAACTTTGTGAATTGTTCTTGATAATTCAAGGAGACATGTAAGAAAGTATGTAGTTCCCACATGTTTTAATACATATTCTAGAGTCTCAAAAATGAAAGCTTTTGAACTCTGTATCCATTTCTAGGTGTGCATATCTGTGTACATCACCAAAGAAGACAGCTGAAAAAGGGAATATTTGTTTTTCATCTCCTAATTATGCTTTTTTATTCCCTGGTGCACTAATTTGGCAGCTAAAGGTTTCTGCTCTCTACTGAAAGGTGAGATGACAAAGGCCCTTGGAACGCCCATTCTTGTCACCACCTCACTCCTCCTTTGTGCTTGAGGCTACTTCCTCTCTGACTGATTCTTAAATTGAAGAAGCTTTCACTGAAGACTGTATCAGAACTGCAGCAAGTTAATCTTATTAAACCATACGAGTTTAAAAACTCAGAGCTTGATATCAGGCAGGCTGTTTCCAAACTGGTATACTTAAGGGCCAAATTAGATCATGAGCAAAATATTAAAAGGCGCTAGAGCCACTTAAGAGTGAACTTCCATTTCCAAAAGAAATTTCTGGACATTGGAAACCCAGGACTCGTGACAGTTCAGTGGAAGTCAGGCTCCTGGCTGCAATGGGTGCTTTTAGGTGTTTTAAACCCTTAAATTTTAAGCTGCAGAGAAAAGCTGTTAAGACATAAAGGAATTTACTTCACCTATTGTCAATACTAGCACAAATATATGGGCCCTCCTGAAGGATACTTTAGTTATAGGAAGTTTCTACTCACACCCAAAGTCTCTTGAGAAAAAAAACCTTTGGGGGACACTGTGTTAATTGGCACTGAATCTGTAAGCTGATGCAACAAGGTGCCTTTTAAGCACTGTAAAAGAAGACCTCCATCCTCTTCCTCTCCCTTTACTCTTTATAAAGAGCTTTCGGTTCTTAAGTAATTGACAAGTGTTTACAACTTCAGTTTCACTTCATCCACCTCTGGGCATAGAAGACTGCAGTCATTAGAAATTGGGGAAGTGGTGACAGTAGGATGCGATCCACCCTTGGCTTGCCCACCTGCTCACATGCTTGGCTTGCAGCAAAGTAGGTGGCTGCTTAGTTGCCCTTAGGTCACCTTGACTTCCAGTGACTTGGAGAGATGACCACCAGGTGCTTCTGCCATCCAAGCCACAAAAACAAAGTTTGCAGAGATCTCCTGGAACAATTCTATCTCTGTGCCAGCTTCAGGCAGCTCCTCTCGTGCACAAGCACTGAAGTGTTTTCTGGATCGAAGCCCAACACAACAGGCATTAGCCGGCATTGTTCGGTGCCTGGCTTTAACTCTTTACATCTAGCTACAAGTGCAACTAATCAACTGAAATTGATTTTCCAGAGCTCAGTCTAATCCACTGCATTGGAGGTGACCTATGTTCTTTGTGTGTATGTATACTTACGGGGTTGGGGTTTTTATAAGGTGTCTCATACTAGATGCCTGCATTCAGCTGTTGGCAACCTTGCCTGTAATTCAAAAGGGTGCCAAGGGCCACTTCCAATGCAGGCAGATTTAGAGGGATCCTAAAGATTTCTCCCCTGCTTCCCCAAATATCAACAGTGAAGATGTCTCACCTGCCTTTGTACATGAAATTCTCTGTTACCCATGGGAAAATCACTCAAGGTTCTGACTTGAGCACAACTCCGGTCCACCAACAGCCCTGATGAAAGCACAGTGCTCTGATATGCATGATTCAGACCCCAGATACCTGCAACAACCACTATATTTTTTTCCAGAACTAACCTGACTCGCTCCAACTTAATGGTTGCTTTTATATTTTACTCCACATATTTGCTAGGATCTGCATCAAGGACCAAACTTTACTTTCCATCAGTGCTAGCTGGCCACCACTGTAATCATTTAAGTGGAACAATCTGTTCCAAGTGACCAAGAGAGCTAATAATTTATCAGGAACAGAACAGACCTTTTGGGGAAGGACGTAATTATATTTGCGTGGTTTGTAATACTCTTGAGTCAAATGGGACATTCTGTGTAAATCAAAGCCACTTGGGGAAAGAAAGTGAGGAAGCAGGCTTTCCAAAGAGAAATGGCCTCAAACTCTCAAATTTATCACAAACAATTTTTTTCTCCTTCCTCTGTCCTTTAGGTTTTGCTTAAAATAAAGAAAACCTTCAGCATTTGAGTAGGCTGCACTATGGCAGGGAGGGGGGGGAGTGAAAATAATAATAGAAAAATAACATCTTCTTGCTTTTATATAGGTAGATGATGCAGCCTGAACTGGAACGGTGTGTACGGTACAGCTCATCTTGTCTCAAACGTGGCAGTGCAGAATTAAGGGCACTCACGGAAAAACAACAAGAACCTTCACACACTCATAATAAAAACCCAAAACAACTCCCATAAGAAGAAATATTTGAAAGATCATAGCTTTCTCCCTTGGAAAGCAGATAAATTAGAAGCAATATGACAAATGCATACAAGATAATGAATGGAAATTGAAAAGGTAGCTTGGAAGCTTCTGTCTTCACAGTCTGAGGAGGGATGGCAATGAAATTAAAACCTGACAAAAAGCAATCATTTTTCACACAATAAGCTATTATCTGTGTGGACTTAGAGCTCCTGGAAGTCATCATGACCAGGGACTTGATGAGATTCAGGAAGGTTTTGGCCATTTATATGGACAGCAAGAATATGCAGCAATTGTAGTTAATGTTAACAAAGAAAATCTAGAAAGAATATTAAAAATGTTGGGCATTGGGGTGAAAGCCCATCTCTATGAGGGATCAGGACCAAAAAAGGCAAAGGGGTGGCAGAGACAGTCCCTGTCCACAAAGGGATGCTGCCTCCTGCCCCAAGGCAGGTAGGACAGGGCATGGGGGCAGACCAGTGACTGTGAGGGGAAACACTGTTCCCACTCTGGCATCTTTTCTTCTGCCCAGTTCTAAATCCTCCCGTCTTCCCTTGCATTAGTTTTATAGTTTTCTGTGGTTCTGTTGCCCATAACTCCATCTCCTATTCCTCACAGCAACTCTGCAATAAAGTTTTTTCCTTCTTTGTCACCAATCCTACTCTGGGTAAAAGCATGTAATATACTGCCTACTACGAACTGCAACTCCCGGTAACAGACTGAATGCTGAGGCCATAATTCAGTCCGGAGGCTCTGTTGCTGCCCATAAACTACTCACTGTCTCCCAGTTTACGATGTCAGCAGGACCCAGCTGAATTAAGGCTTCTACTGTATATAACGGACACCAATGTATTATCTTATGCATAATGCATAGAAGATGGCTCTAATCATAAATCCCATATCCTGCCCTTCCTTTACATCACAGATATGACCCGGCATCTCTTATGCACTCCGCTTACTGATACATAAAATCCTTCTCCTGAATCATAATGGCAGCAAAACCTTTTCTTGGGTCGCTGCTTCTGATAAAAGCCATTTGTTCCCTCTTTTCTCCAAAGAGGTTGAAATAAACTTCAGTTCATCCCACTAACAAAACTCACACTTAAATTTAAGGACCATGTTGAACTGATGATCCAGGAACACTGACTGCATCAGTCCATATTTTTGACACTGGCGAAGGAATGATTTATGCCTAACACCCATCTTTTTCCTGTTTGCATCTGGTATCAGCAGAGCAATCACACAAAATGCAAAGCTAGGCTGTGGATGCCAAACTGCAAGCGTGCAAAGGTGAGTGAGGTCTGCAGAGAGTATTTCCAGCCCTGCAGAGGAGTACAGAAATCCCAGGCATACACACAGAGAGGGTGTGTTATAAGCCAGTGCTGGTTTTACACATCTTGGAACGGAGCATGAAGTTCAAGCTCCAAAGACTCCACAAACGATGCAGTCAAAAATGTGCTGAATGAAAGCTTTGAAATATCCTGGGGAATAGACAATCCCCTGTGTATAAACCCGGTTTTGACCTCAGGCATAGACTAACTGAGCTCTTTTGTACAAGAAGAAAGAAAAAAGCAAAAGAAACTGATATAGATGCATTACTTCAAAGTCATCTTACCTCACAGCCCTTTAGCCATTATTTCTAGCTAGAAGACTCACCAGAGAAGGAGCATGCATGTATCTTTCTACTCAAACTAAATTATTTCTTTGTTATCTTAAGATAGTATAAGTCCATTTAGCCTGAATAAACCTTATACACTATCTTGCAATGCAAATGCAATAAATCAATTTAAGCCTCATGACAAAAAGACTAAATATCTGACAGCCAAGCCCTGTAAGGCTGTCACATTCAGGCAGACTGAAGATCACAGAATCCCAGGTTGGAAGGGACCTCAGGGATCATCTAGTCCAACCTTTCTAGGAAGAGCACAGTCTAGGCAAGATGGCCCAGCACCCTGTCCAGACAACTCTTGAAAGTGTCCAATGTGGCCGAGTCAACCACTTCCCTGGGGAGATTATTCCAATGGTGACTGTCCTCACTGTGAAAAGTTTCCCTCTGGTGTCCAATTGGAATCTCCCCAAGAGCAACTTGTGTCCATTCCCCCTCGTCCTCTCCAGGGGACTCCTTGTAAAAAGGGAGTCTCCATCCTCTTTGTAGCTGCCCCTTAAGTACTGGTACATGGTGATGAGATCCCCTCTGAGCCTCCTTTTCTCAAGGCTGAACAAACCCACCTCTCCCAGCCTAGCCTCATATGGCAGCCTTCCCAGTCCTTTGATCATCTTGGTGGCCCTTCTCTGGGCCCCTTCCAGCCTGTCCACATCCTTTTTGTACAGCGGGGACCAGAACTGTACACAGGACTCCAGGTGTGGCCTGACAAGCGCTGAGTAGAGGGGGATAATGACTTCTTTATCTCTGCTGGCGATGCCCTTTTTGATGCAACCCAACACCCTGTTGGCCTTCTTGGCCGCAGCAGCCACTGTTCGCTCATGTTGAGCTTCCTGTCCACCAGGACCCCCAGGTCCCTTTCCACAGAGCTGCGCTCCAGCCAGGTGGATCCCAGTCTGTGCTGCACTCCCGGATTATGTTTTCCCAGGTGCATGACCTTACACTTCACCCTGTTGAACTTCATAAGGTTCTCGCTGGCCCACTCCTCCAGCCTATCCAGATCTCCCTGCAGAGCAGCTCTCCCTTCTGGAGTGTCTACTTCCCCACTCAATTTGGTGTCATCTGCAAACTTCATCAGGCTATACTTGATGCTGTTGTTCAGATCACTTATGAATATGTTGAATAACATTGGGCCCAATATTGATCCCTGGGGGACCTCACTTGTGACAGGTTGCCAGTTGGAGAAAGAGCTATTTACCCTGTGGGTGCGGCCTGTCAGCCAGTTCCCCACCCACTGCACAGACCACTTGTCTAGGCTATAACACATTAATTTCTCCAGGAGGAGGCTGTGGGGGACCGTATCAAAAGCCTTGGAGAAGTCCAGGTAGACAATATCCACTGCCTGCCCCATGTCAACCGGGCAAGTCACTTTGTTGTAGGAAGATGTAAGAAGACTGAGCAGAAACATCTTTGATGTTCATCTTTTCAGCGATTTAGGCAATGTGTGGGAGGCGCCATAGGCAGCACGCAGATGCCCAGCTTTAAACTTTGTTCTTCCGGCACCTTGGATAATGCTTTTTATTGTTTCAGCAAAAGCAGAGAACAGTACCCAATGGCCTAGAGCTGCATGTTCCCTGATCACCCTCCTTGCGGTTACTGGACGGCTTTCTATGTGCTTTCACCCACCTCCTGCAAAGTGGTTATAAATGTAGCACGTTTCAAACGGTGGATGCCACTGTCAGCAACATCTCTGTCTTTACTCAGTGCTTCCTCTCCATGTACAAATTAGTAGCCCCTGTTCTCAACAAGCCCCAAACGTTCAGAAAAAAACAGATGACAGGAGCATGTTTCATGTAGGTCTTCTCCCACTGGCAAAAGCTGCATGCGGCAGACTGCCAAGGGCTGGCCAGTCCCTTCTCTCTGACAGGCTGGCGCCAGCCACTTTCACGCTAGTAAACTAATGGATGGAGCAATAAACCTGGATTTTCCCTGCGTGGTTTTCAGCACATCATATGTTCAGCACTTCCAAGGCCACTTCAAGACATGATTTATCCCAGAGATTACCCCATGTCTTCTCTTTGTCAGTTAAGGCCAGTGAGGGGGGGAAAAAACCGAAAGAAAGCAAAGTAGCTCACAAACTGAAACAGTCTTAGAAAACGGCAACAACTAATTCCTCCAGCTTCCTCCAGCCCGCGCACTTCAAGGAGGCCTTTTTCTTTGGCCACGGAGGCCTCTGGGTGTGGCACATTGCTTTCTCAACTTAAGCGTGGATTTTTTCAAATGATAGCACGTTGGAGTCACATGCCAACAGCAACCTAAAACCAGCAGCACAGCACAATGCAACTGTCTATTTATTTATTTATTTAAAGTGGGGTGTTTTATAGCTGGCCATGGCTACCAATTGGTACCCAGGGAAGCCTAAAGCATTATTTTTGATCTACAAAGCCTTCTGCAGTTTGGAACCTAATTACCTTCAGAAACTACTGCCTCCTCCTCATCTGTTACCATGGCAGCTGCAATCAGCTGAGATGCTTGGGCTGACAAGCCCTGATTTACTAGAGTACTAGGGCAATTCCAGGGGGTTGTCGCTTTCAGAATTTACTCCTCTGCTTGGGTCTGACAGCATTTTCAGGAAAGGAAGCAGTAGGATAAATTAAGACTGTACAGGCTGGGAAGTAGCGACCTTTTTTAGAGTGATTCAAAAGCTCAGTGCACACTGCTCCACTAGCACTTCTGTGTTTTTTTTAAATTATTATTTTTTATTTTTTTCCTTCTTATTAATAGTATATGTGCCTTTGTCACAGGGTCAAGGTCCAGATGAGATTAGTAGACTTTGCCTCATTTTAAAATATCCTTTCTCATGGAGAGAAGATAGGTTGTTTAACCAAGTGGTGAGGCTTGTTTTCCAGCCTTTAAAATTGGAATCCAGGGAACAACACTATTCATTTCTACTGGTTACAGCAACTACTGTTTAACTGAAACATCAGTATTTTTCCATATTGGTGGTTTTCATGTGATGATCTCAAAGCACTAGACTTATGCTTCCCAGAAAGAGAAAAGCCTAGCTTCCCATTGCAACATCTCAGTCCTTCAGAAATGCACTTCCCATGCCATCTGTGTGATAACAAATTTAGAAAAATGAGTATTATCTTGGCAGTCTTTGCAAAATATACTCAGGATGCAAGGGAAGGCAGAAGGGTTCCTATCAAATGGGGCATTCAGTATCTGAGTCACAGGTGATGACAACGTCTAAGCAGGGGGCTGTTTTCTGAGAAATATGCCATTAATTTTGTAGAGCCTGACACAACTGTGCTGCAATTCACCTGCAGTCTGCTTATTCAGTCCTGCTGATGGCCTTGTCATTACAGAGCCTCCAGGTCTGCAGCTCTCCTTGTCCAGAGCATTCTCCCCACATGCACCAGGACGAGCTACTTAATATAAAACACTCTGTGAGAACATCCAAAACTTGGTATCATCAAAACTGGTGGCCACTTTACAAATAATCAACGTGAATTATCCCATTTGTAAAATACAGGTAACCCTGCCTCTTTATTTCCCAACGTAAGAGCAGATCACTGGCATTTGAGAAGTGTCTTGAAAATCACAGGTGCTGACAGCATCGATAACAGCACACCATGAGATGCAATATTATTACAATAATAATGGTGCTCGTTTCGGACTCCTGCATTTTTCAGGTCATCAACCAAAAACATTAACAAAATACAGCCCTTCAGGAGATGAAAAATCTTTGCAGTGTAATGCAAGCTGGTTCATACTATTTTTTTCTTCTCACCCACCTTGTGCAAAGTGCTTGCTGCCATCCTTTTCTGACTACTGGGAGAGTTGTGGGTGCCCCTCCTCACGTAAAAGGATCAGGCCCTCTGATGAAACTATATGGAAATCTGAGAGCTTCGAGCAGCTGACAACAGTCTTATGCTCTTAAATGTACTTTTTTTCTTTTTTTTTTTAAAACTCTAGGTCTTGACCTACAGGCTTTGTCAATGATGCCAACACTGAAACCACGGGGACAAACCACATAGATTAGACTCAAACGTAAAGGAAACTATCTCAGCTAAGTAACTGCAGCCCAACAGGGCATATAGTACCTCCCAGCTGTGCCTCCTGCATTGCTACTAGAAATTCTCTCTCTGCTCAGCCAGCGGAGAAGACTAGCAGAGCTGCAGCACCCACCTGCCGGGCCCTGACCTACATCGCACCAGGGCGCTTTGCTGGGGGCGGATGGCACCATGACCAGCTGCAGCGGAGCAGAGGGTACACGTCCTGCTGCACTGTGCAGGCTACACATCCTCCACCAGTGGAGCTGCAGTTTCTCTGTCCTGGGAGCAGCAGGAAGCTCTGGGCAAAAAGTGTCCCACCTGTGGGACACAAAATGAGTCCACTGCTCCCTTCAGGGGAGAAGAGGGGAGAGAGATGAGCAGGTTTCAGTCCTCATCCCCAAGCCAGAAGTGGCAACAGTGGCACACAAGAGCTCTGCAACACTCTACCGTGGCAAAAGGCAGGACTTGTGCAAGCTGCCCTCTCTGCAAACTGAGCTCTCCGAGTTATTGAGAGATATGAGAGTTCTCCAGCAAGAGCTTTCCGCATTGTCTACCTTCCAATTTTTGAAATGGCAGAAGGGATTTTGCTTTGGATTTGGGAACAGCTGCTGAGACCTGTGAACATTTCTCCCCTGGCTCCTGTTATGCCTGCTGCTTTTGTCTTATTCCATCCTTCCTTTCCTTCCTCCAGCTTAAGAGTGGCAGACAATGGATGGGGCAGACAAGGATCCCTTTACTCCTGATCTCTGGGAAGCAAAAGGAAAGCTTTGATCTCACCTTTAAGGCAAAAAATGCAATTGTTCTGTGTATAGGTATCTACACGCCAGCTTTGCTACTTGGACCTCCCCCCGATTTTAACGTTCAACATTAAAGCCTACAGGAAAGGATAACGAGCTTAGTAAAACAGACTGTTTCAAATTACAAAGTTAAAACACAAAGGTGGTATCAACAGTGCACAGTTCTGCAAACATACATGCAAAGCCTAATCCATCCACCTTCTTCCTTCCATTGACATCAACAGAGGCAACTACGTGAGCAGGTCTTCATTCCACAAAATGCTTAAACACGTGCCTTAAAAAGATGCAGGCACTGATGTATTTGTTTGAATGAAGGAAGAGGCAAAATGTTTAATTCCTTTGCCCACGTTGCAGCCTTAAATTTGTGTGGTGCTTTTATGAGGCAACTAGCTCCAGTAAGTTGCAGTGAAATCACCAGCATGCAAAATGTAATCAGATTTTGTCTTCCTGAGCTGGGTATTTCCTTGGTGGAAAGCATCCACAAGAAATTCAAGAGGGCATGCTGAAAGCTTTTTTTTTAAATTTTTCTTTAGGGTGTTTTTTAATAGACTAAATGGCAGCGTTAACACTATAAAACCAAAGGCAACTCTTACAGGAATGGGAGGCTGCTTCTCCCTATGGTTAGAAGAGAACCCCGGCTGTTTGAATGGATGATATGTTAATTTTGTGGTACAGTTGCTCAGGGGAGGACTTAGCGAAGTCTCCTATGGTACAGTGCACACAGTTTACAATGGGCATGGTGAGAATTTGTTTGTTACAGCCCTCAAAAAGACATTTCTCCAATGCAAACGTGCTATGAAATACATTTTTCTCTAATCATACCAGAAAAACTTCAGCCCATAAAGCACTCATTCTGAGCTTTTATGGGCAGCTGCTGCTTGAATGCTTGAAGGAAGAGCTGGCAAGTTAAAAAACAAAATAGGCCACAGATTTAATTCCCTATAAAATAGCTCCCTAACAAGCTGTGTGTACATTCTTTACTTAGAGCAATATTCTGAAGATTTTAGAGATTTTCAGGGCAATGCTTGCAGTAAGGACTCCTTGTGTTCCCTCTGCTCAGGGGGCTCCACAAACACACCATCAGATTTATGGCTTTCCCTTTCAAAATAACCCCATGTACTCGTCTGCAAAATTAATTTAAACAAACATATCGAAGAAAGGAACACACTAGTTCAATTTTTTGTTTGGGGGGGAGGGTGAGCTCAGGGAGCAATTGCTAATATCTACCATAAATCTGCTCAGTCGCAGCCTCGTCTCATGTCTTAACATCATCTCTGTCTCACACAGAATTTTCTTCCCACTTTTCCCTCTCCCCCTCCCCACGGCCATGCCATAATGTGTCTAAGTTGGCTGTACAGCATTGCTGACTAAAACCTGCCAGCAGTTAGACAACTTATTATAAAACTACAAGGGGACTGTGTATTTATGAATGCAATAATTAATCAATGCATAAAAAGCATGCACTGCGCATATAGTTTTTCTTTCTGTACACAGACAGCTTTGATTACCATGCGGTTGCACTGTCACCAGGATCTTTAGTTCCCAGTAGCTGCTTCCCCACCTGTCCTGGTTTCAGCTGGGATACAGTTAATTTTCTTCAAGGTAGCTGAAACCAGGACACCACCCCACAGCATTAGTAAAGACAAGCTCATTGTATTAAAGCCTGCATTCATCTGCAAAACCACCCAAATACTGCTGAATTGATTAATTTTGCAGGTAGAAGCTTTCGGAAGAAAAAGCTATAGTTAGTGCCACAACTACTAGGCTGTCAAGATTTTCCTTTTAAACTACTTTATTCAGAGACTCAGTCATAAGGCGTACTAGGAGCTGTGAACTGGCAGACTGGTTTGCATCTGAAGAACATATTTCATTTTAATGGTTTTATCTTTAAACTGTTTCAACTCTTTGAATTAATGGAGATTAAAAAAAGAAATGAGACTGACTGACATAAAAATGCAAAGTAGAGTATTTTCCCCCCTTTTAACTGCCTTTTAACTAGAACCAGGTAATATTTGTTTCCAAGAAACTCAATAGTACCAAATTAATAACACAATTGCACACTTCTTCATGAAAACTGATCATCAAATGGCTTAAATGGAAGGAGTCACCAGCCTTTCCTGAGCCTCCTCACTGCTGAACTGCATCAGGCAAGGCCCCACAGCTAAGATTCAGTCAGTAGGGATTTGCTTTTCCCTTGCAAGAAATTTCCCCCTCAGTGGCCATCCTCCACAGCATCACTTTCTACCCAAATGGGTAGATGCTTTGCCCCAGAGGTGTGCTTCCCTGATAATTCTCTGATAAGCCATCTGAGTCCACAGTGATGATATCTGGAGCCAAGCAATCAACGTACATTTTTATCCCAGCACCGTGGGCAGATAATATGATTATGTGCCCTCCCTGACCGAAGGACTAATGTTTATTGCAGAATTGCTACACGTGAGGACTGAGCAGAAGATTGCAGAGCTCTCCATTTGGCTTGGAAGCTAGTGCCTGGAGGATGCTACTACGAATATATGAAAATATTAATACTTTGTACTCTGTAATGGCCCACGAAGGGAATGACATGGTTTTACTCTGCCAGTATGCAGAGGATTAAGGGTTTCTGCTTGAAGCCACTAACAACCTGAACAGGAGAATTACAGTAATTCCAATAAAACCATGCCAAATCCAAGGGACCAGCTGATGGCACGTTGCTACCTTTTCCGTTTGTTTTGAAAATATAACTGGCACAAACCTACGAACAGGACTTCAATCAGCTACGCAAGGGGGTTCAACTTAAAGAATGGGCTTATAGGAGCCCTATGCAGTGACCAGGACATTTTTCACTAGGCCTTTCAGCATTTTGAGATCTAAATCCCTGATGTGAAGCCATTCTAAAGGGAGCTCAAAACCAGCCATTAGTATGTCAAATATAGAAGAAACTCACGCTTTCTTTTCTGTTGCTCGCACAACTCCATTTTTAGTGCAAAGTGTCTCACAGCAAACAATAGCAAGATTCTCCATTAAAACTTTGCACTGCTGTAGCCATTAGGTCACCATGCAAACACAGTTGTCATTACTTCAGTTAGCAACGCTTTGCCTATGTCAATACCATTACTAATACCCTGAAATACTAATTTCTATTACTATTTAATTAACAGCCAAATGTACTGAATAATTATTCATGTGTAGTTATTAGGAGAAAATCTGAATGCAATTAACACATCAAGAGCTATAGCTTACAAATCCTTCCCACAACACCTCTTGTGCCAGAAAATACCCTGAAAAATTCAGCAACAGTTAAAGGCTTCCCATAACCAGGATACCTCTAGGTTGGAATAAACTGTTAGGCCCTGGCTCTGCAATACAGGAGTCTGACTCCATGGTGTGTATCTCAGTTACCCTTTCCAGACACAGTAGCCACACTTAACAGCAATAGTTATTATACAGAAATTTAGCAAGTCTTCTGCAAAACCAGTGTGAATGCTGGGAATTCGGATCCTCCCTAAAACTAAGCGTGGCAACACGATGAATGATGGAGACTTGTCTTTATACTTTGAAAAATGTAAATGTTATTCTGAACGAAAATTATTAATTGTTTAGAGAGATTATAGGCCATCTGCTTGAACACAGCACAAAAAATAGTGAATGTACATTTGAGAAAGGCTTCACTTATACGTTCACTATGAGCCTTGATATTTAGGTATTTCAGAGGTAAAATTGGGATGCAGTGAGTATCAAGATGGCTGATTAGTAGTACTTACAGCAAATGTTATTTGTATTCCGTGATGCAAACCCAACTCTGTTAAACCCACAGTTTAACAATGATAGCTGTAATTCTGTGCACATACATACAGACTAAGTACCAGCATTTTCTCATACAAACACACACACAAACTAGTGTGTACATAGCGGATTAAAAACCCAACAGTCAGCAAACAAAGAATATTAAATACTATACCTTTGAGTCATAATCTTATAGGCATCTGGCAGATAACAGCGGATATTCTCCATCTGAGCAGGATCAGAGTCACAGATTTTATCATCAGTCCTCCCGTAGTTGGCACTTTCAATCATGATAACATCTGTTCCCGGGCAGCGAAGCTCTATGGGGTAACTCTCGCAGGACAGCTCCCTTCGGACCACAGCCATGGGGACCGGGGCACGGCTGAAAGCTGCAAGGATTAACACAGAAACACAGCAAACATTTACTTTCCACACTGAGGCTAGGATTAAAAGTGGAATGACGTTTAGCAGCAGGTTTCATCCGTGTGCTGTACTGAGATAGTTTCGGTACCATTGAGATACAGTCTGCAGAAACAGGGTCCAATCCCTGGCTTGCCGGCTGCTCAGAGAAATCAGTTCTCCACTCAGCAACTTGGCTTTCTCATCACAGAAATAAGCTAACAATCCCATTTATACAGGGCTTTAGAAATCCCCTATGGAAAGAGGTAAACAGCAACTATAGCACTGTTATTACTTCTGCATACTAGGTGAAAAGCTAGTTGGCTTTGATATATAAAATTACAGTCCTGTGTTGTACCTGATCAGCCTGGGCAAATTTGCTGACAATGAGCAATCCAAGTACCAGGATCCCACCTGCTCCGCAAGACTGCATCTGTCCTGCTACAGATGTAACAACATCTGGATTGCTCCTGGTCCTTTTCTTGGTCCTGTAGAAAACATGAGCCTAATGGCTTTTGCTGTAGCCTGCAGCATGCCAGGGGACAGCCTGCGGGCTCTGGCAACCATCCCAAAGTTTGGGCCCTGTAGTGCTATTTTCCACGGAAAGGCCAATATATGGGACACTGGGTGATTAAAGTTCAGTCTCAGCTTTGCATTGGATCTGCCTGGATGTTCAATACTGGCACATACTTGTAAAGTAAATTTAAAAAGTTCTCAGAAATCTTACCTGTTTTAAAAGAAATCCAGGCTATAGTTTGCAAAAGAAAAAAGAAACACGCTTTGAGATGCCTTGAAAACAAAGCCCTAAAGTATTAGTAGATAAACTTGCATGACAACAAGCAATAATATTTCCCATCTTCACAGCCTCTTTGATCCAAAGATCTTCAACAGCTTGATAAATGTGAACGTATTAATCCCCCAAATATCCATATGAAATAGCTATGGGTTGTCATTCTCGCCTCAGCCACAGAAGGGTTATAGGCCTTCCAGAAGATTTCATGGGAAATCCACGGTGAAGCTGGGATCTGAATGTTTGTTTTCCAGCTGAGCACACTGGCCACAAGCTGAAACAAAAGCCAACCCCTTCCCTTCCTTATTCCACGAGAATGAAAACTCACCCACCAAAAAGGTTTCCAGCTGCAGGGATGATGTGCCCCTCTGGCTCCATCTGGTACTACTTCCAACCACAAAACTCAGCATATAAACTAAGGCTCTATCTATGTGATGGTCACAGAGCAGTCAGGGAAGGTTTAACCCTCCAACAGATCCAGAGCCCATCTGACACCGAGCATCTTTCAATGACTCACTTTGCCCCAGGCCCTATTATAAAAACACCAAAATACCCTCCCCCAAACCAAAAATCCCTTCCAATGTGCTGCTGTCTTGTCCCATAAAACTTCCACATGGTACACACACGCCAAGTTTGCTTATGGAAATAAAAGCATACTGATGTTTCTCAGTGTATCTTTTAATGGTATCAAGGCTGCTCTATCTGTTTGTCTGGCAGGCAGCAGTCCAACACATTACTCTAACTTCCGCGAAGCCTTCTATTATTGTCAGTTGTCACATTTAGATTTGTATTATTGGACAGATAAACATACCTATTTCTGTAAATTTGCAGGGATTACTCCAATATCAGATCCTTACCGATTGGCCAGAGTGTGGACTAATGGCCAAACTCCCAAGACAGACATGCACTTATTCTTGAATAAGGGCTTCTGCAATTAGCATAGCTTTAGGATTTGGATCATGTAAGATATCCTCCTTCCCCAAGACTGGAGAAACAGTTTTGCCCTGAGCTTGTATTGCACCATAAATCTGTGTAATGCAGTAAATTCTTACTGTGATCAAGTTCTCCTGTCACAGACATGTGAGGCAGAAGGCCTTTAGCAGCTTTTGGCAGAACACTGAGGCCAAGGACCCTCTTTGCTCCTGCCATGTGCTTAGAGGACTCCTATTAACTGCCAAGAAAATGGCAAAATTAGGTTTACGGTCAATATGAGCTGTTTGGGTTTGGCCCAGTTCTTGGGCATTTGGATCCTATTCTCTGGGAGGCTACTGTAGGGGACAGGAATGGCAAAGACGGTTGCTAATACTACTTTACTTTTCACGGTTCCCGCTTTAGAAAACAAAACTCAAACCTCCAACCCACATCCTTCACAGAGTATATTTTTGTTGTTAATCCTTATGCTTTTTTTGCAGTAACTATTCTGTATTGTCAAAGAAAGCAGACATTAAACATGTGATGGTTGAGGAAAACGCTACTTTAAATCACTGAAATTAACTGTCTAGGAATTCACTCCTGCAAACCTAGTATATTTCTCAAACAGCAATCCTCTACATATGCAGCTAATCTTAACTCTTGTGTTTTGTTGGAAATAAGACGTTAGGAACTGCTACCAGCAATAAGGTTTGATTAAAACAGAAGTTTGTCTTAGGGCAAACATAGCATCCTAATCTCACAGCAACCCTATCAACAATGATGATGCATTACTTCAGGCTTCTGGTGGAGGATTTCACAGTTAATATGAAAATACAGAGTCTCAGTAGAAGCTGTTAAACATGTTTCTGTACCAGGTGTGAGAGCATATTTTCTGTATCTTGCACATCTCTCCTGTACATGAAACTTTACAGCATTGCTCTACTAAAATTGCATGAGTGTCAGTCCCCAGTACACCAAAAAAATACCAAACCAAAACCAAACACCTCTCTCCAAAAATCAGAGCTCATGTTTTATTCCCATTACAGAACCTCTGGCCAGATGCAAATGTTTCTAGATGTGGCTTTCTGTTCACTGAAATTCACTTTTTTGTGTCTCACATAATCACTCGACTGCTTGCCATCAGAAGGGCAGCTTTCACTTACAGACACTTGTGCTGCTTTTCGCTGGGATAGTTAATTTTCATTATAGACAATAGTATGGGGCTATGTTTTGGATTTGTGCTGAAAACAGCGAGCAGGCTGGGGATGCACAAGGAGCTGGGAGGGGACACAGCCTGGGCAACTGACCCCAACTGACCCAAGGGATATTCCACACCATATGGCGTCATGCTCAGCATATTTATATATAGGGGAAGAAGAAGGAAGGGGGGCACATTTGGAGTGATGGCATTTGTCTTCCCAAGTAACCGTTACGCGTGATGGAGCCCTGCTTTCCTGGAGACGGCTGAGCACCTGCCTGCCCATGGGAAGCAGCGAATGAATTCCTTGTTTTGCTTTGCTTGCCTGTGGGGCTTTTGCTTTACTTATTAAACTGGTTTTATCTCAACCCATGAGTTTCCTCACTTTTACCCTTCTGATTCTCTCCCCCATTCAACTGGGGTGAGTGAGCAAGAGTCTGTTTGGGGCTTAGTTGCTGGCTGGGGTTAAACCATGAGAGCACCTCACTGTGGCATCATGGAGTCAATATTTATTTCCTGGATACGCAGCAAAAAAGAAATGCAACACCCTGGACAAACTGTAGGAATAGCTGAAGACTGTAATATAATATGATAGGAGAAAGCAATGGCACGTGTTTTCCATCCTGCCATCCTCCACCAAATCAGCTGCTCTGCGTGTCTTTTTTTTCTACCCTGCTTTCTGCAATAAATACTCCAAAGGGGGATTAGAGGTTGGCTGTTTATCTCCTTGTAAGCACATTTCTTGATCTTGCATCCCTATATGATAATCTATCTTAAACATTTTTACTGGTTTCCCTGTGAGAAGCACATATTTTTTGCTTTTTGCTATGAAATAAGATACGTCAAAGCCCATCTGTGAAATACACAGCACAATTGTATTAATTCATTAATACACTTCTCTCTCCCTCGAGCAGCTCCCTATCTTTGCAGTCTCTCACTGAGCTCCTTATTTAATCTCCTAAATAAGTGACCTAATTGTTGGCGTGAAGTCAAGAGGAGCTGATGGCTGCTCACTACTTTGGAAAACAGGTGTCTTTTTCCAGGATCCTATGTGCAGAGAGCCATCTAAATACAGAAGGCAGAACTTAAAGATTTTGAAAAACACTCTTTTTAACATTTAAACGTGTGCCAACTTCAGTTTGCTAAGTGCAGCCATTTGGTGGAAAACCATCCTCCTGTGCTTCTGCAGGGCAAAGTGAGAGCAGAGGGTGAAACTGCAACAGATAATGACAGGATTTTATCTGGGCGATTTAGAACTTCTTTGTCTCTGCTAATTTCAGGAGGTAGAAAATTAAGTCAGTCATCAAAATCTTGTGCTTTTTCTCCCCCTCGCTTTTGACCTCAGAACATAATTGCCTCTTGTCATGCCTGCAGGGCATGGGCTTGTAGTTATCACTGTGTGCTTAATCAAATGCTGAAATAGCCTTTAAATTACGTGTCTTCTTGGCTGCTAGAGACTTGTTGAGCTGTTACATTTAGAGGCATGATGCTAGTAGATGTACTTTTAAAAGAAAAGTGTGGGATGATGCTTTTAATTAGGTTTTATATGCAATTTTCCCAGCAAAATGATCTTCTGGCTCAGAATTTTCAGAGTGAAATTTCAGTGCATATTTAAGGGCAATGAAACAAAAGCTGGAAATGTATAGATAATTATTTTCACAAGTTCTGCACATGATTTGGTCTGCCCAGCTAAATACCTGACTTACTGTTCCCAAAGGCAAACACAACATGCTGGGGGAAGAGGTTTCCTACTAATTTGAAGGAATACTTCTGTGTCTGCAGTTTTGCAGTACTTAATATTTCCACCGCTCACCTTGACTCTGTGGGGGGAAAAAAGAATCAGAAAGTAATAACAAAAAAATCCCTCTCCTCCCCTTAGTTCTGAAGCAAACTCAGGTATGGGTATGAGCTGAACCCCCTTTATGGAGTCAATAGGCCTTATACGACTCTGTCACTCCCTGAAGAGAGGCACATGCTTCAGTGCTTTTCTAAATCAGGGCCCTACTTTTCCCTATGAAGTCTCATTAGTGCACTCATTTGCAGCATGCAAACAGCTCAGTGCTTCTTTTGTGTCTCCCTTCTCCTTAATCTAAAATATACCTGGCCTCTGATCTCAACAACAATATTAGTAGCAAACAGAAACTCATGTTAAAGGTAGTGACAACAAACATTCCTCCAATGTACAGTACTCCCATTCCCCAGTACTTTCATTGCTCACATCTATCAATCTAGTTCTGACAAGATGAAAAAACCTGGTTGGTCCAAAGTCTGAAAACTTGTGACGAGTATACAAATACGGAAACACTATTCCCTCTCCCCCACTTTCTCCACATATGCTGACAACAAATTAAATAGCAAAGAGCTCTGCATCTTTTCTAGCGGGACAGGGAAAAGCCTTTCTTCTACTCTCAGCCCGCAGAGGGGTTAAAGGTGCATCCTACAGACGAAGACTGGTGCCAAGACATTGCAGCAAGCACTTGCAATGTCCATATTGAGCTCCCTGGGGAGGAAGTGAAGACTGAAGGCAGCCAGTGTGGCCAAATGGCTGGAGCCATCAGCAGCGCAAGGCTGGAGCCGGACAGTGCTAGTTTCCACTCCCAGCTCTCCCCTCTGTGCCTCAGTTGATTGCTGTCTCATCTATAAAAATAGGAAAATCATCTGATCTCCTCCATTAGGCACTCAAAAATCTGCTAGGGAAAGGAAGAAGAGAACTAGATATAATCCTCAAAGTGAAGAATGTGGCTTCAGCCTGGGTTTCCCCATGTGAATCAAATATCCACATTCCTCCAGGCTATCTCGGGCTTTCTTATTTTATAGAAGATATCAAAACAATCTGTGAGTTTCTTTTGGGTACCTTCACCAGAAGCAAGGATCCCCTTTACCCAGCAAACAGACTTCACAAACTGCAAAAGCATCCTCTTATATGGTGAGATAGAGCATACAAAAAAAGACAGAGAAACACAGTGCTATGCAACACCCCATCCAAGGCAACCAAAGAAAAGTTAAAAAAACCTCATGCTTTTCCCTGTGGAGGCTGAGGTCAACTATCCTATGGTTCCATAAATTACTTAATCTACCTCCATTATAACACTCAAGTGACACTTGCTAGGGATTTGCTCCCAGGTTATGTCAGTGAAAATGCAATAGATGTTCAGCAGCATATTTATATCTTACACCCTCCACCACAATGAAGAGGAGACACAGGAGAAGGATGTAGTAAACACAGAGGAGGTTTCTATAGAGGCTGTCAAGCCCACACAGAGGCAGTGCATTTTCCAAGATGACACAGCCAAGGGTGCAAACAGGAGCACGGTGAAAAGATTAGCCGAGTCCCAGATGGCACACCTCTGAAGCAAGCCTCTGCTCCCAGGCACAAGCCTCTTGGAAAGTTACTTTTATTTCCATGGCAGATCTCCTTCTTCCATATTTCTAGACACCCTAGAGATCAGATCTCAAAAGGGTGATGCAGAAACAACTGGCCTTCTCCATCACCTGTTGGATGCCCAGAAAGCCCAGGGACAGCAGCCAGAGGATTAAGCACCAGACAGCTACATCCTGGAGCACTTCTGCTGCTCAAACTTCATATCACTGATATTCCTCATCTCCTTGCCACGGTCAGCTGGTAAATACCCTTCTTCTCTCCCCTCACTCTCCCAAACCCTAGCTCAAAGTATGGAGAAGGTTTTCTCATTAGTAAAGTGTTAGATTCTTTTAGACTCTCTAAGATTTAGATTAGTTCTTCCCATAGGGGAAAAGAGAAAATAAATTCACAGATAATGAGCAAAGAGGACTGGTAGAAGACCACCTGAAACAGGAAAGAATTGTGAAGGGGATGCATTAGCACCTAAGGATATGTGTTCATGAGGGAAATGGGTCATTGCAAGGCCCTATGAGGAAAGGAGACGAAGTGATAAACAGCAAGACCACAGAAACGAGATGGTAACTATGAATGGAGGAGTCTGACAGTAGGAAGCAGCTGAGGACATGTAAAGGGAGAGAGGCAAGGAGGCAAATTGGCTCAGGGAGACATGGCATTGAACTGAACCAGACCTGTGGAAGAGAACAGTGCAACAGCAGTAATCTGCTTTCTTTCAGCTTCTCCATTCCCATATTCTGGGACTAATGGGCCGCTGCCTCACTAGTGTGTGATGGGGAATACCCTGAGAACTGCAATAAACGTTTCTTCTGACAAGCCTTCGCCTTCACAAATCCTCCACTTAGAGAGGTGAATACCTCTGCAGTTAATATTTACACTGGAGCACACTGCAAGGCAAGGCATCACCAAGGGTCACCTTCCATGCTGCTAAAGAGGCAGTGGTCTGGGGTGAGCCAACCTACCAGCTCACTGTTGTTGAAGGGAGAATGGGTCCTGCTTCCCCCACAGCCAAGCCCTCTTATCTCCAGCCATAGTTCAGCTGCTGGACCTGCACCCAGTTCTGGTGCTCCCTGGACCCTTTAATGAGGCAGGACAACTCAGTAGTTCACCAAGAAACTAAACCACCGGAGGGGGATGCAGTGGGGTGCGAAGGGAGGTTTCTGATGGGCTGCCAGAGTTGAATCAACTCAGAAAAGGTTAGCTAAGGTCATAGAAAGGAAGCAAAAAATTTTCAGAAGCAAGGGAGGCAGGCTGAATTTAACGTGCTTTTCAAAAATACATGACAACCTACCTTTCAGATCAGAGGTCAGAAGCACAGTCCCAGCCTGAGCTAAATGTTGCTTAAATGAGTTTAATTGAAGCAGAAGCAACAAGTTGAGAACAACAGACAAATGAAATGCTGTCTCCAAGGGGAAGGTGAATGCAAGTGCATTAATATTTAGGCCCCCTCATGGGAAAAAGCTATTCCCAAGTAGCTTTTTCTTTGCAGTGGATCAACTCATTTGTAACAAAAGGCACACACAAGAAGATACTTAGATACGAATTCTCTTTAAATTCACAGTCTTCCTTCATGTGAATTATCTTTCAAGTGTAGGAAATTGGTGCACAGCTAGGGAAAGCATCTGTGGTTAAAGACCTGCAGTGCCGTGCATAAGATGTGTAACCAATCCTTATGCTAAACTTGCCCTCTAGCCTAACAGTGACATTATTCAAATTATAAGGGCTTCAGAGCCTGGTCCATAATACTGAGACTCTTGTGTTCTCAGTAAAGGAAGCATTAGGTTCTGTGCCACAGGGAGCACTCCTTTTTACAAATCCACATACCACAAATTGCACCAGGGCCTTCAATAAGGAAACACGTGCCATTTATTACTTGCCTAACTCAAAGTTACTGCTGTTACAATAGAAACCTGTCTCAAAAAACCAAAAACAAACAAAAAACCCCACCAAAACCAACCAACCAACCAAAAAAACAGCAACAAAAAAAAACCAAAACCACCACTACAACCAAAACAAAAACAAAACAGGGAAGCTTTGACTCTGACATTGCTGAACAGCCTTGAAGTCTTAAATCTAATGCAGCACAAATTAATGTGAAGTGGGTAGAATTTGAGTAATAACATTTTTAAATTTTAAATTTAAATTACTGTAGCTTTCTACTGTAGCCATTAGTAAGGTTAATTTTTTAATCTCAGATAAAAACTTTTATAAACCACCATAGTGGGTATTATCATAGAGGCAGTTAGATAAATGACTATCAAGTGTTTAGCCTAAGAACATTAAGGAAAACAAATCTGTTTATCATTTTTGGATTTCATATTAAATCATAATTTCATTTAATATTACACTTTATTGTTGTTTCAATTTAAAACACTAGCTTAAATTCCTACCCTTGCTAAAAGAATGCAAATCTGGAATAACTTTCCTGTTACCAACAGAGCTTTTTTAGATATGTCATCAGAAAGGACTTCAAAAGGATTTAGTGGTGTCCACAGATGGATATTGCCCAAGTGCTGAGGACATGCTCTTTTCTGTCATTTGTATCACCGTGAGCTGGGAGGTGGCAGCCCTGAGCTACAAGAAGCAGGACGAGGATGAGCTGGAGGAGGCAGAGACCCATATGTGAGGTCAGAGATGGTCTGCCATGGAGGATGGCCACATGCAACAGAGCCTAAATCTGCCTTCTATCTCACCATAGGAGAACAACATGGAAAAAAGAAAGAGCCCTACAAGAAAACAAAACAAAAAAAACCCCAAACCCCTAAAGTCAGGAAGAGACCCAGTGAACCCAGCAGGTTCACTAACCCTTTTAAGGCTGATGCAAATCAGACAGGTTGGATGCATTTGGAGCTTTGCTGAAGAGCAAAGTGACTGCAAATAGTAGATTCCTACTGAGTAACACCTCCTCAAAGTTAAAGTGTAATTTTGATTTACAGTTCCCTGAGCAGCCTCTGAAGGGGAACATTAAAGCTCTTGTAGAAATATCTGCATTATTAAAGAAATGATGAACAGCAGAGTGAGGATTACTTTGTACTGTTTATAGACTTGTTTACCAGAGCAGTAAATCTATTTTTAAGTTTGTATTGCCCAGAAAGGAGAACTGTGTGAAATCTGAAGAACTGTCCAGAGAAAAATACAGGCAGCAAAAGAGAAAAATTTCTCCCCAAGTATTACAACCTGTCATTCAAATACCTGTATAAAAATCTGGGGCCTCAAATATTTATCATTTAAACCAATTGCTTTACATCACCGAAGGCCAAGAATGACTCCTTTAGAGTTAATTTTACAAGAAATTACCCAGACCTTGAAGACTAGCCATCTTCAGGAAGTAATATGGCTAAACTGTAGATGGTTAAATAAATAACTGTGATTTTTCTTGGTCTTTTAGACATCACAGCTCCTTTGAGTCTCTGCCATAAATAACAACACAGAATTTGTTCTTTCCACTAGCCATAACTCTGTGAAAGTTTTATAAAGAAGCCTGAGACTGCTTTAAGATCTTGCCTCCTCCCAGAATTGCAGTCCATTTTATATATATATAATATATATTTATACACAAACACTTCCATAAATGCATGATATGTATAACAGGCAAAATGGAAAATGTGGTTTTCTACATGGAAAGATGAAAATTGGGGTCCCCTATTCAGCACACCTTAAAGGTCACCGATTTTTAGACACCAGTGGGTGTTTATCAGCAAGATCCGTGAGTAATCTACAAACACAAACCAGTCCCCAGCTGCTGGATGAGGATTTCCATAGCACGACATCTATGATCTCCTTCTCAGAAACAGAGGCATGAGATCTAAGATCCTTTTTGCTGATATGCTAACAAGAATTGCAAGTAAGCTGTGGCAAGCCATTCTCTGCAGCCCTCTGAATCGTGACTTTCCCCAAAGTCTGTGATGTAACTCCCCTCTGACCTCAAACGATCAAGGATTTCACCTGGCATATACTAGCAGCTAACAAGAGATTGTCAGAAGCATACACATTCATCTGAACAGTGGCCAACATTATTTACTTCACCTCAATCTTAAAAATAAAGAACAGGATAATTAAATTTGGAGAATGAGCTGAAACAAGCACACTTGCTCCAGGTGCAAATACATTCCAAGTAAAAGCAGATTTTCAGGGAAATCACATATTTTTGCCCGCTGATACCCCTTCTCGGTGGCAAATAGCAAAATGTTAAAACTAATGAATTAAATTAACTCCACAAAATGGTTCACTTACTAGGAAACACAACTAAAAACCTGAGTGATGAAGTTTCCTATTGCACCCACCTGCTCACAGCAAACACTGTGGTTAATTAATTTTCCACTTAATGCAGCCTGTGCAAATATTGCTTCAGAAACACTGTATACATATATATGTGTGTATATATAGTACATATGTGCACACAATACTGTCCATGTCAAGGTGAACCACATGAAAATCTGAAATAATGCTCACCTATAGGCTCCCAAAATGCTCTGAACATTAACTGCTCCCAGAAGAGTCAGGTGAACAGATCTGTAACAGAGCTGAGAGCTCCTGGGCTTCACACTAGGGAGGTGATGCTTATGCTGCAGCTCTACTAGGACTGCCATTGCTGTCCCAGAGCAGCTGGGGCATGGCAGCATGGCCAAACTCACCTTATGACATTTTTATCTGCAATAAATGCTCTAAATCCTACCCTCCCCACCCTACAATTTCAGTTTAAAGTAACCAGGGGACACCAGGATACACATTTCCACTCATTTTCCACTCTAGTCTTCAAAAGTGGGTAACAATAGTCTACAAAGCATTTTAAAAAGCAGTAATAATAAGTATGAATAGGCACAGAGACACTGCGCTCAGTAAAATAACAACCCGGTACTAGTTAAAAGGCAACACTGTTTTATGAAAGTCCCTACAGTGCTGGATATCATGATTTATTACTTGTCCTGTAAGAAAGTGTAGGGCTCCTTCACAGACACCCATGTGCACAGTTGAACAAAAAGAGGGTCTGTGCCCTCTTTAAAGAGAAGAGGAAATACGTGCAGATTAGAAACAGGAGCTATGGGGGCACAGAAACAGATAGCCATGCAGCATGGGTAGCAAACAGGGCACACTGCTCATTAGTTCAACGAAAATATGGTTAAAAAAAATATCTACCTTGCTTCAGGAAAAAACAACTGCAAACAGCTATGATGGATGGAAGACTTCCCCCCCATCCTTCGTTTTTTTAAACACGGTCATTGATCTTATTTCAAATTCTACTCCTCCAAGAGGTAGATGAAAGAAGTAAGTCTTTTGCTGATCTCTTTGGCAACAAAAAACCAGGATCTAACTGCCCAACAAAACCAGAGAGAGAAAGCAGGGCTAAGGGCAAAGAAAAGTTTTCGACAAACTAACCTGATGAAAGACTCCATCCCTCCTTCCCCTTTAGATAGAGGGTCAGAAAGAGCAGGACTTTTTCAAGCCCTGGACAAGACAGTGCTGCTGGGACACCAGAGGATGCACAGACAGAAGGGTACAACACAGACGAGGCCCTTCTCTATGGGGTCAAAGTTAATTCAGGCACACCTGGGCACTACAGCTCAACCACGCAACAGCATTTGATGCAGACAGTTTCCCTGATCAGTGAGAAGAGACATGGGATCCAGCACCCCCAACCACACAGTCCCTGTTGGTCAGGGGAGATTTAGGAGACCTCTGATAACACTGACCTGAGGCTTACAGAGTCCCAGATTTGACCTCCCAAGACAGAAGATGGTCTAGGCAGCTTTGCTCGGATTATTTGAGTGTGGCAGACAGGTGAGGTTGGGGTGCGATCGCATCCAGGGCAGGAATCCCAGCACCCCAGCCCAGAGTTAGGGGTACCCTCCAACAAGACTGGGAGGCAGACAGCCTGCAGGCACCAAGACCCCCTACCAGGCACTGACCTGCAAACCTTGGCAAATCCTTCTGTACTGTTCCTCCCTATAGGTTTTCTGAAAGATTCACAGAATCCCAGGTTGGAAGGGACCTCAGGGATCATCTAGTCCAACCTTTCTAGGAAGAGCACAGTCTAGGCAAGATGGCCCAGCACCCTGTCCAGACAACTCTTGAAGTTGTCCAACGTGGCCGAGTCAACCACTTCCCTGGGGAGATTATTCCAATGGGTGGCTGTCCTCAATGTGAAAAGTTTCCCTCTGGTGTCCAATTGGAATCTCCCCCAAAGCAACCTGTGTCCATTCCCCCTCGTCCTCTCCATGGGACTTCTTGTGAAAAGGGAGTCTCCATCCTCTTTGTAGCTGCCCCTTAAGTACTGGTACATGGTGATGAGATCCCCTCTAAGCCTCCTTTTCTCAAGGCTGAACAAACCCACCTCTCCCAGCCTAGCCTCGTATGGCAGCCTTCCCAGTCCTTTGATCATCTTGGTGGCCCTTCTCTGGGCCCCTTCCAGCCTATCCACATCCTTTTTGTACAGCGGGGACCAGAACTGTACACAGGACTCCAGGTGTGGCCTGACAAGCGCTGAGTAGGGTGAGATTGCTCAGACTTGAAAAAAGGTGCCATGGAGAAAGACTTCCAGAGAACTGTTTCCTGGGAGATTATTAGTTAAATTTCTAATGTAATTATGTTACAGTACATTGAAGTGCACTTTCTAAATAGAAACAGACTTTTATCTAACAAAGGCTTCATTTCAAGAACTTTTTCCTGTACCCATAATACCCATTTCTTCCTGTACCTATTTCAAGCCTTGTTCTTCTAGAGTTATTTATACTTCACATCTAGAATGTTCTGCTTTTTCTAAGAATAAAATTGTTGCATATTTCCATCATCCTGTTTGCTATTCGTATCTGAGGAAAGCATTCTGCTGTCACTGCCCTCCAAGGGTACTTTTGGAGCGTGAGGGAAAACCTTTGTAAAAGAAATCAGACTTTTCTATTTACGGTTCTTCCATGCCCCCTACTATTCTGTAACAAAACACCCAAAACTGTGTAGGGTTAAAAAACTGTTTTGCAGGGGCAAAATACAAAAGCTCTCACTCAGGAAGTCTGTTATTGTGTCTATCCCTTCTGAAAAATAAAGTAGTTTTTGATGCACTGCAATGTTTGCCCGTATTACTTTTGGGTGGAGGTGCTAACACACGGGATGTTGTGATGGTGGAGGGTTGCCCTAAGGCCCCTAACTTGGATAAAGGATGAGGCAAAGCAACTTCTAAATACCTCTCTGCAATTTTTTCATTGCATTACTATCAGGGAAGTATATGCTGGACATGTCATACCATGACTGGCAAAACCAGTAAAGTATTGATGCCTAATTTTGACCATAAAAAGTTAAGGAAATTTTAGTGAGACTGTCTCTGGATAATTTCATAGGATCCTGTTCCAACAAATAAATTTATCACAGACAAAAAAAAATCCAAAACCAAAAAAACAAAAAAAAAACCAGAAAAAAAACCCCAGATGCCTAAGACCAAATTGCCATGAACCAATTTGACTTGGAAAGTAAAGTAAGATCACAGTTCTGACTAGTAACATATATACTTCAGGGTTTTACCCAGGATAGCTCCTCATAGATTAAAATATTTCACACAAAATTAAACAGAAATAAAGATTTAAGCTTAAAAATGCAGAGAGTAAACTGAGAAGTCAGTTTCCAGATGACAAAATCCCCAACTCTGAAATCATGAGAAAAAATCTTCTTCTGTTGAACAGTCTAACCTCACTTAAATAATGAAGGCAAAGGCAGCCATGTGGCTAACAAGTACAAATTACAGTTTGGAAACACAAACATGCAGAAATAAAAGCTGAAAAAACAAACAAAACAACTGTGGACCATGAGATTAAGAAAAGTTATGCTTCCAAAAATTTTAGAAAAGCAGCAGTATTTTTGAAATGGTAAGGTGTATGGGTCAAAGACAGCCAGTTGTCAAGCATGAAATCAACCCCCTACAGATATTCAGTAATTCACTCCAATCTGCATTTGGAAAGAAGCACACAGTTTTATTCATAATTCACAGTGATTTTTTTTTTCTTCTATCAGATATTAGGAAAGATATAATAGCAAGCAGCCCAATATTTTTCATTCTGCAGAATTAGATATCTTCTGTCTAGAGTTTGGAAAAACCCCACAACCCCGTTAGGAACGCCTTGCTGTTTTTAATTCAATCTGGGACACTAGCACATTGCTACCAGCACGCCTTTAAAAAAAAAAAAGAGGGGGGGGGGCAGGAAGAAGGCTATAAAACCAAAATATAAGTGTCCGACTGCACACAGAAAAAATACTTTAGCTGTTGCTTCTCAAAAAAATAATGTAAATGTGGAATTTTCATCCGCGCTGAACCATTTCTGGAAGTTCAGCAAGATCCTCATCAGTCCAGTATCATTCAACACACTTCCTGATGATCTGAAAGAAAATAAACTCAAAGCTTGCCAAACTTGCAGTCAGCGCAAAAATTGATGAAATGTTAAGTAGTGACATGGACCTTGTCAGTTTTGCAGATTGATCTATACACTGTCCGAGCAGACCGTGCTTTCACACAGACAAATACAAGTCCACGTAGGAATACAAAAAGTGTTAATTATGTGAAACCACAGCCTCGCAAGCAGTTGCTCTGAAACAAGACTGTTTCATGATTGATAAGAATTTGAACACTACACAGTGGCTCAAAGGGCAAACATGATCTCTGGGAGTATAAGGAGGGGAATAACAAGCAGAAGCGGGAAGATTAAATTGCCCTGCATATGGCATTAACACGTCCATTACTGGAACATGTACATTGTGGTGTCTATACTTCAAAAAAATTGTCAGAAACTTCGAAAGAACTTCTGAAAATCTAAAAAATAATGTAAAAAAAACAATCAAGTAGAGTCTGGAAAGCCAGTTTTACAAGTGAGACAGCAAAGCTGCTTAGTCTAACTAGTCTACAATCTCGCTGTAATCTGCAGGTATCTACAGAGGGAAGATATTTCTTAACAATAGGGAGCTCTTTAATCTAGCAGGAAAAGGCAAGCGAAATGCAAGAGCTGGAAGTTGAAGCCAGATAAATTCAGGCTAGAAATAAGGTACATATTTTTAATAGTGTGAGCAATTTACCATGGAACAGTTTCCTTAGGTATATGATGTATTCCTTATCAGGAGAAGTCCCTAAATCATAACTGGAAATCATTTGTCTGGAAGATATGTACAACTCAAACAGAAGATACGGGAGCCTGATTCACGAATTACTGGGCGAGATCTCTGTTGTGCAAACAGTCTGGCTTGCTGATCACAGGAGCCTCTTTCTGTTGTAAAGATCTAGGAAGATTTGGGAGAAAGAAAACTGGAAGAGAGAGGCACATTGGGCAGCATGGAACCTGCTGAACTTACTGTCTGAGTCAAAAAAAAAAACAAACCAAAACCAGAACAAACCAAGAAAAAAACCCCAAAATCCCCAAGCAACCAACCAGACACAAAAACCCAAAGAACCCTCAGTCAACTTTTTATGCAGATACCTCCTGAGCTTGTCCATGCAAAGGAGGTTTGTATCTGGCCTTTATCTAGTGGTCATGAATGGACAAAAAATTTTCCAGGACAGCTCCTTAGAATTCCTAGGAATAAACGACAGCAAGGAGGAGGAAGGGAATTGCTTAATGCAAACCAACAGATGGGATTTCAGTCAGAGGCTCGCTTTGTTTTCATAATGAACCATAATCTGTGTAATCTAAAACAGTTTTTTATTTGCTGCAGTGAGACATAAATACTGTAGCTATGGCATGTGAATTGTTTTCTCAACCATTCATTGTTACAGAAGGTACCTCTTCATTGCTGAAGAAGCACTGGGCCCTGTACCAGTCAGCTAGATTAAGTTCAGGAGGATGGATGAAGGCATAGGTATGGCACTACATTTTCAGTAGGTCTGTCTGCTTTGGGGTTATTTTTGTGTGTGTGTGTGTGTTTTTTTGTTTGGTTGTTTGGTTGGTTTTTTGTGTGTGTGTTTAGCTTTTTGTTTTGGTTTTTTTTGTGTGTGCGTGTGTTTTGTTTTTAATTCAGCCTTCCTATATGGTTATCTAATAAATTATTATAATCCTGCAAAGCTTATTGACTGGCCTTAGGTGCTACTAGCTCCATAAAGTCTTTACAGTGTACATCCTACAATATCAAATCAACGACAGAAGCATTTACGTTCCTGGTATGGTGCTACTGGGATGGGCTGGGGCATTATTTTCCAAATCCTACTTCCCAGTCATTGTGCTGCAAGTGTCCCCAAACCTGGTATGGTCTCGTAAGTCCTCTTTGACTGTACAGACACTTGCGCCAGATGCGGGGAGCTGCAGAGAGCCAGCAGCACTGCGTAGAAGCAGGGTCTCCATTCTGCTGGCAGCTCAGTACAACAAATCTGTCCCTGCCACGCGAGCAAAGCAGGGCACAGTATTACTATATTATATCGTGTTTCATTACATACTCTACCACAATGTGGAAAGGTGAGCAATTCGATGTTAAGAAGCAAAGCCATGAAAAACTTAAGCTACCTGGACGCCTGGAGCTGCAAACCGTGACTGCCACATCTATTACTTATTATTTTGCTCAGGTCCAATATTTAGGTTTCAGCAACATCGGACATCTACTTGTGGCTTCTCAGCATACTTATATTCCCATAATGTTTTTCAATAAAATCCTGACTTCTATTCATACATATTTCCCTATGTTATTTCAGTTCATCTTCATATTAAAAATAAATGGATTTAAAATGTAGGCAGTTACATATATAAGCACTCTGCTTGAAAGACATACTTCATCTTTAAATAGCAGCAATCAATACACACAGTATATAACCTAAACAAATTTCTATTATGAATTCTTAATGGATGCATGCTTTGGTCATTTTTATTACTAATATAGTATTGATTTACAGAATACATTACCACCTTAGGCACTGGGATTTGCTGGAGTCCTTACATCCTGTATGTAGTTTTAATCAAAATAGGAGGCGAAAGTCAATAATCCATTTACCACCAGCATAGCCCCTCTACAGAGGTAGATATTTTAATGATGGTCTGACTATCACTTGTCTTACAGTGGTGTTTATAAGTCATTGTTATTAACATAAAATTGTCCATGAGGGCTGCCTGCTTATCTTTCACTCTTCATTATTGCCAAAACACTTTGGGAGTTACTATTTGGAAGAACGCTGGCAGACTAACCTTGCAGATCCCTTGCAGGGCAGGGTTTCTCTGAAATCAAAGCACCCACTTGGGCTCTTTTGCTCTGAATCAACGAACAGTTTCTCTGTCTTTGTTGCCATTCACATGGGGGAGTGGTGATTGACTCCTGCAGTTGCCCAGGAGAAAGGGAACCAAACAGCTCTCTTTGATACTTATACTAATACCAGCAGACAGGGAGAAGACAGAATGCCAATCACTCCAACCACTACCACCATAAACAGGCTGCAGAGAACACATCAGCTGCTACTCAGAGAGGCTTCAGGAGAAGTCTACAGTAAAGATAGGTACATCATAATATTGTTCCACAAATCAAATCCAAAAGGTTTGGTTTTGGACAAATATTTGACAATATGTCAAAAAGACAGAAATGAGGGGAAAAAAGCGTTAGGGTTACAGTTACTTTGGTGAAGCAGTCCTACACTGTTAACTTACAGATTTACATTACACAAGTGCAACAGCACATGCATGTGTTGCCAGGATATTATCACACCTTGGGCGAGTTGGGCTTTATGTCAAAAGCCAAGCACAGAAATGGCACAGATGCCATATCGCAAGCCTCATCAGTTCTTCAGTTGCTCAATTAGATGACTTTCCTATAATCTCAAAATCAGCTTTTTCCAGAGTAAATCCAAAGTAATATATTGCTTTTCTGCTTTTAATGTCTGTTAAGAGATGGATGAGAGCCCAGCCCCTTGGAGACAAAGGTCTGCAAGGAGGGAGCCCTGCCTCTCTCTGTTTCCTCTTTGCCTTTTTTTTTAACTGATGCATATGAGGACAAAGGAATAAAATACATACAGAGTAGGAGCACTTTGCTCCCATTTTGCAGAAGAACAAACAACTGCAATAGAGACAACAGTAATCAAAAAAATGCCTGAGAAAATAACAGCTGCAAAAAGCAAGAGTCATATCAATTGCTTAGGCCTCTCTGCACACAGAAGTTAAGTGAGGTGAAGCAAAAAGTTTAATTCACTGAACTGACTGGAATTAAACAAATAAGCCATCTAAAAAGTGGGAGATAAGCTCCTAAAAAACCTGGCTGTAATGCTCACTGTCACACCAACTTTAAGGTGCTCACCCCCTCCTCTTCCATTTCTTTCCCACGTAGTGATGGCTCCCAGCACGTGCCTTGCAGGGAATGCCCAACATGAGCCAAATTTAGAAGCTGGCTCAGTCCTGGTCTTTGCACCAGCACCAAAGGAGTCAGGACAGGTTCAGCAGCATATTGAGAGGTTCGTGAACATAGCCAAGGGCATGAGGGGAAAACACCACATCAGCCTTCCCTGCCTTTTTGCCACCCAATCATTTCTCTCTTTGCAGAAAGAACTTTGGGAATCAGCCATAGTGCTGCACGAGAGGCCATCCTAGCAGATATAAAGCCTGAGAGATCTAGAACAGACCCAGCAGAGGCTCTTCCAGGCTATGGTAGGGTTTTTGACAGCCCAAAAATGTTGCATAAAAAAGCCTCACCCTTTAAGCAGTACAGGAAAAAGCATCCAAAGGCCTAGCTGACATCCATGAAGCATTTTGTCAGCAGCCTTTTCTGCTTCCATCCTCATTCACCAGTGGTGACAAGAAAACAAGACCAAATATAAAATTATTCTGACTGATGCCTGTTAATGGATCTGTCACACCTGGAGACAGGCCTGGAAATTATCCTTTCTCCATAGTGGCAACCCACCTCTGGCATGGCTTGGGTCCAGGACCCCTAAGTCAGAGGGGAATTCCCATTTTTTGTGAATGTTTACTGCATCACCATCCTTGTTCAGCACATGCACACAGAGCACAGCAAACCTGGTAAACACAGAGCTTGTTTCCAAGTATATTGTGCAAGGCAAGGACATGACAAAATACCATGTTTCTAAAATTAAACTCTCTTTATTAGCAGAATTAAATAAAGAGGTGCCGCCACAACATCACTTAATTTCAAAGCCATAGGCAGAAGTGTGCGGCGGTTGTTTCAATCAAATGCGTTATTTGCCCAGATTCACACTGAACAAAGCAGTCTGTAAGGCACACCAGAACTGGGAAGTCATATTCAAACAATATCTCCCTCTCTCATTTTTAAACATGCAGCAAACACTGCTCCATTGAAATACCTTCCAAACAAAACAAATACCTTGCAAAGATATTTTTGTATTTCTTTAAATGCAATTTAAAACAGCTATGGAAAATAAATAAACAAACAGAACCTGCAGGAAACCTTTCCTTTCAGCCCAACCAAAAAGCTTAGTCGTTTCCCACACAGTGGTTTGGGAGCTTTTGGTTTTTGTTTCCTTCTCTCCTCCTCAATTGTTTCAGCAAGGGAACCAGGGCAGAGATATGGTGGTTAGGAGATGAGGAGGCTAGAGTCTATCAGTGGTAGAGAGCTTGGCTCTGTTGGGTGTGCCTGCCTGTGCTCTTCATCGTTCCCTCTTTCGGAGCGCACAGACCTTGGCATTGCTATTCTCAGTGATCTGCGGCATCTTTGTGCTCCTGCCATAAGAATGCCATCAACAACCATCTCTATGCCTGGAAGCCCTTCCACGATAGGCGAGTGCACTCAGAAACACCACAATAACTTCCGGAGGTCAGAAAGCTGAGAAACTCATCTAGGTCAGCTTGCCATAACCCGGAGCAACATGTATTTTTGTCACCAGTTAAGTAGCAGCGTATCTTTTCTCCTTGGCAACGGTAACAGCTTCTTTTCTGCATCCTTCTTAATGGTCTTGGACCAACTCCTCAGTTGGCTAAAGGGGTCTCTTGATGCTGTCAGCTGCCCACCAAGGATGGGGCAGTTTCGAGGGGTGCAATATGATTTCTCCACCAGCATTAGCAGTGCTTTATGCTTCAGAAGCCACACAGGCATTGCACAGATGGAGGGAGTAGGAGACAAGGCTGAGAGAAGAGGCTTCTTTTTATTTTCATGCTCACCTCACCCTGTAGACATTCACCTCCTTCAGTTGCATCCTCATATTATGTTCAAATACTGGACAGGGCCCAGATGTCTGTTCTGCCTCCTGCCACAGGGTATTCTCCAGTGCTGTCCTAAGATTACAGCCTTACCCCACCACAAGTGGTACTGCTGTACATCAGCTGCTCGAACGTCCAGGCAAAAGCCTCTCCTCTTGCATGGGCTTGTTATTGCAACGTGCTTGCATTTGCCCGCTAGCCACAGAATGAGTGCACTGAATCTCACCAAGGCTTGGTCATATTTCCCTAGGCTTATATTTTCCACTTATCAGCATGGCTGGGATTACACAGCAGCTGGCTTGGCAACCCAGAGCAAACTGAATGAGCTGTTGACGCTCAGCATAGCTGCAAATACAGCAGTCAAACGTTTGGCAACCTCCTCTAGCACTGCACATACAGAAAGAGCAGGTCTGTACCTCCTGGGCGATGCGTTCCTGCAGCCCATGTGTGCTTCTACATTAGGTTTTCAGTCCTTCATTGGGTCTTTCAGTAAGCTTTCCCTCTACCACCCCTCCTGGCTAGCCTGCATGCATCATGTGGATTCACTGCTATGGAGTCCTTAATGTCTCCAGAAATTATGTGCTGGAGTCAGAGTTGTTAATGGAGTTAACTCTGCCTTCTCCCACATCTTGGTTCTGGGCAACAGAAGCAGTATTGCTCTGCCTGGGGCAAGGACACTTTCAAACCCCAGGTAGCCTTGGGCAGTGTTCCCAGCAACAGCTTCTCAGTGATACCTTGAGGTCACTGTTCTCCCATAAAATGGGAAGGAAATTTTATGGTTGTTTTCTTATCTTTATCATCCAGGTAGGTCTGTGCACAGACTCATGTCTTCCTTTCTCTATCACCCTACTCCTGCAACAGAATTTTCTTCAAAATGAAAGTTTTTTCATGTGTTTGAGATCTTGCAAACAGCTCTTTAGTTGATGGTGATGGCAGTTTTCTTTTTCTTCTTTTAATCACACTCTCATGTTGATGTACAGTTGGCAACAGTCCTGTTTTGAACAGGAAGTTGGACTACAGATCTCCAAATGTCCCTTCGAACTAGCACTGCTGTAATTCTTGCCCCTTGTGGGTCTCGTTGGCACCGCCGTACTCTATGCTTCATATTCCAGATAATACACCAAACTGAACCATTACTTCAGGAACAGAATTAGCAAAGGTAGAGCACAGACTACAGCACACATGCTGCCCATGCTCACAGGCTGCCTCTCTTGTGCTTCTCCTAGCCTGGCTTCTTTCCTCCCCATACCAGGGAGGTTGCTATGGAGATTTCTTCAGAAACAAAAAGAGAAAGGGATACAAAAAATACAAAGCACAGAAAAGGGCATGGAAGAGGAGAAAAAAACAAAACAAAACAAAACAAATCAGAAATGTAACGGTACAATATCTTTTGTGTTAATAAATCCATTTTCCCCAAATCTTTGCCTAGAAAGCCGCTGATGAACAGACCAGACGCTCAAATGCTCCTGCTCTGCAGGCACATTCCCCATCACGTTGCATGGGCTCTTTGCAGTGCTGGGAGCCCCCACAAATGGCAACCCTGCAACACATGCTACTAAAGGAGACAGAGTTGGTACACACATGTGCACACACATGTAAAAAGACCCGGTAGATGACTTGGTGGTGGCAACTGAAACACAGCAACTCTGTACGTAGCCTCTCCCCATACAAGCGGAGAGCTCGCTGCCTGGAACATCCCACCGGCACTGCTTTTAATTGAGACCTGCCTTTGCTACAAGCCAGCTGACAAAATCAGGGAAAACCCAAGTCTGGGGCCCTGCATGGGGGTGGTCAGGCAGCACGTCGACACTAACATGGCACAGCTCCACACTATGTAATGGGGACCACTGCATTTCATAGGGCTGCATCAGGCTGGGGAAGCTGAAAACAGCTGGTGTTTGGGCAAATGCTAGCGAGAAGCACCCATCACAGAAGAATCCCGATTTAGTCTTCACTCAGAGGCTGGTTACTACAGCACACCACTTGGTGGGATGGCTTCTGCCCAAGCAAAAGCTAAATATCCTCCTTACAAAGGAGCTTCTTCAGCTTGGCAAAGACAACAGAGAGACATGTTTGAAATGTCTAACATCGGTAATGGTATGAAGAAAGTAAATAAGAAATAATTGGCCGGTACTTCTCATAATACCACGAATGAGGGAAGCCAATAAACTACTTACAGTGGCAAGGTTCAAACAAGCATAGTGATGTCTTTTTACATATAACGACCTTGGAAACTCACTGCCACAGGATAATGTAGAAGCCAAAGAGACATTCAAAAAGACCTAGGCAAATTCACGCAGCACAAGGTCCACCAGTAGCTGTAACCTGACAAACCAGATGTTATCTCCAGATTAGAAAGGCTTTACATCAGAAACAGAATGTATGCCAGGAGAACGATCACAGATGTGCCATTTTTCTCATACTACTTTCCCCCTCACCCCATCTGCTGCTAATTACTGCTGGAGACAGGACACTGGGTCAGCAAGTTTTCAGCCTGACCCAGTAATGCTTTCCTTAGGGTTGTTCTCACTGCTTGGAACAGAAGAAAGAATAAGGTAAAGTGTCTTCTAACGTCCTTCTAATAAAAATGAGTGTGATTGTCAGAAAGAGGGGAAATTAGAGCTAATTAACATAATTTGACTTCTACCCAGCTATTGTGCAGGGAAAACCTGGATAAGTACTTGTTATTCTCTCCTCCCCTACACCCTATTGCTCTATTAAATAAGATATCATTACATCAGTGTAAAAAGTTATTTCCTAAAGAATAGATTTGCAAAGCTTCCACTGGCTTAACACCGCTTTCCCTGAACTCTATGTTAAAACTCCCATTGAGTTCAAAGATAGCACTGAAGGGAGGTAGCAATGACAGCCGGGGAGAACACATCTCATATGCTAATCCTCCAACTAAAGCTAAAAATCACTAAGGGAAACATTCAACAGGAGCCCAACACACATTACCTGCCTCTATCACTAAAAGCTAAGGATTCAAACACAACAAACAACTCTCCGAAGCTGTCATACTGAAGTCAAGCGTGATCACAGGAGCGTGGCCTGGCTTAGCATTCATACAAAAGCAGTGGAAATGGGGGCAGGCTGGACACCTCAGCTCCAGTGTATCCTTATCCTCTGCTTAGGCATAGTGTTAGTCCTGTTTTATATGGGAACACGAATTTTATATATATATATAGTATAATATTATGTACAGGTCTGTATTTGTGCACCACCAAGTCACTAACTTTTGAGTCAACCAAAAGAGATTTCACTGATTATTAACTTCCTACCTGTTTGGTATGAATAGTAACAAGGCAGAAGACAGAAGCCCTAATAGCACAGAAGAAGCTATAGTTTCAGCTCAGCTCATACTAGACATCACAGGAATCCAGTATACTCAGTACTTTACTAAGCTACCATCTTCTAGCTCCCATAGCTGGGTGCATATGGCAACGAGCAATGCCCAGTTAATCCAAAGACTGTATTAAAGTCTCTAGATATCTGACCACAACAGAAGAAGAGTCGACATGACAGTGTGATCTTGCTCCGCTTTCCAGTCACCAAAAAACCTTTTGCAGCCCACCCTCTACTTCCAACCCTGCAGGAATCAACCTCTAAATCCCTTATTTATGGATGTGGGCCAGCATCTAGGGGTTAATTATAAAATAAATATTGATCAAATCCAGTCTATCCCACACCCAGCCAGACAGTGCAGCTGTCAAACAGCTCTATCAGTGCGTAAGAAGAATTAATTATGCTACTGGTCCTACTGTAAGCTCACGGCAGAGTTACGTTTTAACAGTCAAATTAATTTCAAGACTTCATTTTCTTCTTGCCATTTTAAATCACCATAAAAAAGATACAATATTTCTGGAATATAATAAAACACTTTTCCATGATCTCTAGCACAGTTCTATTAATACACATCACTCAGCTTTTACAGCTTCTCCCAGCAAGCCTCACACGAGATCCACGCAATGATTCAGGAAAGGTTTGCCTTCACTCCCTCACGCATACCAAAGGCACTTTTCTATGACATTTTAATCAAATCTATAGGTTGCATAAAACTAACAAGGTATTACTTTACACAGTACATTGCCGTTCAAGGTTTGCCTACTAAAAGCGGAAAAAAGCTTACCAAGTGGCATGAATTTATAAGGCCATTTTATAAGCGTTTTAAATATTTATATAAAAATATATATAATGCATTGAAAATAAAGAGCTGTAGTGAAATACAGTAACAGCCTAGACAGACGCAATCATTGGGCTAATTTCAGAAAATAGCTGCTGAGGTCTTCAAATAACATAGCCAATGAAGAACCATGAGAGGAAGAAAGTCACTGAAACAATAAATTATTGGACTAAAATGGCTTCATTGCAGTGAGGAAATAAAGCCAAAGAAACCTCAAAGAGTCACTTTGCTTAGCAGACGTTACTGAAATCACATGATGTACAGTAGCATCCAGCTGAAGATATGTAGGCCTGAATAACTGGTTACTGCCTTACTCTTTCTCCCTCTCTCCTATCCTAAGGAACATGGGAATTGTGGCTTTCAGGCTTCTTGAAGTTTCTGTACCATTGTATTTTAGGGCATTGAAAAATACATGCCTTCTGAAAAACAGCAAAGATGATCTCTGAAAGTTAGCATGGGGGGTGGTAATAAAAATATATTTAAAAAATTTAAAAGGGAAAAACAAAAGCAAGAGAACCACTACCTTCCAGCCTGGTCCAGGACTACATTTCCTATTCCATGCACCCCAAATTTCTGCCTACGCACGCACCCCTTCAGGTATGAAGGTTACATGAATGACACTCACCTCCTTGCTGTCTGCAGGATAAGTGCTCAGGAGCTGCCTCCACTGTGTGAAGGTGAGGGCAAAGTGTCTTAGGGGTTAAAATCGTAGCCTACAAGAAGTCAGCTGAAGATTTAGCTGCTATCCCACAGTTGTTCCAAGCCAGTGAACTGCCAATCCATGGACAAACAAAACTCGAAAGGTGCACAGGGCCTTGTGGAACAAAACTTTGCAAATTTTCAGGGCAGGGTTATTGCATGCTGAGATGAGGAGAAACAATATGTATTTGAAAAAAAAAAAAAGGAAAGGTTTCTTCCTTCTAATACTTTCTGCTCACCATTTTACAATGTGATTTAAAAGATGTAGAAATGATGATTAAAAACTGTCACATTTCCACTAAAGTGACAGCTATATATCTGTATCTGTGCAGCTGCCTCCGGTGCCTGTTAGCATAGAGGGGTAGCCCCAAGGCTAGCAAGCTGCAGGCAGCCATTGGAGACCACCTCGCACAGCAGGACAGTGCAGCATGAGCAGAAAGCGCCATCAGCTGCAGGAACGGCATCTGCTGCCTGGCTCTGGAGCCCACATCCAGGAGATGAGCCAGCAAGCAAGGGTTTGAAAAAATCAGCTTTCACCTATATTTCTACCTGTAAATGGTAAAGCATGGCTAAGGCCAAGCCTTGGTTGCACCTGCCTACCAGACACCTATGGGTTACTGTATCTGGCTGTATTTCTGCCATCATCACCTGTAAGACTGGTAGACACCCATAAAATGGTGTCTTCTTTATAAGTCTTTTTGCATTACTTCGCTTTACAACGTATTATACCTTTTTCTTTATTTGAAGGGAGGGGGAAGAGGGGAAAGGTGTGATTTAAAGCCAGTTTTTAAAATTATTTTTTCTAGGTAAGAGTCAGTTCATTTTCAATCTACCACAAGAGTTGACTACACAAACAAGCCAAAAAAGTTCAGGCTACGCCTCCACTATTTCAATTTTGAGGACAGCAGCTTTTCTGAAAGAAACATAATCATGCATCCTACAAGGCCTACCATGTGTAAAAATTCTTTCCGCACAAGATAATCATTTGCGAATTATGCATTATAGCATAAATGTGTTCCATGACACACAACACTATATACTAACAAAAAGTTTACTACTACTACACCAGTTTTCATCATTTTTCTCGCTACAAAAAAGGTGTACAAACCCACCTATTTTTACATTATGTTTAAAACCAAAGTTCTGCAAGCCATTAGTGGTTCATCTTGAAGTTACACTGTTACTTAGTAATACCAAAAAGTTAGGAAAAACCCACAGAAATTGAAATTTTATTCTAGCATAGCATGCACCTGCTTTTATGGTTTACTTGACACACACGTGGATTAAGAAAGTATGCTTGTCAAGTCAGTGTTATTCAGTACGTATAGCCCCCAGAAGAGCTGGCTCAGAACGTTCTGACAAAACTTGTTCTTTCATCAGAAAATGGTGATCTGTCAGAACTAAATCTGTTCATAGCAAGAGCGAAAATTCTAAGAAAATTTTTGGGAAAAATAAAATGCATATAACCCAAAAACTTCCAAATTGTTAAAATGTCTAATTTAAACATCTTCTAAAGGAATGAGCAAGTGAAAAATATTGGTGCCCCAATGACCTTCTCCTCCGTTTAACCAGCTGGAGAAAAATGGGTATCGGTAACAGGCGAATAAGGCAAGTCAACTCTTGGCTACGTGGCTGGTGCCATTGCGAGGGTTTTTGCTTTTATGACAGTGGAACTTTCCCCAGCAACCACAGTCTGTTAGGGAGAGATGGAATTCACCTGTCTAGAAGGGGCAAGGGAATCTTTGGCAGCAGGCTAGCCAACTTGGTAAGGCAGGCTTTAAACTGAAGGACTCAGGGTGTGGAGTCTAAAGTAGCAATGCTAATGCCATCACATCCAAGGGGGGAATAAATCAGGCCAACCAGAGCAGCCACAAAGGTGCCTTAACTGCTTTACAATATGTCAGTCAGAACACCAACCACCTCAAAGGTGTGCATGGCTATAGTGGGTCCTCGTGCACCCCTCCAGGGAAAGCTGCATGCTCAATTACCTCTCTGAAATGCCTGCACACCAACGCACGCAGCATGGGAAATAAACAGGAGGAACTAGAGATCTGTGTGAGGTCTCAGGGCCACAATCTCATTGCAGTTACAGACACATGGTAAGATAGCTCGTATGACTGGAATGCCGTCATGGATGGCTACATACATTTTTGGGAAAGACAGGCCAACAAGGGGAGGTAGGGGAGTTGCTCTTTATGTGAAGGAGCAACTGGAATGTATCAAGCTCTGCCTTGGAGTAGAGGAAGAACGAGTCAAGAGCTTATGAGTAAAAATTAAGGGGCAGGCAAATAGGGGTGACACTGTTGTGGGCATTTGCTACAGGCCACCTGATCAGGAAGAGGAAGTCGACGAGGCCTTCTACAGGCAGCTGGAAGTAGCCTCACAATCTCAGGCCCTGGTTCTCATGGGGGACTTCAACCACGCTGGTATTTGCTAGGAAAACAACACAGTGAGGTGCACACAATCCAGGAGGTTCCTGCAGAGCACCCAGGATAACTTTTTGACACAGGTGGTGAAAAGCCATCAAGGTAAGATGTGCTGCTGGACTTTATACTAACAAAGAAGGTCTAGTTAAGAATGTGAGGGTTGGGGGTAGCCCTGGAAGCAGTGTCCATGAGATGGTAGAGTTCATGATCCTACGTGGTAGAAGCAGGGCAATAAGTAGGACTTCAGGAGATCCAACTTTGGCCTCTTCAAAGACCCGGTTGGAGGAATCCCATGGCTTAGGGCTCTAGAAGGTAGGTTGGTCCAAGAGAGCAGGTCAATATTCAAGTACCACTTCCTCCGAGCTTAAGACTGGTGCATCCCTGTGAAGAAGTCAAAGGAGCCAGGACACCCACATGGTGAGCAAAGACCTTGTAGGAAAACTCAAATGGAAGGAGGTTTACAGTATGTGAAAAATGGTACCGGCCACTTGGGATGAATATAAGAACATTGTCAGGATATGCAGAGATGTAACAAGGAAGGCCAAGGCCCACTTGGAACTAAATCTTGCAAGGGATATCAACGGTAACAAGAAAGGCTTCTTCAAATACATCAGTGGTAAAAGAAAGACTGGGGTAACTGTGGGCCCACTGCTGAATGAGCTGGGTGCCCTGGTCATGCAGGATGCAGAGAAGACAGTTACTGAATGCCTTCTTTGCTTCAGTCTTTACTGCTCAGACTGACCTTCAGGTATCTTAGCCCCCAGCGGTGAGAGAGAAAATCTGGAGAAAGTTAGACTTCCCCTTGGTTGAGGAGGATTGTGTTGGAGATCATTTAGGCAAACAGGATCCTCACAAATCCACAGGCCCTCATGGGAGCACCCATGAGTGCCGAGGGAGCTGATGGATGATGTTGCTAAGTCACTCTCCATCATCTTTGAAAGGTCATGGAGGACAGGAGAGGTGCTCAAGGACTGGAGGTTAACTAACATCACTCCAGTCTTCAAAATGGACAAAAAGGATGACCCAGGAAACCACAGGCCGGTCAGCCTCACCTCCATCCCCAGAAAGGTGATGGAGCAGTTCATCCTGGAGGTCATCTCCAGGCATGTAGAGAACAAGAAGGTCATCAGAAGTAGTCAAAATGGATTCACCAAGGGAAGATCATGCTTAACCAACCTCATAGCCTTCTATGATGGCATAACTGGCTGGGTTGATGAAGGTAGAGCAGTAGATGTTTACCTCAGCTTCAGCAAGGCTTTTGACACTGGCTCCCATAACATCCTCACAGGTAAGCTTAGGAAATGTGGGTTGGATGAGTGGACAGTGAGGTGGACTGAGAACTGGCTGAACAACAGGGCTCAGAGGGTCGTGATCAATGGGGCAGAGTCTGGCTGGAGGCCTGTCACTAGTGGTGTTCCCCAGGGGTCTGTGACTGGGTCCAGTCCTGTTCAATATATTCATCAATGACCTGGATGATGGGATAGAGTGTAACCTCAGCAGGTTTGCTGATGATACCAAGCTGGGAGGAGTAGCTGATACACCAGAAGGCTGTGCTGCCATCCAGCGAGACCTGGACAGGCTGGAGAGCTGGGCTGAGGGGAATCTCATGAAATTCAACGATAGCAAGCGCAAGGTCCTGCACCTGGAGAGGACCAACCAGTACACCTTGGGGGCTGACCTGCTGGAAAGCACCTCTGCTGAGAAGGACCTGGGAGTGCTGGTGGACAGCAAGTTGACCATGAGCCAGCAATGTGCCTTTGTGGCCAAGAAGGCCAATGGTACCCTGGGGTGCATTAAAAGGAGTGTGGCCAGCAGGTCAAGAGAGGTTATCCTCCCCCTCTGCTCTGCCCTAGTGAGATCACATCTGGAGTACTGTGTCCAGTTTTGCCCCCCCCAGTTTAAGAAGGACAGGGAACTGCTTGAGCAAGTCCAGTGGAGAGCTACCAAGATGATCAGGGGACTGGAGCATCTCCCTTATGAGGAAAGGCTGAGAGGCTTGAGTTTGTTTAGCCTGAACAAGAGAAGACTTGGGGGTAGGGTGGGTGGGATGGATATGATCTTATCAATGCTTATAAATATCTGAAGGGCAGGTGTCAAGAGGATGGGACCGGACCCTTTTCAGTGGTGCCTAATGACAGGACAAGGGGCAATGGGCACAAGTTGGAACACAGGAAGTTCCACCTGAATATGAGGAGAATCTTCTTTACTGTGAGGGTGCCAGAGCAGTGGCACAGGCTGCCCAGGGAAGTTGTGGACTCTCCTTCCCTGGAGACATTCAAAATGCACCTGGACGCGGTCCTGTGCCTCCTGCTCTGGGTGTGCCTGCTGAAGCAGGCGGGTTGGACAAAATGATCTCCAGAGGTCCCTTCCAATGCCTACTGTTCTGTGAAAAGATTAATCTTGAATGCTTTTTTATTTCCAAGCACATAATCTTTTTTTCAATCAAGTTTAAAAATTTTGAAAATAAAATGCAGTGCTTCCAAATACTATAAATCCAATATTTTCACTGATGAATTTTCATACCCTTTTCCCCACTCTTAAATTACACATTGATTCCAGTCAGGATGGGAAAATTTTCTTTTTTTTTTCCCCCTCAAAATCACTTTGGCATGATCAAAAAAGTCTGGCTCTTCTCAGCAGATAGGGAGTCTGCACTGTCACAGTCATGCACACAGCCACACTCTACTGAGCTCCTTTAAGATTAGGATTTTATGGGACAAACCATCTCTAATAAATATTAAATATGAGAAATAGAAGATGTTGTAAGAAAAACAACCATGTTTATCATAAATTTCAGTTTCTTAGAGAACATATGAAAAAAAATCCCCACTGGCCATAGCAAAATCTTGCTGCAAATGATGTATTTTTTAGGAACTAGCTGTGGCATGTGAAGAGATATCTCCATTGTTTTTTTTTGGAGAATTTTGTTTTGCTTTGTTTTCTGGTCAAAGTAACCTCTCTGACAACTGGAACACAGCACAACACAAATCCAGACTCAGGTGAAGCAGTTATAGCAGCAAAATCATCAAAACCTTTTTCTTCTGAGCTAAAATTACCACTGCCATTTTCAACCCCATGCATCTGACATTTGAGACATCTGAAAAAAATATAATCTTCCTTTCCAGCTCCCGTCAAACTTTGACTCAACTGGGAAAATCTGAAATGCAAGCATCTACCTGGTTGTTCTCTATCAGGTCCATATGGAGAAAAGACAGCACTCCCAGGAGGTTCTTGCAGTATTTTATTCCCTTACCTGAAAAGGGTTTTTTAAAATCAAATAGTTTAATCATTTCTTCCTGCACTGGGACCTTGCCAGTTTGGGGAGCACAAATTTTCAGAAGCATCATGATCATCACATCCATTCAAGCCTGGCTGAACAGCTGGATTTACGACAGCCATATTAACAATTTATTGCTTTTTTTTAACATAAGGAAATGCAATGTGGCATAAGCAGAGCTGACACTGAGCAACTAAAGACCGGTTTCTGCAGGAGACCTTTGGGGTGGATGACATCAGCAAGCTGTGACATGGAGTCAGCTCCCAAGATTGACAGCAACGGGCAACTCCAGCAGGTCACAGCTGCTGAGCACCTAATTGCAGCTTGAAAACCTGAGTCCTGGGTTATTAATGTTACTGCTGATAAACTCTCCCTTATGTTTCCCCCCACAGCTATTATTGCTTTTATTATAGCTTTGAAGATACAGTCAGTGCTATTTATGTGATGAGCACCACACTAAACCTGTTTTTAATAAACGCACAGCTCAATATTCCTGCTGGTTACCTCCCTCTTAGATCAGCGTCATCCCCTCCAGCTCTGAGACAACTTGAGTCTACGATAGCAGCTGTGCCAAAGCATTCGGTTGAAGCTAACTCCTCTATACTAGCAAGTCTCCCGCTTTCTGTCAAGACAAAGTTTCAATCTCATCAGGGAAATGAGATCACCCATTACTTCAAGCTTTGCCTCATGCCTTTGCAATGCCCTCTCTGGGCTGCACTTTGCCTGGGGCAAAGTCCAGACACTTTCTGTCAGCTGACCATAGGGCAGAACAACCCAAAACTCCTGGTTTTATATATAGCAACCTGTTAATTAACTAACATCATAAAATAAAAAGCAAACAGATTTCAAACTTTATTCAAGACCTGCTTGGTACATAAAATCATCTGAAGCGCACATTACTTAAAATCAGTATATCCTGGCTGCCAGTTGTGGAAAATTAGATAGGCCATAAATGTCCCCTTAATGTCATTTATCTCCAAAAACATGCACATCTCCAGAGCCAGCTGCAATTTCAGTTCTTTACCAATTTCACTGCCTGGGTGCAGCAGAAGCCTGCAAGTGGGATTCAAGTCTGACAAGCAGCTTGGTATCTTTAGTTTTGGGTTTGGGTTTTTTGGGGTTTTTTGTTTGGTTTTTTTTTTTTAAAAAAGCATGGCATGTGAAAATCAGCCCAGAATTCATCTTTTTTGCGCATCATCACAAGTAATAGAAGTTTTTTTCAGGCAAATTAAACCACAGTTGTAGCTGTGCAATTTGATGGCATTTATTGGAGCTGTACAAGTGTAACTAATTATCCACACAGAAAAAATTTAGTAAGCCATGTTTTCTCTAACACAGCAGAAGAAGAATAACCACTTTTCTTAGTTCTAATTTTCTAGCAGGATTTTAAAAAGTATAAATATAGCAATATTGCTGTCACCAGAAAGGTGATGTTATAGCACAATAACTTAGTCAAAGCAGGTGAACATTTTACCATCAAAAAGAGCATTTCTGTTCAACAAATTCATGATCAAGCAAATATTGCAGTCTCTCCAAGAACTGGGCATGGTGCAAAGCATGCTTTTTCTTCCTTGCTGCCTCTGGAGGCAGAGCCCACCATCTGTGTCACCTGCTGAGACTACTGAGCTCCAAGAAGACATCTGCATCATGACCTCTGGTACCACACTGACATTACAGGAAAACCCGACCCCATACATAGTTTTGAGCTGGTATTTTTAAAGAGTTTTTGCTCTGCTGAATGCCAAACACAGATATCCACAAAAGCACTCTAGGTCTGACATCTTATTTACTTCCTAACTTCCCATAGATTTCAGTGTCAGCTGAAGTGTTTAATTACTTTTTGGGATCCAGATGTAGCTCCCTTAAACCTCCCTAAAAATTCCCGCCTGAGTAGGAGTTGTGTGCCTGATCAGTAGGCAGCTCATACCGCCTGTGTACAGCTCCCCTTGTGCTAAGGGACTGCAGCTGAAAAAAACCTGATATATGCAGAGAGTCTATCTCCTTTCAGGCTATGTGCACAGCATCCCTAAACTCCCTCTCCAGCAATGCAGCCCTTACAGATAGAGCAGTGCTTGTGTTCACATTAACATACCTAGCAGTTCGTATCAGAGCTCAGTAACTTTTTAACATACTACCCCCCTTTTTGCCCCAAGCACACCTATAAAAAAAATGTTAGGCTCTCAAGTTGAGCCCAAACGCCTACCCAATTCATGTGGCTGTCATTTATCTCACTGCTTTTGACATTAATATGGCACTCCAGCATCCTGCCAGTGATACAATGCCAATAGGTTCAGATCCTGTTAGGCAGGGATGCAAGGAACAGTGTTTCATCAGGTTTTTTTAATGACCTTCAGTATTCCCCCCCAGTCCAGGCTATTTCATGAAAACTATAAAAAAGGACACACTTTCAGCAAAGGCAGAGTTTAGCCACTCTCTTGTTCTCTTACCCCATTACCACCACTACAACTGCGTTGTTGTAAACGTCCATGGTACCTTCCCAAGCAAATAAAGATGACACAGATGACACACTCTGTGCCCCAGAGAACTTAATTTCTGACATATCTTGAGACAAAGAGCAACAGTTCAAGCATAAGAGGGCAAGGGGTCACCCTGGAGACAAGGGAAGAGACTGACGGCAGAGCAAAAAGGTATAGAGAAAAAAGAAGTTATCCAGGTTTTCTTGCACAAAAGGCAGCTGAAAAGAGGAGGGGAGTAGGTAAGGAAGAAGAAAGAAATGATTCAGTGACTTATAAAGCAGGAGGCAATAAGAATCTCTACCAAAACGCAGGAAGAAAAAGAAAGCCAGTGAAGAGATCGATGAGAAGCAGCAAGTGTTGTGAATGTGGAGTGTGTCAAGACAGTCTCAGAGTGTCCACAGCACATTTAACTCCTGGCACAAAGGGTTTACAGTGACCTTGACTGTGGGGATCTGTTTAAATGACCATGAGCTTCTAACATTTCGAAGATAAGAAAAAAAGTCTTTCAGGAAACAATACAACAGAAGTCCACTGCATTCCCCTTCTGGTTGTTAACTCCAAGCCTCATTCCTGCAGCTCTTTCTTTACCAAATTATTTACTAAGTACATTAACATAAATTGAACAGGAAGATTTATTTTTAATTAAAAAATAGAGAAAGAGACCTAAGCACACTGTTAATATTGCCAATGCCTTTCATGACTTCATTAAAAAATAAATTTTAAAATTCACCTTTAGTAGCTATTGTAATAGAGCTATTTTTTATTGACTCACTGAAATTCTTTTAACATTCCTTTTACTATGAGAACGAAATGTAAAAACAGATCTCATTTTTCTAAAGCAGAGACTTCCTCCAATAAGGAAACAAAACAACTAAATTATTTAACTGCCATGTATAGGAACAGTGAAAGGAAAATTAAATCATTAGCCTTCTTCAAAAAACAGTAAAAGAAAGCAATCTCTCATCAGATACTTTCTTCTTCAGCTATGAATGTTGTACTAATTATATTCAGAAGCACACAGAAAGATTATTAGGAGAATAGGAGGTATTTTCTAGCACTTTCAAAATTTAACTTGTCTGTCTCTCAAGTTTTCCAGCACTGCCTGATTTGATTCCTCCCAACAACTAACACCTTCCCAGCTCTTAGAGGCCAGCAAATCGCCCTGATCCCTAGTCTTAAGGGATGAGGTCAGAGGCAAGCTACTGTTGAGTTGCCTCTGGGGATCTGACCCACATATTAAAGTCGAAAGAGCCACACAACATGTGAAGGAAGCTGAGCCACAGAGTACCAAAGACGTGCATTTTATGTCCCCTTCTGCCACCTCTCTTCACTCCTCTGGCAGTCAAGAGAAGGGGGCAGACAATGTGGATACACGTGATACGCCAGCAACACAACATGGGCTCTCTACCACAAAGCTCGAATAAACTGCCCGTTTCAGAAGCTGCTTCCCAGTAATCCAGGCTTCCCCACACTTACCATGCAAAGAAACTACTATTTACACCTATTCAAAGAGCATCTCCGTGTCCCAAAGTGCCAGACAATGAAGCTGAGAGCTTTGAGCTAATCCAACACTTGCTGTACAAAGGAGTGCTAAACTGTAACTAACTGCAGAATCTAAGCAGAATTAATACCTATTTTCCCCCTGAAGGAAGAGTGAGTAGCAGAAACAAAAGGCTATTACGCTTCAGATAAATGTATGAGGGATTATGATTTCCTTTTAGAAATAAAAGAGAGTGAAAACATAATTTGTTTCAAGGACAACAATTCAAGTAAACTAAATTAGAGATTCTGTTTCATTAGATACCCGTCTACATTTCATTGCAACCTACTAAGCATAAAAGGCTAAAGCCGCCTATTTTTCAAGGAAGTTAAATGTGAAAATATGCAGGTTACTTCTCAAAACAAACAAACAAACAAAAAACAAAAAAAAAAACACCACAAAGCACCCCCTCACATTAGTGTTTTCATTCCTTTCATTGCATCACCTATTCTGTCTTCCTCCTCGTCCACATCACAGAACAGCACCAACTATTTAAACAATGACCCAAAATTTTCCAAGAGCCCGTTAGCAAATTCATCTGTGCATCTCAACCCAGGTGTGTTGAAGTGGAAGACAGCAGGAACTATGCCCCGGGGAGACTTTTGCTGGCAAACCCAGAGGGTGACAGGAGAGGGTCAGAGGCAGTCCCTTGGAGGGATGCCAGAGGCATAGCGCAGGGCCCTACCTCCATGGCATTTGTAGCTCTGTAGGAGATACGACCCAGGCGACCAGTTGCTCTCCAGATCATCTTTCCTGGTCTCCTTTGGGGATTTTGGTTCAGTGCTACTCAATGTAGTGGCAACTGTTACACTGAAGCCTCAGAGCAGCTGCCAATCAGCAGCTGCAGGGCACAGCTCACCCAGGCAGAGCACAGCAAAGCAGACCCACCTTCAGAAACCAGTGGTCACGCAAGGTTTTTTTTGAAGTAAAAACCAAGTACCTCCTAGTGTTTTGCATACAGTGGTGGGACGTTCTCCAAACCAACGCAGGATTGTCTACCCGAGCAAACTGCCATGGTAGGCACAAGCCAAGCCACGTTCCTCTGACGCACGAATACAGGGCAATGTGAGAATATAATGTATGCAAGACAGAGTAAATGCTGCCAAAAAAAAACCCAATCCCAACACTGAAATTACAGTTATACTAGCAAATTAAACATGGCCAGGACACTCACAAACAGTAGCACATGATCACCCACATACAAACTCTTAATGCTCATAATGCTGGCATGGGTTTCAGCTGCAGCAAAAACTTTCTCCCAACATTTAGGAAAGGCAAAGGGCTTAGGACAGGCCAAGGACCATATCCTGCAAGCCAACTGGTGGCAGCCACCCTGTTTTAGAGGGTTACCTTTGTATGTGCAACCTGGCCACGCCATCCATCTTGGAGCTACAGAAAATACTACTATAACCAAACTAGAGCATGGCCTCCAGTCATCGCAGTTCATTTGCTGGGCAAAGAGCAGACCGTGTCATCCTGGTCCCTGCGATATTGCCAAATGTTTGGATACCACCATGGCAAAGGCCGCAAGAAGACCCTGAAGCACACAGAATAGATTTGTTGTCCTCAAAAAAGGAGTCATCTGATCACCCCTGCCCAAAAATGAACAAGTGAGCAATTTCTGGGAGTAAAGGATCTAACAGACAGCCTGTGGAGGGTCTGGTTTAACATAGTTCCCAGTCAAGCAGGCAAACAAGCTAAAGCAGCCTCAAGATTATACCAGCCATGCACTTACAGCATTTATATTCTGTTTATACAAGAGAACTGTTTTCAGCAGGTCTCATTATTTAAAATCCTTCAAACACCCCCACATAATGCAATAAGAAAGGTTAAGGCTTCATTCCCCTGGTGAATTCTTGACATAATTTACAACGGTAAAGCACTGTTCTTTTTCACTGGGTTAAATACAGACCCTGCCACATCACTCGAGATGCTGTGGACACCAGACTCTTCTACCAGTCCACCACACAACTCTTGGCATTGGCTCTTTATGCATGCATGTTTCTTGCAAGAGATGGCTTGCAAGAGCTTTTATAAAATGGTAGCAGAGTTAATGTTTGTCTCTGCTTTGCAAGCACAAACTGTACCCACTTCCCCCATCACATGTAGATAAAGTGACCCAGAGCAATGCCTTGAAAATTTGGAATAATGGCTGTAATCCTCAGTTTGATCTTGTGAGACTTGAGCTGCCCAGAGCTCCCATATAAGCCATCCAGCAATGAGATTACTCTGCTTCTGACAAAGGACAGGACTGAGGTATCTTGTATCCCTAAGCCATGTGATGTGGCTTGTCTAAATCACTAACCAAAATCAAATCAGACCAAATCATGCACTCTAAGTGTGACAGCCAAACAGACCTCTTCACCTCAAATAATACGACAGGAGCGTATAAAAAGCAGGAGTGCTAGTGCAGCATTTTAAAATACATTTTCGCCCTATACAGCAGCCACGGGTTGGGAACCGATCACCAGGGGCTCATTCCTGCAGAATTCTGCAGCATGCCATGGCACCAAAAAGGAGGAAAGCGTGTATGATGGCCTGCCTTCTTCCTGCCACCCTCGGCACGTATCTCCACAGATGCCATGCACGTGAAGAGCCCCCTGTGCAGCCCCAAGAAATGCTGGAAATAATGCTATCAAGGACAATAAAGATCATGCCAAGATTTCAGCTTCTCCTGCACAGCCTCTGCTCTTCTTTGAAACCAGACTACTTAGAAGAGCCCTTATGAGTGTGGAGAAGGACTGAGCTCTGTTTATGCAGGGTAAACCCCTCAGTACCTAAGAGTCAAAACAGCAAAAACATAAATGCAGACAAAAGCAAGACTGCATTTTCAAACAGAAATAGCAAATCTGAGATTTCTAAAAGGAGAGGTGGAGGAGAAGTGTCATCAAGAAAATATTAAGGCCTAAATCAGCATGTAAAGGCAGCTTTAATTCGGCAGTTAGCCTGAAATAGTCCAAGATCTAGTCTCCAAAACCACAAGATGTCACATCGAATGTCTGCTGCTGTAGCTCCTTCATTCCCATCACTACATGACCTAACACAGGTAAAGTTCAGTTGGGCACTTCTACGCCACACACAGAGCGGCTGCCTGTCCAAAATGCACAGCAGGCACACAGCTGGGTCTGATGAGTTCCTGAGTAAGACAGGAGACAGGTGAGATGAGGACTGCTGCCCTGTTATTCAATATTGGAGATGCAAGGCCTAAGGCTGTGTGTTTCTGAACAGTCATTCATACGTGATTTCAGTAACTGTGTATAATCTTCCACAATAATATCTGCAATCAGTGGCGGTGTTGATGTTAATTACTTAAGTTTAAATACAAAACATAATGAGATGTTGTAATTCCATTTTCAGACAGTTTTACCCTGAACGTTAAACGTTATTCAGCTTATTAAAAAAAAAAAAAAAACCAAAATCACTTTAGCACAGTCATCTTAAGGGACTTGCATGTTTTAATCATCAGTTTTAATTAGGCTAAAAAGTAGAGTATAAATCAAAGCCCTTTTTGAGGCACTCTCAAAAGGCACAAAAAAGGTTCCATTCTTTATTTGACTGAAGTGCACATTATGCTAAAGTGTTAATGAGAGCAAACGAGAGTAACCGAAATCAGTCTCCTGCTAATTTTCATAATTTGTAGTGGAACACTTTTCTAATTAATAATAGACTTCTAGAGACATCTATGTTGACAAATACACACATGCTGCACTCCTCTACCTTTCTGGCATCTATCCTCCATGTAAAGGTGCCTTCATACCTTTTTTCCTACAAGCTGGTTAGCCCCGAGAGCTTGCATTTTTCCATGAGCCTTCTGATGGCAACGCACTGTCCCAGTAGTTGGGAGCCTACTGATATTTCAAGACTGCAGAAGCCAGTAACAGGAACACAGTTCTGCACTCAGGTACACGCTGAAACAAATGTACTTTGCATTCAGTAGTATGCATAGTTTGTAGGAAATAATACAGTAAAAAAAGATATTATTATTATTATTATTCAGGTTTGAATTTCTCTATCTCTACAGTCTACAGCTTGTGTTGCTTACATGTCAGTGGCTGTCAGTTGACACATTAGTCCAAGTCAGCCAAAGCTATCAAGTGTATCATGGAAGGATGCATTTTTGTAACCTTTGGTATCCACGAACACCGGAGGTCATTGCTCAGACACTGCAGGTCTTGAAAGCCTTTGGGGCCTTCTGCTGCTCCCCATCCATTCTTCTGGTTAAGTTGCTCTGACCAACTTTGTCTTACAACAGGCTTAGAAAAGTGTTAGAAAGTGAAGGGCAAATCGCCTCCTAAAACGCAAAACCCACCAAGACGAGGCACCTGAGTGCTTGCTGTCTTTGCCATACAAGCATGACACGACAAGCAAATGGTTCTTGTGCTTGTAAAACCTGTCTTCCTGCACACCCCAGCTTTAAGCAGTCAGGACTGAAAAATAATCTGCATAGTAAGCAAAAAACCCACTCACTTTTGGCTCCTCAGATGTATTTGGTTCTAGATACTGCCCATTTATAATCTGTTTATTATGTTCTACTCTTCTATTGTGTGTAGCATACTCTGAGCTGACAAAAAAGTTGTCTTCCATCCACTACTTGTTATTTATACATTCTGTGGGCTTTTGCTCTTGCTCCCAAAAACCTCCTATACGCTGACATCAACAAACACTAGTAGGCGGTGGCATTCATTACTAAACTACCCCACGATGTCAAATCAACTGAATGTATTCCTCAAGTGTTGCCCACATCACCACATGCCTAAATTTAAAAGCATTTGCCTTGCCCTCCTAAAACAGGCAGTTTAATTTAATTTTCATTTATTTTAAAACCCTGTAATCTCTCTCAGAGCTCATCGCTTTTCTGAGCTGTTCCAGCCCCCTGACCCAGCTCACATTTCTGTCACATGTACCAGCAGCCATTCAAGGAGAAGCAAGAGTGAAAACTGGTTAGTGAGAGAGGAAGGGGCGCACTGAAGAATAGTAGGAAGGTGGCAATGGGGGAAAAGGCAAGGAGTATGAAGAGTAACTGAAGGCTTAGGATTTGTGCATTTAACAGCCCAGTCCTACCAGCTCTGCAATGCAGATTTTCCTATTACTTAATTACATCCACTATCAACCTCATGTGTCCTTTACAGCCTAAGCCATTACTCATGTAGCTTAGGTTGAAAAAGATGCAGGCAGTGCCTCTAGAAAATTAAGTCCCTCTCCGCTGACCGCAACTCTTAGGACGCAACCCTAATTCTTGTTAAGTTAAAGAGTAACATGAATCTTACAAGAAGCAAACAGCAAAGTCAAGCCCACCGTGAAAGAGAACTTCATAGATACACATCGCTATTTAGTAATCACCTAAGCCAAGTTCTTATTTGTCTTAGAGAGGCAGCAACATTAGGTCATGTCTTCAAAAGGCTCCCTGCTCTAGACTGAAGGCAATACAGTTTTTTTCTTTTTAAACAGAAGTTGAAAGCCTAAGGTAATCACTTATTTCCACACAGTAAGTTTTTTAAGAAACACACTAAATATCACAATGCAATCCGCAAAATATCACAAGACACATGTCAATGATGCCAACTCTAGTGATGTAGGAGATGTTTTTTTCTGCCTAACACATGGTAATATTTTTTTCATTTAAATAATCTAGTCACCCAAAAAGCAGTTCTAGAGTCATCAAGTACCTTCTGGAAGTTTATTTTGATATAATCTAGGAGAATGTTACACTGAAGCATCATTTTTAAAAAAAAAATATAAAGGGAAAACTATAAAATTTCATTTGGACTCATGACGAAAAAATAGTTTAATTTGAGCTTGACTAAAACAGTCAAGAGTTTTCCTCCTGGTTAGTTTCCCCTTAGTTGGAAAATTGACACCCCCGAGCCCAAATGATTTAAACTGTTTTTCTTCTTATACTGTTCAAATTTCTGGCCTAGCCATCAAATATACAAATCACATTTTTCATGTGGGTCTGTGTTCCTCCATCCACTGAGGGCAAATGAAACATAAGAGATTTCCTTGAGTGTTCACAATGGTACAGAGTTTTCTTAACAAGCACATATTGAAAATGTCTCCACCAAAACTCAGCCAACAGCTGGCTCTGATGGGAAGAATCATGCTGCAGTAGGAAAAATGTCAAACCTCAAAATAGGATTTTTTTTTTTTTAAATCGTGAGTCAAGTGAATTATTCCCTCTATGAAAGTTTTCAGCATTTTTATAGAGTGTCTTTAACGTCAAATGTTTCCGAAACTATTTGCATCTTAGCAGGGATCTATGCTCGTACACCCTTGCGGATGATGACCCCGCTTGCTATTAAACTAGCTGATTCAGTATTAGGCAAATACTTAATAAGAGCCATTAAGGGCAGAATTCACTTAAAATAAGTATTTTTCCTGAATTGTTTCCCTGTACCTACCCAAAGATTATTCTCCACAGAAGTGGGAAGGGAGCAGGGCTGATAGCTTAGACTTCAGCAAGCACAAGGATGTAGCCAAAAAACAAGTTTGGGCTTAGCTGTTTTTATCTCACTTCCTTGGGGAAGAGTATCCCCGATACCATATGCCTCTACCATCTCTAGTGATGCACACAAAGACCAGCTGTTGCTCCTCTTTAGATACCACTCTGTAACACCAGTCTATTCACCAGGCAGAAAAGTATCACCTAGGGCAAGGAATGCTGCCAAAAAGAGTGCTATTCTGAGAAGGACTGCCTCCTCAATGTATCATCATCCAAGACTAGTCAGAGAAAATAGGCAGCCCATTTTGAAAATAAATGGATTAATCAACAAATGAATAAACCTTCTGAGCCCAGGCAAAAAGGGCAAGAGATTGCCAGGGCATGAGAGTTTTACAGTTGTTCTTCTTTGCCTTCTCCCCTACCTGGGAATCACCCAAGGAGAAAGACCCCGGTGATCAAGAAGGGCCCCACATGAAGCACACCATGACACGTTCAGACACTGATCCCCATCCAGCACGTGGTATAGTACCCATTCGTGCTGCTGCTGTGCAGCATTCCCAAAGGCAGGTTTACAGAATTAAAATGACAATTCCTGTTTCCCTTTCACAGCTAAGTGACCTTTGGGAGAGATTGTAGCTGAAACCATAGTTGCAAAAAATTACTCTGTGTTAGGAGTGTTTAGACACACAGATGCCTATTCCCTCCTCAAATTCTTCACTCTAACTTCTGCCTTTCACTTACTGAAATGCCGCTCACATTTACAAGTGCCAACTCTGAGGTTTCAGTATATATCATGTAAGAATACTACATTGTTACCAAAAAACGAGCGCTGCCCACATTTCAGACGCATTCACGCAGATCCCCCATGTGAAGCCGTCAAATGGAAATCAGAGCATCCATAAAAATCTAATGGAGAAATGTTTGCAGGGAAGATAAAACAGTTGATCTCACCACCACCACAAAGCAGATGGAAATAGCAACAAACGACAGAGAGGAATAGATGTTGTCACAAGGAAGATTAAATGACATGAAAAATGAAACATACTTAGACAGTACCTAGCCTGCAAAGATGTTGTGCTAGATACTCTGCAATGATCTAGCAAGCAGACTTTGGAGTACAAGCTTGATAATGTTATAGCACCTCAGCAGAGGAGGCCGTTTAGTCAGATTCACCATGCCAAGGACACCTGGATTTTAACATTTCCCAATTTTTCACTGTTGCCTTTGCAGATTTAAGCTTGTATTAGCAGCAGAATTAAAGGTGGAATAAAATAAAAATAGCACAGGATACAAATACTAATAGTACCAAGCATATCCATAAGGTACACAGCATACCGGGTGTCTGCATTGCAAATCAAAGTTGATATATTCTACACATGTGAAATTGAAGACATTCAAGTTATGATCCAAAAAGGAATACAAAAGCAGTCTCAAAGAACATTACTCTGTTTCTATTTTACGATTTTGGTTTTTTTGAGTGTTGCCAATTATTCTGTGAAAATTTTCATATGATCTCCTGAATAGAAAATGGGATTTCTTTGTCAAAAAAAAAAAAAAAGCTTTGTATAAATATATTATAGTATTTAAAAAAAAAAGTCCAAAGCCTGGGAGGAATTATTTTTTGAAAAACACAAGAACTAAAGTATCAGCTTACTGCTAATTCACTGTGCTGCAAACTCCCGCCCAAACGCAAATAAACTCTGTGTCCTTTAGGTCAGGTAAATGAAAATAGTCTTTACAACCTTCTACCAATAAAAGGCATCTGTCAAATTTGCAATACAGAGATGAAAAGCATTTGAAAGTTAAATCTGAAACCCCAGACTGAAACAACACTGTGCTTTAATTTAAACACATTACACTGCATGGTTATTATTAAGCTCTTCACTCACAGTGTAATTTAAGTGCCATTTTGATATTCTGTTTGAACAAAGAGGTGTCAAATTAAGGAAACTAGTGTCAAGTCCAGAAACTTTGTGAAAATGAAGCCCTATCTGTAATAGCACCCTACAGGGTTTCGTTTCAACAGCATCGTTACATAATTTTAATGGTGCCATATCGTTTGCCTCACAGATCCCCACCTCTATGAAAAGGCTTCCACAGCATCTTCATTATGCTCAGCCATGAGTGCTGTTGACAGATTATACGCAATCAGTAGCTAATACTATAAAACAACTCGTGCTGTAATGGTCACGTGAAGCACATGGCTGTACGAGGTCTCTGCAGTGCTAGACTGAACCTGCGTGTTACACTGACAGCCCACGTTTCCCTTAACACTGACTTTTGACATTCAAGGCCAGAGAGGACTATGACCCCTACAATTAGAGTCTCCTCAGTCTTGCAGGTTCTCTAATGCAGAGAAGGGGAAGAAGTTGGACCAGCAGATGCCATCCACACAAGGAAGCAGCAGTCAGCAATGAACCAACTCCATATCAGAAGGGATTATTTTTTTGCTAGTTTTGGCTGGTTCTCCAAAGGTATTGAAGCTAATATGAGCTTCGCAGACCACGTCTGCTGGACAGTATTCCCCTAACCACTTTTAACCTGTTGTCTGTTTGGAACCCTGTCTGGCAAAAAGGACAGAGAGCATAAATAATTCAATTTCTGCAAGTTTCATGGAAGTGAGCAGCCTGGAAGTGGAGACAGGTGCTACTAGCTTCTCCAGTGAAGGAAAGAATCAAAAATAAGAAATCAGTCTCCATTATTTCCTCTGCCTGTGAAACAAGCTGTCTTTTCAGAATGATAAAGTTTGTTTAACTAGCATCTCCCCCCAGAACCACCACAGAAATCTCTTCAGACAATTTCTTAGAAGTATAGGACAGCCAAGTTTTCTGACTTTTCTGGTCTTTTTGTATTGGACACAGGTATATCAGGAAAAGAGTTTCCTAATGTCAATGTAGGATCTGCACTGAAGTTGCAGGAGAAGAGTTAAGCAAGATGCTTTCCTATGTTCCCTTCTGCCTGTTAAAGTGATAGATTGCATGTGCCACGCCAACAATCTCAGCCGTCACATAACCTCCTAGTCAAGTAATAAATTATTTACTACAGCTCTCTATTTGAAAGGGAGTCAATTACTTAACTGGCCATCAATTAATACTCAGCAAGGAACAATATGAACAGAGGAACTGTTCTTCTGAACAGCACAGCTCTTGAAACAAAGACCACGCTTTTAAACCAGATACCTCTGTATTCAAGCCAGTATCTTGCTTCGCTGAACCTCTATTTTAATACATAAGCAGTTACATTTGCTAGCAAGACATCCTGTTGACACCTATTCAATCCTGCCCCACTTTGGCATGACAGTCTTGTGCGTTCTACAGGGTTCAAGTGAGTGCTCAGAGATATTCAAAGCATTCTAATGCAATGCATTTGAGGCATAAGGCAAAAGCTTTGTTTCCCAGAACAAAGCCTGAAGGGCAGCATCCCCTTGAGGACCTCGCAAACAAAGTTACCCTGGAGACAGTCTCTGAGGAACAGTGACAATTCTCCGCTGACAAGATGATCTGCTGTGTTTGGTATTTTAAGGGGGAGGTGGAGGGATGGGTGTTGAGAAGCTTCCCTTGTTTGGGAAACGGGAAGGGAATGAAGGTGAGGGAGGGAAAAAAGAAAGCCAATTATAATGTTTCTAAGTTATTTAAGGATCTTTATTATAAGAAAAGTCCTTCACTTCCTCTGCTATACAATATCATCATTGTACTGGCATGAAGTACATAGCTTTCACAGTTTGTTCACTTTCTTTGCATGATTTTCTCTTAAACTTTGCTTTGAACTCTATAATCCAATCAAAGCAGAAACCAACCAAACTCTCCACTCCAGAACCGAGGAACTTGTAGTGCCTGCATATATGGTCTTCATTTTGCACAGCTTAACTTAAATGGTCACATCTGGCACCTTCTCTCTTAGCCTGCTGAGGGGAGGTGGATCACCCTAGGAAACACATTCAGACGAGGAGCCCGACCAGAAGAGAACACACACACGAAGCTCTGGGATTTGCAACTCACCCAAGACATCACAGCAAACTCAAGTGAAAATAGTTTTGTTTTTTTTTAAAGTGTTGTCAAAGCCACATATTCAGCTTCAAAACAAACATTCCCCCGGGCTTCCCCAGAAAAAATACCTTTGCTGTAACTCTTCCCACAGCTCTAACTAGCATTATTATTCCCTTCCAGCTCTAACCAGCTCTTTCCCCTCAGCTTTAACTAGGATTCCCATTACTTTCCAGGTAGTGTATCTGGCTACCCTACATCTTATGGGTGCATTTCGCTTCACACATAATGCTGCAGCATTTTAAGCATTATTACTGTATACCCACCAATGAACACATTTATAAAAACTAAGGAACTTTTGGCAGCTCTGCAGTTACCACGTCCATGAGACATTCAGATTGCCATATCCCAGTGTAAACCATAAACAAACAAACAAACAACCAAAAAAACCACACCACACACTGGTGAAGTGTACAAAAATGTTCTTGGTACCTCAACTGGTCATAAGTCTAACTCTCACAGAGCTTTGTACCTCACAGCTCCCATTGACTTCAAAAGCTACCCTTTTTAATACACTGCATTTTCACTAGTGCTAGACAGACTGATCCCGTCTCCTTGTATCAACCTTTCTGTGCCCCAAGCTTATCCTTCAAGCTTCCCACCGTAATAGCGTTCCAGAGAGATATTGGATACGCTAGCCCTCCTCAAAAGTTATTCTTGGTTGCATTTTGCCAACCGGCGAACAAGGGATAATGAAGTTCAACATGTCAGTGCTCTCCCTAGAGCTGGAGAATTTCACATCTGTCATATATTTACTATCCAAAAAAGAAACAGGCTGTATTTGTGCAAGGTCTAGGGCCCCAAAAAACAGGGTTGTCGCCAGATGTTCCACGGCTGAGAGTCTGTGTAGCCTCAAGATGTGAGGCTAATCAGTGCAGACCCTAAATAATTAAGTTACTATGCTTTGCAAGAACTGCTGGCTGGTTAGAAGAGAAAGACCACAATTCAACACCCTAGTGACAGAAAGACATGAAGAGTTCAGATATTACATAGGTGAATGGGCGACAGCCAGCATTACCTATGCACAGGACAAAATGTGAATCCACATCAAGCCAGGCATCAAAACAGAGCAGTCCCGCCTTCTGGGGCCTGCTAGGAAGTTTTTGGCACCAGCGTTACAAGTCACAGAATATAACAAATAGTCTAAACCATTTGGGTTTCTACTAAACAGGATTCCTGCGCCATTTTTAATTCAGTTCCCCAAGGACACTAAACAGAGCATACAGGTTCATCCATTTTGTGTCTCATCTCCTCCATCTTATTGTCTTCCACCCCTTTAATCTAAGGCCTCTGTGAATTCAGGTACGCGACCTGAAACAAGGATTGTAGCTGTCAGGATGCAAGGACATGCTTGTGGTGCCTCACAGCGACTGCTCTTTGTCAGAAGAGGTAGAAATACTAGCGATATGCCAAAATAGCTTCTCACAAATAAGAGCTCATCAGCTCTCAGAATTTATACCCAGATCTGTTTTGTCAGATGCATGTATAAAGGTAAGCAAGTACTTTTTTTTTTTTTTTTTTTAATGGCTGCCTGATACTCTAACACATGACTTCCAAGCACTTTTGTTAGCAGGGCTTGGAGACTCTAAGGTGTCTGCTGATGATACAAATTCATTATGTGTTTGGCATCTGACCAAGAGGCCAAATTATTTTTTTCCAATCAAATTAAGGAAAACAACTAAACGTTATTAGATTTCTTGGTCCTCAGAATTCCCCCAGAGTAATATCTAATAGTAAGATTTTTTAATTGCATATGCCTATAAGATTATGAATTGCAACGACAGGCTAGATTTCAAGTCACATCAATGAAATGAAGGCACGTTAAAAGTTCCTTGCATTATTCCAAGTTTAGATAGACTAGCTCTCTATGGGTTTATTTATATATACAGTGAAAAAATTACATCTAAAGCACACACGCATATATATATAAATACACGCGCGCGCACACAAGCTCAATGACCTGGATTTTCCTACAACTATTACAAGTAGGCATTTTTCCTTAAAACATGCTACAAATTACATACACATAGAAGTGAGCAGCAATGTTGGCAAAATATTGTTTTAAGTGATAAATAGGACTTGGCCATGAATCTGTCTTGCAAAGTGGAGCCTTGCCTCTGCTGGAGGAACAAGGGGGATGCCTGCAAGCATCAGTGCCCAATGCTCCCCTCCAGCAGAGGAGCAGACATGCGAGGGGAAGAGAGATGATGCATTTTGAGACATGCATGGCAAGCAGCAGCTGGCATAGTTACTACCAGCCCCTGGCTTTGTGGAGCACTACCCTAGTTTACTCTGTCTGTAGAGACAGTGCCACATGGATTTGCTCATCCACACCTTAAACTGCAAAGGAGCTAAGCTCCCAGCCCCATTCCAACTAGCGCAGCCCATCTAACTGCCTTGCTTATAAACCAACATGCACATCTCCCCCTCTACCACGCTAGAGAGAGGAGTATTACACAATGCTGACATACCAAAGCTAGTTTCCTTTTTGTCATCTGCTCTCTTGATACTAAATCAACCCTTACTGCAGCCTCCAGCGTTTCAGTAATAGAAATAAAACACTGTGAATTAAAAATTGGAGACAGATCTTCAGCAAGAAGAGCTGCAGAGAGGGAAAAAAAATCCTCATTTAAATCAGCTGCACTGATGAGTGCTAATTGTTCCTAGAAGAGCTTGAAGGAGAACAGTCTCCCAAGAGAATAAGGACAAAATGCAAAGCTGCAGCTCCTGGGCCAGGCGGGCAGCCCACAACTTGGTCAACTCACTGCAAGCACAGGGATCTGAGAGAAGATCATGCAAAGACAAAATAACCACTCTGGGCTGAGCAGACCAGATTCAAAGTGCATTTACATGGAATCACTGACTTGCCATGGGATTTGGATCAGACCCTAAAAACTCAGTATTAAAATGCCATTTATTTATGGCTCAATCTTCTGGAGATTTAAGAACAACCAACAATTTGACTGTGCTTCTAAAATCCATCAGGCATCTCAGTTTCTACAGATTACGGCACAGGAGGGAGTGATGATGCCCTTACCTCTTCCTCTGCCCACTCTAATGCACAGACTGACTGGGGAAGATCTTTCCCATCCATGAATCTTATGTGACACAAACACCTCAGGATGTGTAGCAAGGCACCCAACACTATCAGGCGCTGCAGAAAGGAGCCCGATATAGCAAAGCACAAGGAAATATATAAAAGTAGATGTTTCTCTGATTACAGTTCCTGGAGTTTATGGTATCCATTCAATACTGGACCATAAGCAAAAACCCACCAGCCTAGCCCTATGCTCTCTGCAACGGGCAGACTGCAGCATCTGTGTGGTGTTGGCTAAAACCCCATTGAGCATCCCACAGCTTGGAGCAGATTCATAAGAGAACAGAGATGGTCCTGCCAGGCGCTGGGAGGGATATTCGGGGGGGCTGCCCAGCACCAAACAATTTCCTGGAATCGGGGAAATTCAAAGTGGCAAAAAGCTTCTGAAGTCCCTGACATGCTTTTAATTTCTTCCCTTCCCAGAGCATCTTTCCCAGATGAGTTGCTCATTGAACAGCAGGAGATCTCCAAATTCAAATAAAACCACATTACCAAACAACATAACCAATTCAAGAAATCACGATCACTAAAGGAACCAACTGAACAAAACTGAATGTGCCGAGGGGTAATAAACATCAGATGGCTCTAGGATTCATTTAACATGACATCGGAGCTGATAAAATGGATGTTAGAGATTTCTTCCAGGGAATCAGCAGTTTCATTTGCAATAAAGAGCCTCTGCTTGCTGTTCTTGCTGGGCCAAGGGTGCTCTTTCTAACAGAGGAAAACAGCAGATTCACCCAGATCTTGTGGGAGCAGGTTAGCAGCAGCTGAGGAGGGGGTGTGAGAATGAAGGTGGCCATACTTCATTCCCTCACTTTTTTCCCATTTTAGTTCAACATGCCCAGATTATATGGATGAGAGAACTAGGCCCAGACAACCCTCAGAAATTTGTTGTTTGGTTTTTTTGTTGGTTTTTTTTTTTTTTACTCCAATCCAATTGTTTAAGCTTAGCTGAAGTTATTAGGAAAAGAGCAAGAGTGACATTCCATCTGTGGGCATATTCACATCCAAAAAAGAGGTGTTACAGCTGCATGGGAAGGATGGACACATGAAGCTTTTTGTGCTTTCAAAGCCTGGCCACGGCTCCCCACTTGTGTTGCTGGGAAGGGTGGCTCTGCCCTAGCATTATGCAGCTACTTTGGCTGTGAAGCTGTCTCCAGGTCCTGCATTTATCCAACTATTGGGGAAAAGATGCACAGCCTCATCCATTAAACCCCTTTACACAGCCCAGAACAGCAGGCTCTCTCCAACCCTTGGTAGCTTCCTGTCATCTTCACCACATAAAAGCTTTATCTGGAAGTTTAGCATTAAGGAAGTATTAGGTAGGGTTAGCAATTACCCAAATAGATCTCCATTTTCCCACTCAGGTAATAATGCAAGCGGTAAAAGCAAACAAGGAATGAGCACACAATCATCTCCCCTATTCACTGCCATGAGGAAAGGCAAGCCGCTCACTTCTGGTTCTCTGTCTACTGCACCAACCTCATTCAACCTTGGCTTGCCCCACACCAGTCCCTTTGGAGTATCCTGCATGTCCAGGAAGACAGGGGAAAAGGTGTCTTCTCACATGCAGAGATAGCTGCAGCTGTTAAAATATTCCTGGTACTCCATGGTACCTCTGGGTATTGATTAAGGGACACCTGTACCCCTATTAGCCAGCTTTGACTAATTTTTTAGTCCTGGTTGCTTGGGATTAACAACTCCAAAAGGATGCATAAAAAGATTATTCTGATGTGTTTTTTTTTAAAAAGTCGGGCAGGTTTTCTTCATTTGTTTGTTTGGTTTGGGGGTGTGTGTGTTTGGTTTTTTTAAGTACTTACATCTAAAGCCAACCCATGATAACCATGCCACAGACACTTACTGCTTACATGGAAAATTATCATGGTTTCTCACTGGGCCGCTATAGTATTCCTAAACCCCAGATATCCACCAAAAGTGAAAGAGCCCTGGCCCCACCAATATCCTGATCAGCTAGAAGTTGCTGAGAACATGAGTAAAAATTACTCAGAAAGTAAGCGCTTTGGAAGAGCCCACTTTTAATAAACTATTGCTTATTTATTCTGTGCTTCGCTATGACAAGGACTAGTCAGGGACAGGGCTAGCTAAACAGTGCTTGCTAGCCAGGGACTACTGAAAGAGAGACACACGAGGATCAGTGTGGATTAATAAACTCAACATCCTCCTGAATCCCAAGAAGAAGAGACAGCCAAGCACTGCCCAAGAGATCCTGTCATCTCAACAAACAATGTGCCAAGTACGTGGCTGCTCTTCATTCATTTCTTTAAAAACAGTTCATTGGGAAGAGAGTTTTATCCCACTAATCCTTAAGCAACCTTAACTGCATGAGCTTTGCCTTGTCTTCAGCAAAAAAGAAGTGTATTAGAGGTTTGTAAAAAGACAGAAAGAAATCTTGAGAAAGATTCTTTAAGGCATTCATGGCCTTTTTGTCTTCTTCTCCAGTACCACCCAAGGCACTTGCCAGGTTGGCTTATGTTTCCCAACACGCATCACAGCGGGCATACCAGCCCGGTCCCTCCATGCTTTTCCACAGTGCTGCAGGCAACGCAGCCTCTCTATTCACTCAGCACTCGCTAGGACCAAACACAAATGTGCCGGCCGTAATAAGAGTGTCTGACGCATGCATTTGCTTAGCCTGAACTGGAAAAAGATTAGATGCCTCAAGAGACTGGTTGCAAGCTAAGGTTTCCAGATCAGACCAAGACCAGGTCAGAAACAAATAAACCTACTCATCCTACTTAGCAACTGCTTGGCAGCTGATATGAAATGAATAGTTAGAGTTAGGCCAGTCTTTTAGGCAGCAGATGTCGGCGCCACAACACCCATCCATTACCTCAGGTTAATAACTGCACAAATATAAATTTTCAGGATTCAACAAAACTCCTCTTCTCCAAAGCTACTTACCCCCTTCGTAACAAGATCTGTGTTGTACTTTGCAATTCTGTGTTTTGAAAATAACTTTTCTTAAATAAGTTCACTAACAAAAACATTTTTATAATCACAGTAAAATATAATGGGAATTAAATTATGGTACAATAATTCACACTCAGCTGCACAGAGGCCATTTGGCCTTCATCTTTGTGCCTGAATGTGCTGGGCGTGAATTACTACACTGTAATTCACGTGCTGTCACATCTTATGGCTTAATTAACACTACAAAAAAAAAATTTGAGCTCACAGAGTTGGTCACTAGAGATCAGAAACCAGTTTTGTCAGAAAATGGTTACAAATGAAACAAGCATTGTAAATTATAGGCCTGCGGGGTAACACAACTCCCCCTTTCCTATTGCTATGAGAACAAGGACATTTTCTACTGCTGTAGCTCAGAAGGAAACCCACATGCCCTGCTGCTGTAGGTAATACATGTTAAGAAGCCTACAGGAAAGGATAACTTCCATGCATTAATTTGGGCCCTGGTAACCAGCCTTCTTCTATAGTTCAAATCCTATAGCTCCAGCTTCATCACACCTAGAGCTGAGCTGATAGCTACAGGCTGCATGTCCCATGGAAAGCGTGCTTTGGTACACGTGGCAAGTGAAAACAGTACAAGATCTTGTTTCCCTCCATAACACAGGAAGATGCTATGAGCAGACACACTTGCCAAATAGTGAAGAAAAAAAAATAATTATCAGAAAATCCCCTTAAAACCTCCTTCCTTATTTAGTGTGAAATTTAGATATGTAATAAGTGAGTCTGCACACAGACCTCTGCACTGCTTAATGGCTTAAGCGAGAATTAAATGGTGTATAAAGTCTTTGCAAGGTTGAATTTCACCCTCTATCAGCTTATAGATTGGTCAGTCATCAGATGGTGAACTTAATACTCCCAATTTTAGTACATTGCTGCTAATGAAAGCACTGTAGTATATACATAGAACAGCCACCCCCTTTTATCAGGAAAAGCCTTCCTCGGTCACTTGTTCCACTATGGAAAAGGTGGCATGGCTGCAGGTAATACAACTCACCAAGACTAGCAAATATTATAAATATTTCAAGGATGATTAATCTTTTAAAACAATGAAGTTAGTCAGAACCCTGGAAGTCAACTTGGCTATTTCACAACTAATAAAACATGTCTCTCGTATTTCATTTTGACTGTATAAAAAGTATTGTAGTAAAAGGCAATTATCCACCATTCACTAGCTAACATAACACTTGTACAAGTATAAAAGAAACACAGTATGTATTTTAAGCAGTGACAGTATTTCCACTGTATTAAAATAGTAGTGAGGCAAATGTTCAGCTCACATTAAACAGCACTCTGTCACTGAGGACCAGCTTGCTAGCATCATATATTCCCTCAAGAAAGATAATGCTGCTTGCTTTAACAGAATCATTGTCACCAGGCAACTACCAGTGCTGTTCAGTAATAAATATTTCCCCTGTTCCCACAGAAACTGGCTCAGCATCTGGACTCGCTAATGCCTAGAGAGATCAGCCTGGCCTTTGAGCGCCATCTTCTCACAAAGACACAGCCCTCCCTCACCACAGTTGTCTCCCAGAAACATCGGGAAGATGGAGCGGAAGCGTGGAGGGTCAAAACAGGACAGCATATGAGGCTCTCTTCCTTGCAGCTGCAATGACTTGAAAGGACTTCAAAATTCATTTTCTACTCTGCAAATGATAAATTAGTTCAGCCCCATCTCGAACTAATTCTCATATGGAGACACAAGATGGCATCTGTCCCTAAATGCAGGAAGGTCACTTTACAGCTATGCCACAACTCTGCAGAAATAAATTCTTGGAGGGAACTTGTTTTTCAGAAGTTCAGAGTTGGGCCAGCAGCAACAGTAGCCCTGCCAGTTTGATGCTGTCAACTGTCAGTAGAAGGTCTTACGCTTTGTAACAATAACAGGCTCCAGGACTTGTCAGGCTTTCTCTGAATTAGAACCTAGTTTAGCTTAAACTTAGCTAGCTGTACCTCCAAAGTTATTTAAGAAACCTTTACTGCACCTGCAGCTCGCTCTAGTATCAGATGACTCTCATCTAGCCTGCCCTAGCTGTAATAGCAAAACATCAGATACCTATTGTTTGTCCTTTAATTTCAGCCAGGTTTTGGTTATATTATTGCCTAACTTGTTCTGGCTTCAGTCTTGCTTAGCTTTGGGCAAGTGTGTGGTTCTAGCCCCAAAATCACATTATATATGGAGAAAAAGATTAAGAAACCTAAGTAATCACAGCAATGACTAATCCTATGGATCATCAGGAGGGAACAGTCTGCAACCCGTTAACAAATACAGTGTTAAAGCATATAAAAAACAACCCCAAGCAGCTGCAAGACCAAGAAGGAACCAGCCCCCATGACTGACACCACACTTTGCCCAAGCAGGAACCAGGACACTGACAGCTCACTCTCACAACACAACTGCAGGGCGAGAACTTAGCATCAGAAGAAACAGGCAGATTGCCATGACTCTTGATTTTATTACATTTGTAATGATCTCCAACAGAAACTGGGCGATATGGATTATTGCTTTAATCTGAGTAATAATAAATCGCTGTCCTATTTTAGATTAGACTGTTACAGCATTAGGGTAACAACAACAAAACTACTCTTCACGGCCCATCGTGAAATTCTGCATACAATACAATCCTGAAAAAATAATTTTCAAATAAATAGTAATAAAACAATCTGATGGGATGATAAAGATCTTTGCATTCAATAGGCCTTTACCCCTTTTCCAAAGCCTAAAATAAGTTATTTGTTTGGAGAAATGCAAAATTTCACCCCACAGAGATCACTATGGTATCCTTCCTATCCTGCTATTAACAGCATGCAGTTCTGAATCCTTTTATTTTTATTACTATTTTTGTCTAGCAGTCTGGAAGTCTTAAATCTCAACTCTCAGCCACGCATGAGCATGACAGCAATGTGGCAGAGCAGGTGTACATCTCTCAAGGCTCACAAATGGAGATGCTGCCTGTCATGTCGTCTCATTTCAGGTGAACTTTGACAGTGTTCATTTGTGGGTAAAAAGAAATATGCTTTGTTTGGGGTCAAGGGAAGGAAGGCTGAGGAAGATGAGAACAGCTGCTCATTCCAGAAAATGCTTCTGGAAAATCCACTTGTTACAGGCAGAAAGGATCAGTTTGCTCAGGTGTACATGGCGGGATGCAAGCCAAAGAGCACTTTCCAGGGGGTTTAGGCCTTTGCATGCTTTGGGAAAAGCTTCCGAACAGGGGCAAAAAGGAGGCAGGGGTGCAAAAGCCCTTTCCATAGCAGAGTCCTTGCAAAGGATGGCACAGCCTTTGTTTTTGTTGTTGCTGACGGTTCCTCCCCCGCCCCCATCCCTGGTATTGTTGCTTTCTATCTTGGCTAATTCTCTAATTTTGTCTAACAGGTTTAGTTTTATCCAACATATGGATTTACAGGAAGAGGAGATAGCTTTCTGGGGGCTTCCATGCTGGTCCTAGTTGTGTTGTCTATGCAAGCTGTAAGCTATTTTCCATTCAAGTGAAGGCCAACAGTAAAGAAAGCCTCCACTGCTCAAATCTGCTGTTATCTCAAGTATTTCACATGGTTTCAGTTTTTTGTGAGCTATGTTTCAGAGCAGCCCAAGCAAAACTAGACAGTACAGTGCTTGTGTGTTTAGGATACAGCAGATTAGCATCATCACCAATAAACTGCAAGGATTCCTGCAAGAATTTCATTATTTCTACAGTGTGTCAACCAGATGACATTGTACCAGGGCAGTATCCTGGCAGACGACTTTTCGTCTTGCAGATCACTGAAGTCATACACCCTTTGACTCCACACCTGTCATCACAACACAAGACACACAATATATTCCAAGAAATGAGATAGCTAAAAAAAAGCCCACCTCAAAAAAACTACAAAAAACAACAAAACAAACAAATAAAACCCCAAAAATTTATGAGATCACTGGCCTAAGAAATCTGTCTGTAATGTAGATGAAGGGACTACAGATGAGGGACTGTGTCAGGAAACTAAAAAAGCAAATGAGATGCAGTGGGGTCGGTCTGTAAAAGTAGCCCACATCAACTCCAGGAATCACTACAGGACAGGAGTTGTTCCAACCCATGAAACAGGAACCCAAATGCTTGAGTCCAGTTAAATGTAAAATATGAAAGCTTTCGGCATGCTGTGGAAGGAGATTATTAAAAGGCAGGGTGGGGGGAAGCAGGGCTTAATAGGGCTATTTCTATACGCAAGGTGAGCTTATGGCATGTAGTTAAACACACATATACTGTCTTCAGGCTAGCAGAAACCCCTGCATTGCCACCAGCTTGTCATTCACTTAAGGCAACCTTCTGCAGGTGCTTTCAGGGAGAGGGGCAGCGAGGGAGAGCACCTGAAAGCCATCAGATATTCAGTCTCTGATTTCAAAGTACTGAAAGCCCCATTAGACTCCTTATTCCAACCTTCGATACAATTTTGATTTTTATGCGCATGTCCTTCAGTCCCCATGGGAGACTGGATGGGCTTGACTGCCCAGTGCTAGTTGATACCAAACGTCACATCACACAGCTAAACTGCAGTCTTCCTCCTTCATTTAGTATCAGGAACATACCACCCTTAAACAACCAGACATGCACTCAGTACCTGCTTCCCCCAAGAAAGGTGACAGGCCAAACTCTTGAGATGGTAGCTGTATCATGGCCAGTCTTAGAGATCAAAACAGGGAGAACCAAACCAAGACCTTTGGTTCAGACCAAAGGTCTTCACTCTCCACTGTTCAAAGGTGGCTGTGACCCTCTGCCACACTTCGCCTAGCGATTCATAGGGATGAGATAACATATGTGTGTTCATTAGATGTGTGGTGGTCAGATTTACCACCACTGACTGCTACAATAACCACAGCTGCCACCCTGTACATTTACTCTGTAGGAGAACATAAAGGGTAGAAATATTTCCAGGCACCCAGTTTCTGCATCTCTGGTGTTTGCTCATCTGTAGCATAATACGACTCCTAGGATACTTGTGACATTTTCCTTTACTGCAACTATCAGGCAGGATTTTCCAGCTACAGAGGCACTGTGAATTTAAAACAGAACTGCCAGAGGCATATTTAAATTGTTAGTTGCTTTAAATGTTAATATTGTTTAATTATAAAGATTTACAAAACATTTACCATTTCACTTTCCTGAAGAAGAATGGAGAGCATCTTTCCTAATACCTCTTTCATTCTACCCCACTTGGCTGGCTCAGTTTAAATATTCATTCTGATTTTCAAGTCAGCAAGGAGTTTTGATTGAAGAACAATAGTACAGATAACCTTTGTGCCCAAAGGTGTTATAAATGATATAAGCAGACAGGTTGTGCTCTATAAATAGGTATATTCAGCCAATTATACATATTTCATTTTTTAACCTCCTCCTTCACTATAAAATTTTGCTCTAGTGTCTCAGCACATACACAGTGCATGTAAAGCACAAAAAGTCTGATATTTCAAAAGCAGGGGCCCACAACCCACATACAGGGAGTCATGTTATTTACAAACATGCTCCCACTGACCTGTAATTAAAATGAGATCCTTGGTGGAGCTCACCTACCATTTAGGCATCAAGAAAATCAGGCAGCCAGATTTTCCAAAGCCCTGCTCTGAGCATTTCGCAACCACCACTGCAAACAGGAGCTCTTGAACCCTTCAGCACTTATGAACTCTGACAACTTACTTCTGGGGCCTACATTTGGGATTCTCATATCAAAAAAAACCCAACCCCAGGCCTCAAAATCTTACACCAAAGAATTAAATGTCAGATTTCACTTAACATTTTCCTGGCTAATAAAAAGACCAAATTTTTCTGCTACAGCTCATACATCCCTGCGGCACAGCAGCCATTAGCTCGGTTCTCAGATGGAGCCTAGCTGTGCAGTATGGTGCTATACCTAATGACTCCACACTGCTGGGTGGGTTACACTGCGTGCCAGGCTAAGGCCACTATACTGGTTTTTTGTCCTTCTTGGCTCAGGGCGACTGAGATTACGGGAGCCTCCATCTTTTGCAGAGCACTGGAACATCCACTGCCATGGCTGAAGTCACAGTCTAACATGATAATGAGTCAGATCCCACCCTGGAGCTGCAGCTAAAGGGGGACACGCAGCCGCGTACTAAGCAGTATTCAAAGAAGGGAAATTAATTTCTGTGCAGAGGCCAGGAGAGACAATCCCAGTGACACACAGCCAACAGAATAGGCTTGGGCATGAGGAAGAAAGTCTGCCTTAATGCAGCAGCAAAACTTGATAACAGAAATTTTTATGTGTTACCAGAGTTCTTTGTTTCAGGACTTAACTAGTCATAATGTAGCCTGGGAATCCAAAGACCTGGGGTGGAAGTGGGGAGAGAAATCAACATCCTGGAAAAAACCACACCATTAGGTAAAAGACATAGGCAAAATCCTTGCTATTTTCTGTTCTCTCTTCTCTTCCCACAGGCAAATTCACACCATCTCTCACTCACCATGGGCTAACGGTGTTAAGAGCATTGTGAAGAACAGCAGCTGTGATGACCACATGACTGTGAAGGAGGACTTGAAAGTATCCCAGCAAACGAGGGTTCAAACAAAACAAGGTGAGCGTTCTCCTGCCCTTGATTCCAACACTTCAACTGCTGGCCTTCAATTCACATCCAAAAGGGGGGGGGGAACCAATCAAAAATAATAATAATTAAAAAAAAAAATCCCACAGCCAGTATCCAGAGTCTGAGACCTACAAATGAGAAAGGAAGAAAAAATGCAGTTAGTAAAACAACAAGATAGGTGTTTTCAATCAAGTCTTGCTGTGTTTCTTTGCTGCAACCAGCTGTAAAGGCAAACATGTCTTCCCCCCAGACTTTCAGGTGTATGCATGTTCCTACGTACAATAAGAATTAAAACTGGTCCCTGTGCAGAGAACCAATTTGTGCATCACTAATGCTCTGCTTCCTCTCTCAAAACAGGGCTTTAGGCGGCAGTTTTGAACAATGATGCCCATGGGTAGAGACAGTCCACAGACTTGAAAGTTCACTAGAAAAAACAAGTCCATACGTATTGCATTGTATCCTATGTACATGGGACTTCTGAAACAGGCTGCAACTCTCTGAAAATGTTTGGATGTCTATAAATCATAAGCCAACAGAAATTCCAGAGCTAAAATGGGTTTAACAGGTGCCTAGGCTCTGTGTTGATCTCTTAAACAGAAATAAGTTTCCACTCCAGCCACTTCTTTCCCAGCCAAAACCCTCAAATACAGGCGTGCCAAAGAGTAAATGCAAGCTCCTGAAAGGGCACGCTTGCCAGTGTGCTGGCAAGTCAACAAATTGCTGACAAGAGAGGTCCCTTTGCCACTTGGTCTAGGCTATACCTGTGAGCACACATGGGAAGCACAGTGCTTTAGGAGAAAATGCAGTTGAAGAGTTGTGACACAGCTGCACTTCCTGGCCTGCACAAACCCCCCAACACCCCCTCCCCCCACCCCCTTCCTTTAAACAGAAACCTTTTTTTAATGCATGTAAACACACCCACACCAGCTTGGCTGGCCCCAGTGTAGGGGATAAAACACCCAGGTAACCTCTTTAACCTCCTATGCAGTATGTAATGCAGGTGGACATGCTGGCCAAATATTATCTATGTAAACATCTGCTACCTGTCCTGAACGATTTGGGCTGAAACTGAGCCCAGTTCTTCCCCAGGTAGCCAGGCAACACTCTCCCTTTTCTGCTAAGACCTTTCACTCCCTTTTGCATTTCTCCCACAGCTCCGCTGTTGAGGCTGATATGAAGATACCAGGCAGTGGGATCAGTAATATGGTTTGGGAGCATGTCTGCTGACAATATGCTTAAAAGCCTCTTTATCCTCCTGTTTGAGGTGTCCTGTAGGGCTTTTCATCACTTAATCTGGACCAGGCTTTGAACTCAAGTAGTGCCTGAAAGTCACCCTTACCCTATAGCTACCTTCTATGGCGACTGCCAGCGACTCAGTCACTCACTCCTAGCTGAGCTCTGTAGCTATTACGGGATTAAAAAAAATAATGGTCTTGTCCATCCCACACGCTTACAGGAAAGCATGGGGAAATCGCAATCCATGCTTGAATAGAAACATTCACTCATTTAATTGGAGAAAGTATTCCAGCTTCCCATCATTTTAATCTCTCAAGAAGGGGCTAGATGGCCACAGTGACTCAAACTTGGCAGGAAAACAACTACTATACAGAGTTAAACCATGGCATCAGTTTGAGACTTAGCTCCCCACTGACTTTGAAATGATGATAAAATATGAGGAATTGAAAAGTACTTTGCATATCTGTTTTGAACTCCCTAGACTCTGCAGCCTGCACAGCACTGGTCTAATTAAAAATCTCTCAAAAAATCTCTGATCAACAGAAGTTATTCTTCTCTGAGCAAAGGAGCTGTTTTTGCCAACTTTTATTCTTACCAAAAAGCCAGCCTGAGCCAAAAAGCTATATGAAAAACTGTGCTGCATGCCATTGTGATGTGGGTATATTTCTGAAACTCCGGCATGACAAAGTGGCCTTTGTTTTGCCTGCTATCTTTGCTGATCAACTAAATCAGACCCCGTGTTGTTCAGAACCAAAGCCTATAAGGAAGCTGCATTTTTTTCTGATAAATATATCTGCTTACACTGCCAAGATTTTATTCTCCCATTCTACTCTCCTCCGTAGTCTATCCCTGCAATTTGTTCACTCAAATGTAGCATTTAGTTTCCAAAGCTTTTTCTCAGCTCTGTAACTGGGGTGACTAAAAAGCCCAAGGTCAATATGCAGTCAAGTGGCTCCTTTATAGACATCCTAGAAATTAAAAAACTTTGCTCAAGCTAGGACTAATCAGAACGGTCACTGATAGTATTTAAAGTCTGTTTTCCAAAGGGGGACAAGGCTCATGAATATTTTAAATCATACATTCTAAACAGCAATCAAGTTTTCCATTTATATTTTAGGAGGCTACCAGTACACATCAAGCTACACCACTGGCCATTATTTATGCATGCTTTTTCCTACAGCATCCTCTGTAAAGTTTTAAAAGTGAGAATCTTTTTGTGCTACAAAATTTGAAAAGGCGTACAGAGATGGGGAAAGCTATCCAAGCTCAGGTACACTCCTCTGAAGCAAAAGGTCAGCCAGGCAGTGATGGAGTAGAGGTTTGCTTTCTGATTTTTATGTTTTTTTTTTTAAGTTGAATCAAGTTCTGGATAATCTAAATCTGTTAGAAAGAGATAACATTGTGGTGCAGTAGAAGGTTTTTGGGTGTAAACTGAAGAAGTCACAAATTAATTATGCTACTAATTGTCAACAAAATATTTACTCAGTACCCTTTCAAATTGTTTTTATCTGTCTATATATTCCTGCATGATAGGATTCAAGGATTTTTTTTTTTCCTGTGGTCTCATGGGCTGGGGCTGAATGAGGAAAGAAATTTACCTGCTCTCTGCAGAGTCCAAACACTAATTTTAGGAACTAATGTTTTGCAACCACCAGAATCACAAATAAACATTTTATCCTACTGGAAAGAGCATCATCCAGTCACAAAGCTCCTGTGCAAAACAGAAAGCTCAGCATTATGCACCATTTACTCCGGTTGTAAATCTGGCCCAATATTCTCAGCCCTACTTTCCTTCCTGCCAGAGTAGAACAAGCCAGAGACACGGCCTCTCAGGTTGTGTCTGCACACCCTTACTGGCACAACCTTGCCCTTAAGCCTGCTCCTGCAAAGACTTCAACCCCTTAGGCTTAAGCTCATGCACAAATCTTAACAAATCCACAATATGCCTGGAGAAATGCCAGAGTTATTTAACAACACGGGGCACCACTATATTAATCAAACACACTGTAATGCTACAAAATTCTGGGTGGTTTTGTATTTCATGTAATCAAATAATCATAGTGCATTTGTGATCTGCAGGGGAACAGCCAGATAGGAAATGAGCGGACCAACCCTTTTTCTCAATGGTCACACCACCCCTCTCAAGCAGCACTATGAGATGCAGAAAGCAGCCTGCAAAACAAAATTCACTTAATCTTTGGATTAACTCCAGGTAAAGTACAGCCAAAGAGAGAAAATAGAGCACAGATCTGTAAACTGTTCAGTGCAGAGCGTTACATTTACTGATGCAAGAAGGGGATATACCATCACAGTGAACAATGTAAGGGCTACACTTGACCAAGGGGGTTTGAACCATGAAGTAACAGCCAGCATTGATTTAAAAGAAAGTTCTTCAGCTCACTGACCTTTCTGCCCATAGGGTGGCCCTGAATCCCTCACGGTCTGATCTGCTGCCAAGCATCACCCGAACCTGATCTGCATGCTGGCAGTTCCCAAAATCCAACTCAAAGTGACACTGACAGAATAGGAGAAAGCCAAAGGAAACTAAGGCCTTGTGCTGTAGAGATGAGCAGTGAAGTATTCGTCAAGGCGCCGTTCATAAAAGAGCATTATAGATACACTGACAAACTCAACATCTACCCAAGTCTGTTCTTCAGCAGTTGATATCAAGCAGCACATGGAGCATTTTCTGCGCTCATCTGTTAACAGTCTACAGAGAGGGTGAAAAAGAAAAGGAAACCAGTTCATCTGGTGAGTGAACAGATAGGCTGAATTCAAAGTAGAATTTAGAGCAGCACAAGCCAAACCGGTCAGAAATCCACTTCATTACTGCCTTTCTCCAAAGGTGAGCATTTCCACCTGCACAAAGCTGGACACTACCCTTCTCACATGGCAAAAGCTGACTACCTTCCTCGGGTATCTAGCAATTTCTAGACAGTTGGGGTATGGTTACAGGGGGGGCAAGAGCGTTTTTACAAGGGGGCTCATTAGCAAAAGCCAGATAGAAATGCCCTGTTTTTTCTATCCCGTTTTACATTCAGCAATTTGCTCCCCACCCCTGAAAATGCTCATATTAAAACTAGCTTAAACAAATCAGTGATGCAAGGATTACTTTATATTACTCTTAATAGAAAAGATTCTTGCACTTATCTCCTCCTTTGGCAGAAGTTGCTTACTAAGTAGAAAATAAGCACAATGTTTCAAACAAATATTGATTAAACCCACTATTTACAAGGGAAAAAGTTTGGAAGAAACTAAACTCCTTGAAGCTGATGGGCCAACCTGGAACCATGGATGTAATTCCCCCTTCTCAGCATCTGCTTCTTGCGATGACTTATTCCAGACAACATTTTCAGAATTTCACTAAGAAGAGAGGGAAGAAAAATAACCCCAGCAAGGAAAAGATAACATGCAATCTCTGCAGAAGTAAATTAACTGCAATTTAATGTTAGAAGATTTCTTTTACTTAAATGAATGTTCTGTATTGCCACTCCCAGTATGAATGGCTAAACAAAAGAACTGTTGCAATACATTTGGTCACAGGCTGTCTGCAAAACATTTTTATTTTTCAACATTACTAAAAAAGAAAAGTTTTGCCCTTCCCACTTTTTTCCACCTTTACCCTATTTCAAATCCTTTTCCCTGTCAGGTACTCAGGATGCAGCTCCACAGTCGCTTTGGGGTGGCAGCAACACAACCTGCCATGTAAAAGGTCACACAGACGTTACTGACGGTGTAACACAGGGGGAGCAAGGCAGGAGCAGGCTGCGCTCCTGGCATCAAAATGGAATCACATGCACTTTCACTTCTAGCCACTCAGTTAAGTTACCACTACAGGGACGTGGTTATTTACGGGCAGATTTTTCCATGAGCATTTTTAAGAAGTGAGGAATATGTTTCTGAGACACATAAACTCAGTTGTCTGTAAACTTTGTCTGTCTCCATTTAGCCCAGGAGAAGGTTCATCCTATTCTGCAAATGCTCATAAAGTCAGAGTTCTCACAGAGTTCAGGAAAACAGGCTTTTGTTTCTCAAAATATCAAGTGGCAGCCATGGCTTTTGACTCTTCATTTCAGGTTTTAAGTTTGCTAGATGCGATGCACTATGAGAGACCCGGTGAGCTTTCTTAGGGTGAGTGGACTCACCAACTTGTCATCCAACCTGCTCACATCTATGTCCTCTCTGTACTGCAGACCCTGCTCCCATTCTCTCTCATGTCTCTGTTGGGGCTCTGAACTCCCAAGGAGACTCCCTAACCCTCTCACCCCATATGCACGAAACTACAAGGTATTTCCAAGTCCATATTTCCAAGCAAGGTTTAAAACGAGCACTTGCACCTCTGCCCCTAATTGCACATTCCTGCATATTAACATTCATTTCATCCATTATCTGAAAACCTATGACTGTTCTGCCTTTTAGTCCTCCTCTATATCTTACAGAGCACTCTGAAAAGTAATTTTAAAAACCTTAAAAGCAAGCAACAATGTCTGATAAGTTTGCATTCACCCGAGATTCTCAGGTATCACTGCAGTGCTACTTATGCTCCCCTGAGAGGAGCAGCCGAGGCAGCAAGGAACCGCTGTCAGCTCAAACCAAGCCTCATCAACCACCTGTTTAGGCTATAATTCAAAGTGACAAAGAACTCCTTAGATGTGCTATGGGATTCGCTGCAAAATAACTCTTAAGTGTTAACTGAGTTAATTCATTTCAGATTAATCAAGCCTTTGATAAGAGCACACCCGAATACAGACCAGCTGAATATAATAGCTTTTCTTCCTGTGTAGGTGAAATGGAGGCTTTTGTGCTTTTCCAAAGGTTGAAAGGGGAACTTAAGCTATCAGCTGCTTGTTGGTTTTCCCATTCAATCCAGGATCAAAGCAACTGCAGCAGAAAATGATAACCAAACTAAAAGTGAAGCTACTCACGCATGTTGTGACTTCACACGGGAGGATGGGGGAAGGAATAGCGAGAAAAGGAAGAGTCTTGGAAACACGGTCCAGAAGTTTAAGAAGATTGTACCAAATTGCACGCATGAATATCACAGCTACTGAATGCTCCAGCCTTTCTTTACACGCCTGCTGGTTATCCTTGGCAATATACTTCATTATAGATTTAAGAGAGGAAGGTACAACATTCACAAGGTCCCTGCATGTATGCAAATATATGATAACACATGCAAAATTTCAAAAGGTGCAGGGTATCATCTGAGGATGTGGTAAAATATGCAAATATTTGTATTGCATTACCACCCCTAGATCAGCGGGCTTTCTGAAAACTGATCAGGAAAAACTTGGTACTCTCACTGGTTAAGCACCACCTGCTAAAGCAGCTCGCAGCTGGCAAGAAGCCAGTCAGCCCCTCCAGCGCTCCAAACCCCATCGGGATAAAAACCCTACATGTCTTGGTAAATCTATGCAGCTCTTTGCACAAGCTGCACAGCACCATAAACAGCTGACCATTTGAAACAATCCATTCTACAAATTCTACGTTCTACAAAAATAAACATCTATTTCATCATCATATACAGTAATTACTACAAGTGTTCTGCAAACTTTTGGGGAGGTGTAAAGATCCTCTTGAAAATTTATTATACCTACATAATACACCATCTTTCTCAAATGTTTTCGTTTGTGGCACATCTTTATAGAGGGAAAATAAAACATAGGCAAGCACTCCTCACAGTATTGCCAACAGTTATGATTTCATCGCAAAACTCTCAGTATGCGGCAGCTCTTTGCAATAATGAAAATTTCAGCTTTCTTTTCAAGTAGATTTCTCCTTACAGAGAAAAGCTGAAAAACAGGACCCAAATGCAGCTCAGAGGCTTAGTAAACCAGTGGTAAATAAACATAACTCAACATATTTATTTAATTTGAAATTCACATGACTTTTAATGAAATCTCATACTTTTTTCTGTGAATGATTCATGATGCTGAAAGCCTGGGTTTGACAATACTTTCGTAATGCTTATTTGCATTCCACAGAGCCTTTGGCAATTATTCTGTGACAAATAAAACATCATTGAAAACGGAGACAAGTTATCACCATGGTCAGCATAATTTAGGTTCCCTTTGTCACCATTAGCAGAGCTTGTATTTCGAGGCATCACCTCCCCCATACATACCAGTCCCATTTATTCAAGTATGTTACCATGGCTGTAATCATGACAGCACAGATTCTGCATTGGGTCTTGCTTTAACCTGTGGAAGCGACAGCCTCCAAGGAGAAAATTAGCCGAAGGAAGTGACAGAAAATTCCAGGAAAGTTCAAACGGCACATCTTTAAGGGAAGCGCGATACTGGGACCAGAGGAGGAATACTCCTAAATGCATCTGGGTGCAGCCTTTAAAATAATTTTCAATATCTATTTATCCACCCTATCTCTCCCTTCCAGCTCCACCGCCTTCAAAACACCACTAATTTTCTTCCTTTCCTCCTCCCAGCAGTAAAGGACCTCTCTAACTTACATTGTCCAATGCTGATATAGAGGGAGAGAAGAGTTTAGTGCCATTTGCCATCACAGCAAGATAGAGTTTTGGGGGTGGGTTTTCTTCCTGGGGAGCACAGGGGAAGGCAGGTGGGGGCCATTTCTCCTTTGCCTGCAGCTCATCAGGAGGCAGCCCAAAGCCCATATGGGTGGGCTCCACCTCCCCGTACATCAGCCAGGAACAGGAGGATGGCGCATAGGTTTTCAAAGCTGTTTGCTCCCCAAAAGGGGCATAAGCCAGAGAAGAATCTTACTTGCAAAGATGATGGTGAACTCTTTTTTTGTGAGCCCTGCAATTCAGAAAAGGGGGAACGGGGCTGCCTTATGTCCACCTCTTGGCACACTCCTCCACAGACCAGTTGGTGCCACAGCTCTTTGGATATGAATGTTAAACAGCAAAGTTAAACACATCAACAGCTACAGAGGACTGAGCACTGCTGAGCTGAAGCAGAAAGCCTAGCCTCTACGATGGCGTGTTTCACAGGGCCCGCTGCAGCAGGGACCTGACAGACAGCAACGTGTGAACCGAAATACCAGATTCACAACTGCATTTGTCAATAGGAAGCAGTACTTTTGACAACGCTGGGTTTCCTCAGCCTTTGACTGACTCCAGCTGCAGTCACTACTTGCACGTATAACTACGTGCAGTAATAAAAACGGGAACGAGTGCCATTTGACTGAGCAATCGCAGTGAAAACATCAGCAAAGCTGTGATCTATTTCCTATCTATAAAATGTGCCTCCAGTGCCTTTTTATTCTGCTCTTGCTTACTATTCCTTTCTCAAATGGATGGTAACAGATACTACTTGTTTTACACTAAGAAAATGTAATTTCCTTCACTTTTTGTGCTGATGAGGAAATTAACAGGCAGTATAAGCAAGGTTAATTGCTTTTCCTATTTAAAATGTACTGCTCTTGAAAGAATTAGACTAACAACAAGAAATCACCCATACACACAACTCTATGCACACGTGCACACAGTCAAATGAAACAAAAATCACTGGCAAATGAGATTAATGGAAAAAGCCAGGTGAATAACACATTTTTTACAAGAAAGTTATCTAGGAAAAAGTTAAGTTTAATTGTCTTTCGGTTCTGTTACAATGTAATAAATGACTATTAATGTTGAGCAGCAAATTGGGTTTTAATAATCATTGCTATTTTTGGCTGCTGGGTGACATGTAGTTTAAATATAAACCAGATTTATGTTTTACACCAGGATGACTCTCTCAGATGACTCTCCTTGACTTAACCTCTTCACACCCCACAAGACATTTAATATAATTTTATTTCTAATAGACTGTGAGCTAATAGGATCATATTTGCTACTACTGATGTTTTCAATGAGAAATAAAATCAATGAGGTTTATGCTGAAGATAAGTGTAAGTGATTAGTTAAGTGTAAGTGGCTTGGAAAATATTAGGAGGATTACATTATTCAACCAAATGATGCAAATTAAGAAAGAGTCTGGATAGGCGTAAAATCTATGAAAAACTCCTGACCTTGCTATGTTGAAGAAATCTAGCTAGGATTTGTTCTTTTGTGGGCATTCTCAAAAATTAGTCTTAGTGGGTGAGAAACTTTGTCTCATTTTTCAACACAAGCAGTCAACCTTAAGCATTCATATCTACAATGGGAAAAAAAAAAAAATCTTCTTAGATCCAGAGACAATAGAGCAGCCCAGTGGGTTGCTAGGAGAAAAACAAACAGCACTTGATGTAGTATAGAAAGAGCAGGCAAGCGAGGCAAAGCCAGTCCGTAGACTGGGAAAGCAAGAGAGTAACACAGAAGCAGCATTCTGCATCATAAAAAAAAGTAAGATATACGTATGCAGAAGAATACATGTTGCATCTAAATTTCTAGGTGTGATATTTTCCAATGAGCTACATACACAGGAATAATAGAAAAAGCAATAGGCCAAATAACAGAACAAAAAGTATTTACAGTTCCCTACAGCAAATGCCTGTGCCTGTTTTTCTACATTTTACCCTGTTAATGCCTTCTGTTGCACATTAATCAAGAGTCCAGCCTCTTTGATCTTCTCTGGGGGGGAAGAGAGAGACATTTAATTATTGCACCCATTTTGTGCACAAATACTTCTGTTATTATTTATATTCTTCTAAGAGATGTCACCATCTAACCCAAAGCCTAGTTATGAAAGGTCCTGGGCATTAACACAGTAAAACACAGCTTGCTTCCTGCTTCCCCTTTCCTCCCTCGTATTACCCAATCAACCAAGAATGGGAGGAAAACCCTCTTTTGCAGAGAATAGAGGTGTAGAGAGCAGCTGGTGATTTCCACATGTGCCCTTCAACACTGAAAGGAAGCTTCAGCCACTAAGTGGACTACTTCCAGCTGACTTCGATAACAAGTGGTAAATATTTAACATTGCCTTAATCCCTGCAGAAGCAGCCCTTCCAATGAGAGCAACTGAACCCAGTCTAATCTCTGATGAAAATGTTCCACCCACCCACCCCCCAGTAATTTGCAGTTGCCTTAGCTTTGGCGCTCTCCAAAGGAGTACTTTGGAGATCTTTAGGGTGAGCAGTGAACCCAGTCTCTTCCCAAGCTACTACATCAGCACTGAAGCTCCATTAGCAAATGGGATAGCAAAGCTCCTGTTGGACCTGATGGAAATGAGGTAATATCCTCAGTATCCCTCTTATTGCCTTCACAACATTGGAGAGCAAGACTACAGCCAATCTGCTATAAAATGTTGCTAAATCCTTGTCCAGTGAAAATATAAGGGCTCAGCTGTGTGTGAAGGTACTCTAGTGTCACCCCAAGACAACAGTCCCCCCACAAACATGAGCTGACAGACTGCAACTTCTTTGGTCTTCTTTCTAATGAGGAACATCGTACAACTATACATAACAGTGATTTGCAGTCCGAAGGGGCCACCACGCTCCAGCTGAAAGTCAACACTTCTCTTGGTAATACAAAGGAAACATTTTATACTAGAAACTCTGGATAGATAAAATATTTGTATAATACAGACCACATACACTTCTCTCTTCCATTTTGAAGTGTAATGAAGGCCAGATATTTCCAGCTGAAACTACAGGAGGGATCTTAACTAAACAGAACATTTAAAACCCGCTGGAATTTCACCAGGAGCTCCCAGCTGAAGCCTCTGCTCTCACATCATGACTTGGCATCGCCAAGATCCATGTGGTGACCAGTTCTGCTCCAAAAAGACTGCTCCCCTAATTCTTGCAAAAGGTATTTTTAGAGTCAAAATACTTGCTTTTTCCAAAAGACAAGCTACTAACTCCAGTAAGCATGTGTGCTTTTTAAAGGGTACTATAAAATTTCTAAACAATAAAATGTTTGGGTGGGTGAAAGGCTAAGATTAATTAATTCCTTGAGTGCTTTCTTGCAGAAATTAATTGCGAGGACAATCAGGACAAACGTGCTTTTTAAGAGAATTGTCTTGGGCAGCTGAGTAAGGAATGTGAGACACTTGCCCTCTTTTCACGCCTCATAGCTGAGGAACAGGAACAACCAGCTAAAAGAAAAAATACACCTGGTTTGAAATTTGCCAATCCAAAATGTGCCTGCCTTGGTAAGCCTGTAATTAAACACACTTCTTAATGACCTATTACGTAGTAACAGTCACTAAAAGATCCACAGCAAAATTGAAGGCGGTTCTTAGCACAGAAGCTTATCTCCCAGAAAATGAGGCAGTATCATCTAAGGAAGGAGGCTGGGGTGGGAGGGGAATAGACAGGGACACAACCAAACCAAACGCTGAAACTTTCTCAGTGCCTTTTTCCCCAAGTAATCCTACTCCTACTTGACTCCCCCTGAAATTAAAGGATTGAAATTAATCTTTTATATAAATTATTGCAGGACTGGAGCAACTGTATTCAAAAACAATGCTCTTATTTGTAGCTCGCCAAACTGAAACAATGAACTTCTATAACATCTTACATTTTTAAGTACATATTGAACTTTAAAAAAAAAAATAATCAAGAAAACAATGTAAACGTAACTCAGTCACAGGCATCTGGTAGAATCAAATACCATCAAATACAGTCAGACTGAAACGGGTTGGCTGTACCACTGAGACTCTGCAATGACTTTAATTACTCTGTTTACTGTTTCCTTAGAAATAATGTTAACAGTCTCATTTCCATATACCCTAAGTATCATAGTAGTAAAATTTGCAGTAACACTTTTGTTTGTGGTGCTGCATATAAACTATGCAAGTCCATTTTTTATTTTACTCTTACTTAATGCCGTTCTTCCACCTAGAAAAAACGAGATGTTTCAGTAGTCAAGGAGAAAAATTTAACTGTAGAAATCCCATTAAATTCCGAAGAAGAAATTAAGCACCACTGGCAACTAAAAAGCAAGATAATTAATCTGATGTATGGGCCTGTCTCTTGTGATATTTTGCAAGGGACTCTATAAATACCAAAATGTAGCTATGTTTGATATGCAGGATTAATCTGGGAGGAGGGAGGGAGGAGAATTTTGGTATCTCCTGAAGTGTTGCCTGTGAAAGGAAGACCACATTTCTCTGCAGGAGAGGGTTTCGAAAGCACTGCTCAAATGCTAGCTCATCTGAGGTCACTGGCAAAATCCCACTGATTCCTGTAGGAAGAAGCACAACCAAGAGAGGGCCTTTGAATACATCACCCTAAGCCTCACAAGCAGCAAGTAAAACCTTTGTTATTTAAGGTCATAGCTGGAAGTGGAACTGCAATAAAGTATTTAATTCAATTATCTGAAAAGCCATTCATGGTAAACAACAAACAACGACTTTTTACTACAACTTTGACTTATTTTATTGTAAGAGGAGTAAGCACTCTAGTTTATAAAACAAGGGGCTAAATGACAAAAAGAAATCAGCCCTAAACATTTTGCTAAAGCAATCACTCCTCTGTTCGTTTTGTTCTCCCTATAAGGGAGATTTACAAGGGTAAAGCAGGAACACTGGGCTTCAAAAGTAACCAAAATTGGCAAATTGTGCAGGGAGATAGATAGTGTCATTGTTTAGCACTTGGCACCAGTGTGGATCTGAGCAAGCAAGAACACAGATCGCCTGTGATGGGAAATCTATCAGATGTAACAGAGCCAACTGATGGCTAAAAAAAAAAAATTAAAAAATCTGACATTAAGATCCTTTCACATTAAGATCCTTTCATCCACTGCTTACCTTACATTTACATAAGTTTCACTTCCAAAGCAAAGAAACCCCAAAGAGGCAATGTCTGAACTGAAAGAAAACTAATTCAGTTAAGAAAAAGTTCAAGACCTTCTGTTGACCCAACCTGATCATCAACAAAAAGAGCAATACCTAAAATTAACTTTTTCCAAAGTAACATTTTACCATTCAGATTTTGCCTACACTATAATAGAAAAAGGGAGGGAAGACTTGAACGGGTCTTCTGAGGGCAAGGAGGGGTAGATTACCTCCTGGCATCGATGTCCCTTCTGACCGCACAATTTAACATTACCTTTACCCAAAGCATATGTTCAGTGCAAATGCAGCCAGTATAATTCAGCAGCGTATCATACTCAAGCCCTCAGAACGAGATCCCAGCCAGGGTTGTCTCATTATGGAATAAACCAGAAATAGCATTCGTAAATTGGATGTGATCACCAGGAACAGTTTAAGCATCAAATGCTTCGGAAATTTACACCAAAGCATTATACGCCAGAAGACTTCAAGCTGTAGATAGCTTTAGGGTGAGAGAGTAGGGAGAGCCCCAATGGGACACAGTTTTCTATCAGGACTTTAACAAGGAGGTTATGCATGATTTCTTCCTCCTACATTAGGAATTAAAACCACTGATGTGGGTGGGGGTCAGATCAGCAAACACAGGCCACTACAAACACAAGAAAATTAGGTGTTTTTACAAGCCTGAAGTCTTTACAAGCCACATGACCTGAAGAGGAAGGAGTTAATAACCTCAGAGGCAAGGAAATCATCCTGGGTTACCCAGCAGCACAGTTGTATTTCACTCAGAGGCACCAGAGCCCCTTGGCTTACATGACTGGGGCACGGCAGGAATTTCTCAACCAACCTGCATGTATCAGGGATATCCTGGAAAAGTTACCCTCATCTCTTCCTTGAAAATCAGAAATATGAGAGTCTCCTCCAGAACAACAGAAGATAAAGATTTGCTGTTACCCCAGCACTGCTGATCCAAATGACATTTTTCTGATTTTTTTTTCTGAATTGCATGTTTTCCTGAAAATAACCAAATGATCAATTTCAGTACTTTACACATTAGTTTTTCCTATTACCCAGTTAGAAATTACTTTTACTGATAATGTTTCACTTCATGGCATTTCATTTTAAGAAACTAAGGTGCTCTTAACAGAAGATATTTCAGTTGTGTTGAAACATTCTGCCTGATACATGATTTTGAGAAAAAGAAGTCAATTTGCTGGAGAAAATAGTACTCCTGGATTTTTTTTCTTCTTCAAAGTTTCCAATAACTTAAAGTACTTTTCTTTCTACTCAATGGAGAAGACGTGTGCAATGTTATGACCTAGATCACTGTTGCATAAAATGGTCAGGCCATTGGGCAGCCTACTATGAGCTGACATGAGAACCAGGAGGAATCACCATCCTTCTGCACATGACGGCTGTCACTGGAAGGCCCTCCATGAACCTGATTCCTCATCATATTTCTATTACGCTTCCCTCAGCAAAAGGGCAAGTCCTTTCTCCCCCATCCTCCTCCAATGCAAAATCCACTTTTTCCTGCTACCAAATATACTTCAGCTTGTATACCCTTCACCTCTTAAATACCCAGAACCTCCACCCCACTGGGCTCAGTCCCAAACGCACTGTCTTCTTCCCCAGAAACACTACTATGAGTCCAAGCCTTTTACTGTAGGTAAAAACAAGACTGAGCGAAGTACAGGCCAGCCCATCACTGAAAGTTAATTGGTGGAAAGTAGTTGAAAACACAGATCTCCCTAGAATTATATTCTCCTTATTGAGTAATTAGAAGTTAGCCACAATTAAACCAGATCAGCTAGCCCTACAGTGGGTCTGCTCCCTGGCAGCAAAGTCACCGGAACCAGCAGTAAGGAGGAATGCAGCATGCTCTTTTGTCCATCCCTACCAACTTCAGCATTACTCAGGCAAAAAGGCAGGGAGTAGGGAATAAAAATGAGGGAGCGAAGCACATGCTAGCATTGACATCCTCAAGTGCCACACAGTCTGGTCAAGCACCTTCCTTTGCAAGACTCTTGTGTTTCAGCTCCCTCTACATACTTTAGTTTCCCACCTGCCTTGAAACACCTGCACTAATGTTTAGCTTTCAAAGAAGTGAGGTGTGAGACTGCAGTGTTCTTTCACTGATCTGTCTCTGACCTAATCTGGGTCTTGCTATTCTCATCTACAGATGACTGGTACTGGAGATACGTCATCAGAGTCTTCCCTGCCATGCATGGCAGCATTGTCCAACTGAACACTACAGACCTAAAAAGCTCATGTCAGCAATAACTGGAATTAAAACTCAGCGTTGTCTGAAAAAGAGAGCAAAAAAGAAAAGGGAACAAAGAAGAAAAGAGAGCAAATCCTGAATTAGCCAGCATAGTACTTTTGATCCATAGGACTTCCTCATGCCTTCCACTCCGCAGCATTACACTACCTTTCCTTGCAAAAACAGCCAGCACCTTTGATACATTTTTGAATACTAATCTTCCAGTCAGCAGCAGGTTTTTTACCCAGTTCAAGCGAAGGTGTCTGTCAGACTGGCTCACCATATCTAATGAAGCCATTGTCACATATACAGTTTTAGGGAATACCTGCAGTCCACACTTCAAGACTATACCAGGACTAAGCCTTCCTCATAGCCCTTCAGCATCCCTACATCTCATCACTGTAATTTAAACTGGCAAAGTTCCTGTGAAATGCAGCAAGCCCCAACACTTATAACATCTTCCTCCGTCTTCTTAACCAAACAGCATCTGGAAAGGTTTTCCCATATCAAGCAAAAGGACAAAGAGGAATAATCAGTAACACCACAGTGTGGTTATCAGAGGGAGAACAGAAATGATTGCAGGGATAACCAGCAAAGCTAGAGCTCATCTTCACAAAGCCAATAATTGTGCCTGTGAGGCTAGCAATTCCAAAGGCAGTCCATGTGAAAATCGCCACAACCTGACAACATGCAACCTGTATCTTTCTGGTGTAGAGAAAAGCTATGCTGTAATGACAGTGAGAAAACTAAATCAAGCCCAAAAAAGGGCCAATATTGGTGAGGCACTAACCAAACGAGCAGCAACGTGAGCCTATTGATCTTGTAGAACTATAATTCCTTGCTGTTTTCTTCATTTTCTGAAACATTTCTATCACCTTGCAACATGGAAAACCGGAGACTGAAACTCCTAATTAATACTCCCTAAAAATCTGAAGTTACGCTTTGATAATTACAAAAACCCTTGATAGCATGTTCTGCATTATACATTTGCCAAAATACTTTACCTTAAGGATAAAAATTGGTTTTTAAATTATTCTGCTGCGGATTTATCAGACTGAACTCTTAGTTATGACTACCTCAGGCAACTCAACAAGGCTATCTGGACAGGTTCGTGACATGCTCTACCCGACTGACTACTGCTCCTGCTGGGCGCACACGAGTGCGGAGAAAGCACATCACTACGTGGGGACAAAAACAGGTAAAATTAATGCATGGGCTTATTTTAACATGCATCCAGAGATAAAAAAGCCTGTCAACCACTGAACACTATCATGTCCCCATCTTCCCAGCCAGGTGAAAGGCTTCTGAGGATGCACTTACCTTCCTCTCCCTCCCTGCTACTCCCCTGGTCTCAGGGTGAAAACCAGGGCAGGATTAGAAAAGAGCTGGGGGGATAAACACAACGGTAAAACAATAAATACCAGCTAGACAGCTATGAAGGTCAGGAGATGTTTAAGAAGATTACAAGTTCAAAGATCACAGTGGCAGCAAGTACTGACATATAAAGGGTACTTCTCCTTCTGAAAAATATATATGTATGCAACTTGCATATATTGTACATATATGCAATTTTTCATACAAAATTTTAATTATTTTTACTCTTCTTCAAAATTATTTTTAAAAAAGGCCTGGAACATAAAGGGCTACCTTACTCATGCTTTCCTACCTCAGAGTGCATCCCCACAGAGTGCTGGGGAGGACACCTTCAATGCTGTGTCAAAGGCCTCCAAAGGGATTTCTTTAAAAAGTTGGAGATTTGAGGGTTTTGGAAGAATCTGCAGGGGTAGGAAGGGGCTGCACAGGTCCCGCAACCCCCCAAGCAGCACCTCAGGGGAAGCCATGCCTGGTCACTGCAGCCACCACCCGCGGCCCTGCTCCCTCCCCCCTCATGGGGGACAGGGCAAAAGTCCTGGTGGGACAGCAGCACCTTGGGGCACTCAGATGTGCTCTTTGGGGCCCACCCAGCTGGTGTGGGGCCTGCCCCACGGCCTCCTTCCACCTGCCACCAGGGTCCCCAGGCCCCATGGGAACCTCTGACCCCAGAGACTCACTCTGGTGGCCCCCAAGCAGCAATTCACCTCCCCGCCACCCTCCCCAGCGGCCCCACAGCAACTGGGCACAATCTCTCCAGCAGCCCCATCCCACGCCCACAGCACAAAACAGTCATCCTCACTGGTGCCCCTCCATGGAAACCAGTGCTGAGGGGGAGGCTTCCAGCCACCTGGGACAAGTGACAGAGGTCCCTAATGCTGCTTTCAGACCACAGGCCAGGATGCAGTAGGTGTACCAAGAGCCCAAACTGCTAACACAGCTTTTAAGGCAGGCAGGCAGGAATAATGGTTTCTAGAAGCCTCCTTATCTGAGATAGAGTGCCTTGAAGCCATCAGGGAGCCCTGAAGGGTTGCAGGGGGCCAAAAAGCATGGTGAGAACATGACTGCCATCCTTCACTAGGTGAAGAAGTCAGTCTGCATTTAAGTCAACCAACACCTACAGAAATACTGTAAAAACAGTGTAGCCTTCACAAAAGGTAGCCCAATATCTACAAAGCTTCCCCCTCTCCTCCAAAATAATCAGATTTTAAACACACCCTTCAGAGAAATGGTCTAGTCATTAACAGTAACTGTTTCTTATGTGCATCAGTAAAAGATGTAGTGCTACAGAGACTAAATGGGACTTATAGAAAAGAAGCCATAAATCTTCGTCAGCCTCTCAGAAATGCACACTTAATACAACCGGTTTGGAGTACTTCACTTCTCACTCAGCTGAGGTACCAATTATAGTACCACTATGATAAATTTTAATCACTGTTGTTAATAGCTCCCCCAATTTATTTCATCCTCTCTCTCAACTAATGAGCTGTGCTCAAAGTCTTATGATTCAAATACTTCCCCTTCGCAGCTGAATAAAGCTGAATAAAGTCTTCTGGATTTCAACCTATAATACGGCTGACCTAGGACATTTGGACATACAGAAATCTTGGGTCAGAAGGTTCAATTACAATGCAGCCAGCAGTCATTTGTTTCCCTTTTCTTGTCCCTAATTCCACTCCTGTGATCCCTTGCTTGTCCCCCACCCCACCCCCCGGAGCTTTAATTTCCTTACCAGCAGGTGAATACTTTCTTTTCACGTTGTAAAAGTCAGTGTAAAACCAACACATTGTTTAGGGCCACAAACACAGAGTTGCCTACCAAATCTCAACCTCCCCTTTAGTTACTAGTTGGCAATAATTTAACAAGCACTTTTACAGTCTCAAAAGGGGGAACACAATGCATGCTAGTGAGAAGCCTCCTTGCTTCTACAGAACTCTGCACAAATCCAGTCTCCTTATCCCAGTAGTGCAAAGGAAACCAATGATTCAGGCTCGCCAAAGCAGGACCAAATACAGATCCTCCGCATCCATACATCCTGTGCACAATGGAAGCACATCACTTAGACTCTGACACAACTTCCAAAGCAACATTGAAGGGGCTCAGTCACAATGTACAAAGAGATTCAGGTCGCTTGGGCACTGATGTTCCCCCAGATGAGACCAAAAGTCATGCAGCAGTGTTAAAAAGGAGTAAATCGAAACATCTTGAAGAAATTCCCGCATCCCACCTAAGTCAGGGAACTTGCTCCCACAACAGGGTGATGAAGCTGATTCACAAAAGCAGCAGGTGTTTATACCCTGGGCCCTAATCCTCAAGAGCTCACAAAATCCTTGTGACCCGGTTACCCTAGAACCATTTATCAGGCAATCTGGCAATCTCTTTGCTGCTCAGGATTTTAGGAAATGAGACACGGAAGTTGCATACAGAACTCCTCTGGCATTGGTTGGAACAACAAGTAGGTAACATGGATGCAAACATATTCTAACTAGTTTTTACCATCATCCCCTGAGAAACTTATGACAAAAGTTATCCAGGCAGGAGCACATCAGAGGCAACTTCTCCCTTAACGACTAAAAACAAACAAATAAGCAACCTTTTATTTATTTATTTTTCTCTTCTCCCTCCCTCTCCATCCTATCAGCTACCTATATTCTTTCCTGGCTAGCTCTAGAGTTTTTTTTAAAACTTCCTTCCTGCAGAATATCGCAATTTAAAGCAAAAGTAACTTTCAAAACTGTTTTTCTTCCTGAAGATGCAGGGGTTTCGAGGCACAGTGTATTCCGTAACAATCTTTGGACTATCTGGTTGTCTAACTCCAAAACTACAAGGAAATTACATTGATAAATATCCACAGTGCCCTATCTGCATGGCAACAGCTACTTTTACACCTAGAAGATCCTAACTGTCCTTGACAATGCAACCTCTCTCCATGAGTGGCAAAATCTTCCTCACAACAAAGTTGTGCTCATGAGCAGCTTTATCTCTTGCAGAGCATTGAGCACGGCTGCGTCAGTGGGTATATTCTGCACTCTGAAGCCCTGCAGGGCTTTGGTTATGAGGAAGCACCACCTTATTCTGCATGTACAGGGGCCAATTTCAGTGTTGGATCATGGCAGCGGCTGGGTGGGGAATGGTCCCATGAAACACAGCAACACATTTCATGGGGGATTTCCTTTTTATGCTCTGCCTACAAACTCTGCCATATGGAGAGCTGGCAAAAGGGAGAGGACAGATGTCTGGAGACATTATAGTTTCTATGTTAACTGCCTGCGAGTTTATTCATCAAAAGGTGATCACCCTTTGTTCTGGTAAGAATTTATTTTAACTTGCTTTGCAGCTTTGAGAGGTTGACAGCAAATCACTATTATACAATTCTCAAAAAGTGCCAAGCGATTTGCAGCCTGATTAAAAGGCATAGTCCTTGGCCTGACATACCAAACATTAAGCAAAACCTACAAAGGCAGAACACAACTAAAAGGTGTCAGCAGCAGAAAAGGAGATGAATGGAAGCCCTCTCTATAGCCAGGCAGGCTCTGTGCAGGTTTGCACCCCCATGTACAACACTGGACCAGGCTGGATGTCACAGGGATGCACAGCTATACAAGCAAAAAAGTACTGCTTCTCCAAAAGCAGCTTCTTTCTCTGCATGCAGAGAAAGGATAAGTTTGGGGAACTTGAACAAGTACAACAAAAACACTCCCTCTTTTTAAAAGGGGGACTTGGATGCGCATGCTGTAATAAGAAAACAAAACCCACTTCAGAAGTTATTCACTTCCCAGCAGCGTTTCACAGAGACAGAGCTCCCATCACATGTCCTTTGATTTAACAGGGAGTTCATTTCCTGTGGATGAGGGAGAGCATTAAATGCCCACGTGGTTCTTGGAAATAAGAAAACAAAACTGGAAGAATCAATCATTTTGAAAATATCTTTCAACAGTAAACCTGCTTTTGGAGTTTGCATCCTGTAAGCAACACTTCCTGTGGAGGAGTAGCCATCGGCTGTACAAATCTTCAGTCTCACAAGCTGAAGATGGAAGTTCAAGTGAGAATTCAGCTCACAGATGGGCACGAAGCCCAGAAACTTGTCTCACTGTTTGGAGGAGCATCAAAGATACAAAACAAAGTCCGCTTCGCCCAACTCCAGCCAATGTAAGGGAGGGGAAGCTACCCTGGCATCACCTTCACCTGAGCACTGGATAGGTTGCAACAGTGAAATCACAGACTTTCAGTCAGAGACAAGGGAGAAGGGACAAATTAACAATCCCTTTTCACTGGAAAGGTGTGTCCTAGAGGGAACATCACAACACTACTCACAACAGAGAAAACACAGAAAATAGGCAACTGAGTAAGTTGGCAAAAGGGGAGGGAGTTAGTAGCATTTTCCTCAGGTTTGCTACCAATGTACCTATGATCTCTACAGACTGGGTCAATGGGCCGAGGCCAATTGTATGAGATTCAACAAGGCTAAGCACTGGGTCCTGCACTTGGTTCACAACACCACCATGCAACACTACAGGCTTAGGGAGGAGTGGCTGGAAAGCTGCCTGGAGGAAAAGGACCTGGGGGTGTTGGTAAACAGCCAGCTGAACATGAGCCAGCAGTGTACCCAGGTGGCCAAGGCGGCCAACAGCATCCTGGCTTGCATCAGGAATAGTGTGGCCAGCAGGAGTAGGGAGGTGATAGCACCCCTGTACTCAGCACTGGTGAGGCCGTACCTCGAGTACTGTGTTCGGTTTTGGGCACCTCACTACAAGAAAGACACTGAGTTGCTGGAGCCTGTCCAGAGAAGGGCAATGAAGCTGGTGAAGGGTCTGAAGAACGAGACATATAAGGAGCAGCAAATGTCCTCAAGTTGCGTCACAGAGGGTTTAGATTGGCTATTAGGAAAAGTTTCTTCACCAAAAGTGTTATCAAGCACTGGAACAGGCTGCCCAAGGAAGCGGTTGAGTCACCATCCCTGAAGATATTTAAAAGATGTGTAGATGCAACACTTAGGGACATGGTTTAGTGATAGACTTGGCAGTGTCAGATTTACGGTTGGACTTAATTGTAAAGGTCTTTTCCAACCTAAATGATTCTACGATTCTATGCAGAAAGGCTGCTCTTCAGCATAGCAACCTATCCAGTATCTTCACCCAACCGCTATTAAAGGGTCAAAAGCTTTTACCCAGTCCAAGTATGGCTGTAGAAGACAGTGCAATAAAAAGGCTGCCTCTGTAGAAACAGCCTAGTCAGAGGATTAGAAAGACACACAAACACACACACACATATATATAAAGGCAGGGGTGGGGAGGGGGTGAAACATCCATTCTTTATGTAAGTACCAATGTATCTTAGCACCTTCTACGACATAGAAATAACTGTCCCTACTCCTTGGAAGAGTTTACCATTTACAACAGAGAGGGAAAACAACTGGAAACCATGCTAGCAGTTCAGAGAAACAAGAACTGTAAGGTTCTCAAGATAAAAGATAATTTGTGAGTCTATTATCTATTTCTTCTGGCACTTGATGAAACTGCCTGCCTTTTTTTTTCTACCAAAATTCAGGTCAGTCACTGTCCCTCATTCACAGTGTCACAGCCGCTCTGAAAATATACATCAAAGCATTAGCGGGAAAAGCGAACTGCCAGGCACCACTGCAATGCAGGTCAAGCACAAGAACATTTTTCTTTTTTTCCTGTGCAAAAGGCCATGCTTATTCCCACAGAACGCAAATCCCAGCCACCTGCAAGGGGGCAGGTACAGCAAGCGAGCGAAAGCTGCCATCCCACTGCCCCACACGGCGATGCTCTTGGTTAGCACGGAGGTGGGAAATACTGTCACCTCCCACAGTAGCTCACTTCAACAGGCAGAAGGGATGGTCAGCAATGTGCTGAGCAACAGCACACACATACAGACCCTTCCCTCTCCTCCCGACCGCCAGCCCCGCAGCCCAGGAACAGGCAGTGATCTTCCCAAGGCCCTTGACACAAGAGGGTTGTTAAATAGGTGCTTCTCTGAAGGAAAGAAGAACTTGAGAGCAAAGCAAAGACTATGATAATGAACTGTTCGCAAGGGGTTTGTCTCCGCAGGGGAGGGATTTGTTGGTTTCAAACACTCAGCCAGCAGATGATGAAACTCCTCTCCCCGGGGTTTACTGACCAACAGTAAACAGCGTGCACGTACGCATGCAAGATTATTTTTTTTTTAAGCTCCTATTACTTTAACACAGGTTTAAAGGAACCCAAGATACACTTTGCACCTAATGCAGGAACGACTGAGTAACAAATGCAAGGCTAAATATCCTTTCTCTTTTTTTCACCTGGTACAATGCCTCCACTCACCTGCTTATAACATATGCCAGCACAGAAACAGGACAGAACAAAAAGAATTTGCAATATCAAAGGGCCTGGTTCCTGGAACTGGCACCTCCATGCCTGATGCTGGGCGAAAAGAGAGAGGGAGGAAGAAAAACCAACCAACCAAACAAACAAGTCGGCCAAATGCAGTCTATGTTATCTTCAGTCTGTTCTTTCTCCACAGTGCTATTCCCCAACGCATCTGAGTTTCATCTGTTTTTCAGGCATAGCTCTCCAATATTACTGTTCTTAGCATCAAAAATTGGGAATTTTTTTAAAAGGGAAAAAAAAAATACACACACACACACCCTTAAGGACTGGCTGGATTATCCTTTACCTTTTAGGTTTTTCAGGTGTGGAGAAGAGGGGGAGATGTTTCCCCTTACAAAAGAGCTGCCTGATCTTTCTTTTGGTTCACTCCACAGCTCAGAGACCAAATCTGTAGCTGTGATTCTCATGTAGCAACAGGACTGAAGGAGCTGAGATTTCAAGAAAGATACGAAATACAGAGAGTTTCACAATGAAACTGCTGGAAGAGGCAATTCTGAAAAGTTCTTTTGGGTGGCTTGTGCCACCAGTGGACACCACTCCCACATTAAAGGCACAACTCCTTTTCCCCAGCCGCCATGCTCTCTTGCGAGCGTATGGTGAAGGGAGACTCTGAGCGTCCACAGCAAAGCCAGAGGAACACTCTGCTCTCTTAAGAAGTAGATCCTTATACTGCGCTCAAGGCCAAAACAGCCAATACACCCAAGTACCACAAAACTGCAAAACTGCCTTAGGCAGGCAGGGATTTAGCCTGAGTAGATGTTCTTTCATCATTTTCAAGTGCTGTGTTACAACCTTATCCAAACTGCACTCTGCCACAATAGAGAGGTACTGATGGATATGAATAAATGGGGAACTGATGCCTAGCCGCTAACTCAAAATATTAACTTTATCTTGGCCATCATAGTTGTTTAATTAGAACAATAAATTTTAACCATAAAAAGCCCTATTTCCTGAGGCCCAATTGCTTCTACCATGTAATTAAAGGAAGAGTGTGGGAATAGGACAGAATAACACCAGAAACGGCCTGCAAGCAGAAGGACAACTCTACCCCTGACAGCAACATGCCTATAAACCCTGAATTAGCATTGCACTGTCCCAGATACTGTGTTCCGAAACAAGTTATCTGGTATCATGTTCCCTAGCAAATCTGTGCACACACTTACCTAGATGCAGGTACAGCCTCCGTGAGAAAGCACACCTTAAATTTCTGAGTGGAAAACTGCACTCAGCAAGAGTGGTGCAAAATCCTAAATCAGTCCCCTTCCCAGCTCTGCAACTCTGCTTCCTCCCCCAGCTTAGTTTGGTCACTTGGGTAAGAAGCAGACAGCTCATACATATCAGGCCATCAGTCAGCTGCAGCCTGTGTATATTACTACTAATAAAAGTCCTTTATAAAAATATTATAGATTCATAATCTATAAAAAACCAGTTCTAAATAACAGCCACGCACCTTATTCTTTACTAAAAAAAATCCACACCAGTAAAATATCACATTTAAAAGTCATTTGGGAAAGATGACGAGTACTCGGAGCAGGCACACACCTCTGCCCTACATCCCATGCATCCAAAAAGTTTACATTTTGCTGCCAGTAACTACAGGACCAAAACAGCCCTGAGCAATTAGTGGACAAAACACCTCAAATAAAGCACTGATGGTTCAACACCAAAAATGAGGGGAGAAGAAAGAAACAAACTAAACAAAAACATACGCATGAAGATTATTTGTGAGAAGTATAGGTATGATGGCCAGAGAAGCAAGACCCCGGCACTGCCCAGCCTCAGACGCGCTGTTTGCACAAGGACTGTTGGAGGCCATGCAAAGGGGAGAAGAGGGAAAGGGTGCCTTGATGTAGCTTTGTTCAGAGATATCTAAGAGTTATAACAACATATTCTTGAGTACAAGCAAGGGTGGGGATAACAGCAATGCTTATGACTACCTAAAACTTAGGCTACAGGGATCCAGAGAGAAGCACTGTGGAAAATTAATGATAAAATAATAATAATAATAATAATAATAGGTGACATGCTGGAGATTAAAACAAGCCAGCAAGGCACACAATGGTCATGAAGGTGGAAACACAGGAAAAGTTAGGGGACTTGTGGCAGGCAACAGACAAAATCACCAGCTCTCATGTCACCCACCACTAGATTACAGCTCCCCTTACTCCACAGGCACCTTGCTTTGAGTATACTACTCAATCAGATTACCTTCCACTGTTTCTGCTCCATTTTTAAGCCCCTCACAACAGACATACTGCCAAGATACTCTCAATTTCAACGAAACAGTCTGTGGAGCAAGAAGGGAAGGGTGGTGCTGTCAGACCTTCAGCTTTGGGCACAGCTACACCAAACTTCTTCCTACGTGTGCTGGTTGGGTTGTTAAAAGCACTGTCTGCGTCTGTGCCATGTTACAAGGCCCCTCTGAGAGGGGGAAAGACAGGTCAAAGGGATTGTTTAATTTGGACTCAATAGCTACAGAAGAGAGCGACCCTGCTGGAACTGGTTCATTCTTGGGGGCTGAGTTACAGTCACCATTATTTCAGCCCCCTGGAGAGCTCAGCAGGCCAGAATACAAATTAAAAGATTACAAATAGCACCAAACAAGGGGTTTTGTTGCCATCTCTGAGGCAGCACTGTGCTGACCTGCATTCAGGTTTCACCATGAATCTGAAATTCAGCTTGAGCCCCCAAGAAAAGTTCAGGGAAGTGTCAGCACCACCCCAATGAGGGCTGTGAATTGGGATAACCCCCTCGCCTTTCTTTCACAATGCCAGAGGAGTATTTATGACTTCAACTTGAAGCCAGATGTAAATGGATGATTTTGTACAGTCTTAACCCAAGACCTGATTTAACGCAAAGCATGCAGAGTGGCAATTCAGCATTCTCTGAGGGAAGCGAGAGGGCATACAATCCCAAACCAGTAAGCACATACGAGCTTCAAACTCTCTTTCTCCATGCTTAACTTCACACCAAAGTGAGCTGCTTGTCATATCCCAATGGAAGTAAAGCTTTCTTCTTACCTAGCTTGGTGATGAGAAGTTGCATGGACAGTGGGGCAAGGCAAGGACCTGGGATTTGGGAACCTGTGTTCTGCTTATGCCTCTGCAACTCATACATGATCTGGCCTTGTCCAGCCACCCTGACATCCTGGTGCTTCTCATCACTTATACCACTAAAACTTGTATGTTATCTTTAAGGTCACTCTTCTAATGGAAAACATATTCTGGTCTACTTATAAGCCTCAAACTGACTCCCTGATCTTTCAGAAAACTACTTGGGACCATCAAAAGAGAACTAGTTTACCATGATTGAAAGTATTTTTTTTCTTCAGACCTTCCAGTTGTAAACCAAAATGTTTTCCTTGGAATAATTTCAGCAGAACTAAGACTGGCCCTGGCTTAGAGCCCCACTGCCCTGGGTGATATAACTTCAAATAGCCAGAATGACAGTTTCTACCTCAAAGAGCTCACAATTTCCATATAAAAACAAGTGACACCTGAGGGCAGGATGGAGAATGAACCATAGTGACTAACCCTGCCTTCGCATGAGGAGAGGTCATCAGAATAATGGATCATTTTGCAGGACTGGGCTTTTCAAAGTCCTGACTCATCTTGGGTATGGCAAGTATCAGTATAGCAGCTTTGAATTCACGGTCACGAACCCAGCAGTTTCTAGCAAAAAGGAAAGAAAATGAGCAAGACAGCTGAAACCTTATCAGTTTTGAGGTAAGACAAATGCTAAAAACAGACCTCCTAATGCAGTGTTTCCCAAACCAGAGGGAAGGGTTTCTCGCTCTTGATCCTCCCCTCCAGAGTTTTTGCAGAAGAGCTGTGAAAAGTGACTTGTCTGAATAAAGGAATCCTTCACAATTATCCAGAAGCCTTTAGAAAAGGCTGATGTTAAATGCCACATTTTAAGCTGCTATCTCACAGGCCTCAAGGAAGAACAGAGTTTATGTCAGTTGGTATTTGTTTTTCCTTCTGCACAGATGCACACTTCGGTGCTAAGGCTTCTCTTGGAAAGATAAATTTCTTGAGTGAGATAGCGATATGAAAAGGAGAATGCTTTGAAGATCCCTCTCCCCCTTTTAATTACAGAGCTTTAATATAAACTTGGGGTAATAAGACCAGATTATTCCACCAATATTCAAGCTGAGCAGGATTTAGCACAAAATTGCTCTCACCACAACCCATGGGATTCAGAAAACCAAGCTGCTGAAGGCAGACGGAGACTGCAGGATCTAGCTTAAAGTGAATTTGTAGAAATAACAGCCTCTCATCTCTACAGAGATCATTTAATAATAACACCACCACCGCACTGCTTGAAGATGGCCAATCTCTGCTTAATAACACTGATGCTCTGGGAGGCATCTCTGCTGAGCCAAGGATTCAAAACCTCCCAATTCTTTGGCACTCGCTGCCTCTCCTTCCTCACCACCTCCAAAGAGTCAGTGTTACCCCACGCATGCACTCTGTACCTGCCCTGCCCCTATCACTGTCTTTCCACCTAGGCTACCAATTTCTAACCTTGCAGACAGGACCAATGACTAATGTACCAGTTTGCAAACACAAACAGACTTGTGGCTCTTCCCACAGGCATTTACCAGCATGTTTTAGGAAACGGTTTCCACAGATGGCAGCAGGTTGCTGGAAAACCATTTAATTGTCCTCCATGTGCTTTGGAGATGGCGTTATTCTTAGAGCAGGCAGCACTGCCTTGATCTGTTGTACCAAACTACTGATTTATCAGCCTTGGTATTATTAGACACCGGCAGTTTGCTAAAAAAAACAAACAGAACCGCCAACCTTGTGCCAAGACACTTGTCCTAAGCATCAGTCAGTATGAACATGCACCCCGTGGCAGGAACACCAGAAAAGCACTGGGGCAGGCAGAGGTGGGACTGCACTGAAGTGGCAAGGGTTGGCCTGCA